>NW_028258308.1:45072348-45375378 GCF_053883595.1 Heterocephalus glaber
CCTGTGCAGCTCTTTTCCTAGCTGGGCCATGCTTGCAGTCACACTACTCTGGTCCACACTGCTGTTCCCCTAACTAAGATGTTCTAGTGTGCCTTTATTGCAGAGATTTTCTTCACTTTTCTGGTGGACTTTAATTTTCATCAAGAAGCCTCAGAGAGGCCCTCTTTTTGTTATTCACTTTTTCTCTATCTTCTTGAGCTCAAAACAATGTCCTTTATGACCCCTCCAACTCTGTGGTATGGATCCAGGTAATGGCTTGGCACAGCCATGGGGCAGGGCAGTGCTGGCACCTGCAAAACTCACCCCCTCAGCACGGGGTTCTGCTCTTCTCCTCTGTGCTCTTGTGACTGAGTTTTCAATCTCGGCAAATGCTTATCCTGGAAATGACACAACTGTGGGCACAGGTGGTCTGGACTCTTCTCCTTCAGCTGTGACATCAGTGCAGGAACTTGAGGACCTGGTCCATGCATACAGGGCGAAGCCTAGGATGTCAGGATGAGCCCCTCTCTTCCACTCTTCTGAGCAGGGCTTAAAGCAGAGACTGCCCAACCCTTACACCTGCCCTGGTCCACCTCTCACCAGGACAGTTAAGCCATCTCTTCACAAAGAGCCCCTTGAGGGATTCTGGGATGACCCTAACTCAGACAGCACTCAACCCTCGGGATGTCCTGAGTCTGTGGCATCTCCAGGGCCGTCATGGTGCCCTGGAAACTGTCCAGGACTAAACCAGCATGGTTCCAGGACCAGTAAAGGAGGTTACTGGGAAACAAGACATCAGAACAGAGTGTGGGTCTAGCTAACAAAAGTGCTTTGATGTGGGTTTTTGGTTTTGCCAAAGATAACATGGTTATAGAAACATGAATAGAAATTGAAAGGGCAAGGATGCCAAAACTTTGCAAATTTTCTAGAAATCTGAAATTATTCTAAAATCTAAAAGTTTATTTTTAAAGAGGGAGAAAGAGAGAGAGAGGTACCAAGTCTTAGTCCCTTTCCTCCTGAAATTGGAGATTGGTGTGTGGCAAAACTGGCTGGTGTAGTAGGTATGACCTGTTAATTATAAGATCCTGGAAATGTGCAGAACAGTTTCTAAAGCCTTGCACATGGACTTCTCTTGAGAACTTGAGCAGGTTTTTAATAGAATGGCTTAGACCTAATGTCAGCCTGAGTTGTGGGATCTTGGCACTACCTCTCAGGATCTGTATTTAGAAGTTCTTATGGGTTTCCTCAAGACTCAGACACCATGAAAGGACACACTGACACCACAAAAAGCTTGCTATCATAAGTTTCCACAACAGCTCACACTGTGTTTCCCAGATGCAGCGTGTGTTTTTATTTTTGCTTTTACCCTCTTTTTCTCTGTACTTGGCCCAAGTATCCTCTGCAGATCCAGTTTCTTTTTTAAAAGTAAAAGAAGGCCATTTATTTGAAGGTAGGGCAAAAGGGGAAGAGAGAGAGATGACAGACAGCTACTCTGTTCAAGTAGGGAGATACTCCTACAGAGCAAGTTTCTCCCCTGCTGTTCATTTTTACTTTCTTGAATAAATTTTGTCATTGTTTTTTGCTCATTTCATCCAATTCTTTGAGAGAAAAAGAACCAGAATCTAACACCAGAGGGGGATGTAAGCAATCCAGAACCCAATAACATTTAGTTGTCAAGCCGTTTTTTTAAAACAGGCTACCCAATAACACTCCCAGGTGAACTTCTGATCCTATATAAATTTATTCACCTTTTCATTTGCCCATTTCTTTGGGGAAAAAGACTCTTTTTAATAGGACAAATTGCTGTGCCAGAGAGTGTATAG
This sequence comes from Heterocephalus glaber, assembly GCF_053883595.1. NCBI lineage: Eukaryota > Metazoa > Chordata > Mammalia > Rodentia > Bathyergidae > Heterocephalus > Heterocephalus glaber. The sequence goes on from NW_028258308.1 coordinate 45,074,151, forward strand.
AGAGGACTGGAGATGTAGGCAGTAACAGAATTTACCAATAAACAAGAAATATAAGAAAGACAAGTTTATTTAGATGACTGAGCAGATTGTCAAGAGGGACAGTGGGCGAGTTTCCAGTAGAGGAATCACACAGCCAGGGGAAGAGACTGGGGTTTTTGCAAGAGAATGAAGACATGGGAAAGGACCTGAGTCGGCAAATTTATGTATCTTAGAAACACATTTTCCAGGGCATCCTGTTCTTTATTAATCTTTCATGAACACCTATATACACCTATGTACAACTAAAGTTGTACATCAAAGTTGCAAGTTGTTAAGGTCTCTGGCTTAGGCCTCAAAAAAAGACCTTTAGATTTAGATAAGTGTGTCTGTATTTTTGTTTAGGTTTTTGGTTTTCAGACAGTGACTCACAATGTAGCTCAGTCTGGCCTTGAACTCACTATATAGCCCATGCTGGCCTCAAGCTCCCTGCAATATACCTCTTACCTTATCCTCTTAAGTGCTGGGGTTACAGACATGCATCACTATGCCTGGATTATCTGTACATTTTAACCTTTGTGAGAAAGATATATTACTTCAGGGGTAGAAAAGATGGTTTTGTATTTACTTTTACCTTGTGCTAATTTTAGTCCTCATCAGTGCAGTGTTTTATGATTACCCAGTAAGTACTGGGCAGAAGTGTATCACTGAAGAAGTTTGGGCGCTGAGAATTTTAACCCTTTTTTGACCACACAAACTACTCAAACCAAAAATATGGACATGTTTACCCTTTGTACATGGTACCTATTTGTCTACACTTATCTAATAAAGGACATGTGGTTCTTCCCAGAATAGAGAAAAATCTGTTCCATCGGAAAAGGGATGTAGCTGGAAATTCCTAAGTAGCATCTTTGTCACTAAGAAAATGTAAAGTTTTACCTAAAGATATTCCCCATTACACTAACTGTTCCTATCGTTTATATGAGAATAGTTACTATACAGTTTCAAAAGATAAATAAATGAACCAAGAACTATTTACCCACAAATCTTGACCTATGAAGTTTGATTAGAATCTTCTAATTGGAAGAGGTTGCCTATATTTCTCAAGATAAAAAGACCCTGAAATGAGTTAGCCTGTTAATCATATGTGGAGTATTTACATGTTATTAAGGAGCTGTCAAAATGGCCTAGATGTGAGTGTGTTAGTAAAGTTTTGACAGCCATAACATTAACTGTAATTGTCCTATATCAGAGCACCATGTTCAGGGCCCAAGATGAGAAAACACAATGCCCAGGCATCTTGTGTGGGATGGAAGTGAGCATACAAGACCTAGGCCCTCCAACATTTCACACTGTCCCGGTGCTGCCATGGCTCAAGGAAAAACATGAAGTGGACACGAGAAACAAACATTCCACAAGTAAAGAGAGAATCAGAAGGTTTCAAATAAATAGTGGCAGTCCCTCTAGCCAATGGCCATCATTCAGGGTACCCTATAATTGTTCCAACTAGACGCTGATCAATTATTGAACTTTCTAAAAAATTCTAAATGGAATTTAGGGAAGAAGCCCAAAGCTCCTTTGCCTAATCAGTTGAGAGAGCCATCCTCCTTCAGCAGACTATTTCTTTACTTGTCACAATTCTCTCAAGGTAGAGAATGTGAACCCAGCTGACAACCAAGAGGCTGACCACAGAAAGTAGAATGGAAAAGGGAATGGAGAGGCCACCAAGTTAGTCCCTCTAACCACTGTATCACAAAATATATTCTATTTTCAGGACTCAGGTAGTATAAATACTTAATTTGAATGTATAAAATAGGGAGTGTGTCAGTCAAGGTTCTCAGTTTAATCAAACAAATCAATTTCAGCTAACTTAAGCTTAAAGGAATTACCATATTTAATCAATTTTTGTATGTATATTTTCTTCACTTTTAACATCTTTAGAAACCAGAAGAGGGCCAGAGATTTAGCTCAGTGGTTTTGCCGCCTGCTACACAAGCACAAGGACCCAAGTTCGATCCCCGGTACCAAAAAATAAAAATAAAAAATAAAAAAATAGAAACCAGAAGAATCTCCCATTAGACAGTGCCTTATAACTGCTGTTGACCTGATGGCAACAATGACATAGTTGGGATTGCCTGAACATAGGCAAACATGGCTGAAACTCCCAGCGGCATGACAGAAAACTTCAACCCTGACTATCTCTGCCAAGAAGCCACATAGAGCCATTTGATGAAAGAACATTAGCGTAGGCTTTTGACTGACAATCTTCTTTGAGCACCTTATGGTAAAATCAAGAAAGTGTTATCATCACAGCTTGAAAAACTGGTATTATGGACTTGCAAGAAAATTCAGGGACAGTAGAAGAGCATTGTTTTAATAAATGCTCTATCACCTAAATGCTTAGTAATATACAGAATAATGTTGCAGGGGAAAACATTATTCTGGAAAAATTCAGTGTAAAAGAACAGAATACAAGTTGATGTAAGACCGAAGAAAGAGGTAGACAGATGCAGGATTTCATAGCGTACAATTCATCAGAGATTTCATGACAGAAGCATGGTCAAAGGTGGCAGCAAAATGAATGGATTCCTGTTGTGTGGGGCCAGAGGATGAGGGCTTCTTTCTATAGTGCTCAGGACGAGTGACTTTTATCCAAGCAAGAATATGTCCAGTTTATCTCAGGCTAATAAAGACATCATGCAGGGCCGAGGATTTAGCTCAGTGGTTCTGCCGCCTGCCTCACAAGTGCAAGGACCCGAGTTCAATCCCCAGTACCAAAAAAAAAAAAAAAAGACATCATGCACATTACTGGCATGGATGGTGCCAAGGCCAGTTGTGTTGAACCAGGACTTAAAGAAAAACAAGCCTTGGGCAGTTTCCCTCCTCAGATCACCGCCCCCCCACCCATCATAGCTTTAACTCCTTGTTCTGTTACAGATCAGACAAACAACTAGATTCTTGCTAACAGAGTTCAGTGACAATCTAACTTCTCAGGAATCTGCCTTCCTTCAAGGCTGGTCTCCCCCTCTGGTATTAATAGGCCAGATAGTTACATTCCTGTAAATGAAGCCTTTGCAACCTTGAAGGAACTGTATGCCCTCAAAAGATACAGGTGAGACTGGCAACTGTGTCCTGTAAACAAAGTGCTTGATGCTCTGTTCTCACAAAATTCACAGGGAACAAAATTGTCATCATATAAGACATGACTAACTTGCTTTTTTTTTTTGCTTCTGCACCCTCACCCCCCCCCCCAGTTTTATGTTACTAGAAAGACCACCCCTCTTTGATCAGATATACAAAAGCTGAGATTTCTCTTTGTTCAAAACTCTTCCTTTGGACAGGAGTCCATTGAGCCAATGTACACCTTAAACCTGAAATAAATCCTCTTAAATCCCATTGGTCTCTCCTGTTTCTTAGAATTCTGCAAAATCCCTCATGCCACTCTAATGGGTTTGTTTAATTATAGTATGTGAGGAAAAAAGGTCAGGACTCTTCAAGGGCAATCACGGCAGTTACAACTCAAGATAGTGGCAATCAAGTAAAGCTGGAGCCCTACAGATATATTTGTCAAGGACTGTAAAAGATCAGACTGGATAAGAAGTTTTAAGAATAGCTTAAACAAGTGGAGTGTGGTGGCACACACCTGCACTCAATAGGCTGAGCCAGGAAGATCTCCCTGAGTTCAAGGCCAGCCTGGGCTACATGATGAGTTCAAGGGCAGCCTGAACTATATATAGCAAGACCCTGTCTCAAAAAAATAAAATAGGTGGAGCCATCAGTGGTGCTCCACCCCCACCCATGCCTCCCAGCCAGGAGTGGTCCAGTGAGGCGGGTGCCTGCAGCACCCCCCCACACACCCCTCCCCACCTCACTCCCCAGCCTCTGGCCTCCAGACTGTGCCTGTACCTGGATCCACACTGCAGAGGCACAGGGGCTCATAAAGGCCATTGTCCTGAGCACCAGAAGATACAGCAGTAGTGAACAGAAAGAGGGCCTCTTTCAGGCTCCTTGATGAAAATTGAAACCCACTGAAAAAGTGAAGAGAATCTCTGCAATAAAGGCACACTAGACCACTGTAGTTGGTAAGTTGGAGGGGTCATCACCTCCCATTGGAACCTGGACTATCTTCATGGGAAGGGCAGCTGGAACCTGCAGTAGAACCTTGCAGAGTTCAACCCTGCAGGAGGTCAGGGAGCTCAGCTTGGGCCTTGCCGTGAGAAATCAGCCTGAATCTCACATGTCTGCTACTGGCTTGCTGAGACTAATTTACTTCAATCTGCACACTGTGGCCTATTTTGTCTATTAGGACATCAGAGACATACCCTGAAGAGGCCCTTCATTTTTATTCTTTTATTTTCAAAATTATTTTTTTCCTCTTATTTTTAATTTTTATTTTTCATTTTTTTCTCTATTCTTTTCCATTTTTTTCTCTTTCTTCTTTTTCATATTTTTTTACTTTTCTTTCTCTCTTCCTCTGCCACTTTGTTCTTCATCTCCCCTTTTGTTACAGTTTCTACCTTCCCCATTGCTGTTAGGTTGTTCTGTTCTTGTCTTTGTATTTTCATTCTGTTTTTTCCTCTTGTCTTCAAAAGTTCCCTGGAGTTTGTGTAATCTTCCTGTGTCCTCTGGCCTCACTTCTCACACTGCCCTATCCTTCTACCTCTATCCCTCCCTTCCAAACTCCTTCTAAGTCCCCATTCAAAGGGTAAAGTTGCTATATTGAAGAATATATTCATATTATAAACATTTCAGGCTGGTCCTTGATTTTCATTTAATTCACATGGTTAATGGTGATAGATTAATAACTACCACAAATTGACATTTTCTAAACTGTGCTTGATACTATTACACTTGATCTTAGCCAAAAGGCCGAGAAGCAATTGATACTATTGTTGTTGCTAACTGTATCACTTGGGCTAAGCTGTTGTGATTGATTTAATCAGTTATCCTTCCTGGTATAATGAAAATAAGATTGCCCCAGAGTCATTAGAGACTCAAAACCTAAAGATCAGCTATATCTGGAAGACACCTCTGAGAAGCAATCATTCCATAAGGGTTCTAAGTTCAAGGAAAAAAGATACTCATGATAAACATTATCAAAGTATCAACCCAGGAATTGAACTAAGAACAGTACCAACAACAAAAATAGAAATGAGAAGACATCTAAGCAAGGCACAATCCCAGACTTCCAGCTCACCAAAAACAAATTCTGGAGGAAACGAGGTGGAAAAGTCTGATAATCAACCACCTGGACATCCTGAACTTATAGCACAAGAAATAACAAAACAGATGAATAAAGCTCTAGAAAAATTTTGAACAGGAATAATCTCTCAGATAACTACAGAAATGGTGAGCAGAATGAAAGACCTGATTAGAGACTCTAAAACAGAAACAGATTTAAAAAAATAGATGAGTTCAGAACCATGATGGAAGCCATGAATGCTCAGCATAGGAAAGAAACTGGAAACCATGAATGCACAGCATAGGAAAGAAATGGAACCCATGAAACAGATTCAAGCAGATATCCAGGAGATTAAAAACTCTATCAAAAGTATACCCAGCCGACTGAGCCAATCTGAAGATAGGATATCAGATATAGAAGACAGGATAGCAGTCAGTGAACATGAAAAGAGAGATCTCTTAAAAATAGTAAAGGACCATGAATAATCAATCCAACAGCTCCTAGATGATGCAAAGAACAATAATATAAGACTGACAGGAGTCCACAAAAAAGCAGGAGAAAGTACAAATAACATTGAAAAACTGTTCACAGAATTAATGACAGAAAACTTCCCAAACAGAGCAAAAGTATTTGACATACAAATAAGTGAGGCATATGGGACTCCAACTACCCATGATCAAACATATCTACACCTAGACATATAATAATCAAGACCCTGGAAACCCAACAGAAGAACAAAATAGTATAAGCAGTTAGAGAAAAGAAACAAATCACATGCAAAGGAAAGCCGATCAGAATCACAGCAGACTTTTCAACACAAAACCTCAAGTCAAGGAGATCCTGGAGTGAGGTATTTCAAGCCCTAAAAGAAAACAACCTCCAACATAGATGGATATATCCAGCAAAAGTATCTTTCAAAATTGATGGGGAAATTAGATAATTCCATGACAAAGAACACCAGAGAAACATCATGAATACCAAACCAGCACTCAAACAATTTTAAAAAATCCTAGAAAAAGACAATGAAGGTCACAACTCCATGAGAGCCAACAGAGCAAATCCATCAGGCAAGGCAAGAAAATAAAGGGAGAGGAGGAAAAATAAAAAAGAGTCAACAACAGAAAAATAACATGACAATGATAAGTCAATACATATCAGTTATAATCATCATTGGTTAATGGCCTCAATTCACCAATCAAAAGAAACAAACTGGCAGAATGGATTAAGAAGCAAAATCCAATAATATGCTTTATACAAGAAATGTACCTAGTTCAAAAAGAAACTCATAGACTGAAAGTAAAAGGATGGAAAACAGTTCTCCATGCAATAGGAACCTAGAAAAAAGCAGGGGTAGCTATCTTATTTGCAGACAAAGTAAATTTCAAACCAAAACTAATTAAGAGATACAAAGATGCTCACTACATCCTTGTAAAGGGAACAATGCAAGAGGAAGAGACGACAATCCTAAATATTTATGCACCAAATATGAATGCCCCCAGCTATTCAAAACAAATGCTAAGGGACATGAAAAACCAAATAAGCACTAGTACAACTGTAGTGGTGAAACTCAATACTCCACTGTCACAATAGACAGATTATCTAAACAAAAAATCAACAATGAAATAATAGAACTGAACCAAGCTTTTGAACAAATGGACTTAATAGATGTCTACAGAGTGTTCCACCCCACAAAGTCAGAATATACATTCTTTTTAGCTGCACATGGGTCATTGTCCAAAATAGACCACATATTAGTGCATGGAACATGTGCAAGTAAAGGCAAAGGAATTGAAGTTATCCTGTGTATATTATGAGACCATAATGCAATTAAACTGGAGGTAATAGCATAAGAAACTGCAAAAACTTCACAAACATATGGAAATTGAGTAACACTCTCCTGAACAACCAATGGGTCACTGAGGAAATTAAAGAAGAAATTAGACAGTTTTTATAATTAAATGATAATGCCAGTACAACATACAGAATCTATGGGACACAATGAAAGCAATTCTCTGAGGGAAATGCATAGCAGTGAATGGCCACACTAGGAAAACAGAGCAAGATCAAATAAACAACCTAATGCTGAATCTTAAACTCCTAGAAAGAGAAGAGCAAGACAAACCTAAAGTTTGTACAAGGGAGGAAATTATAAAGATCATGGCAGAAATCAATGCAATGGAGACTAAGAGAACAATACAAAAAAATCAATGAATTGAAGAGTTGATTTTTCAAAAGAATAAATAAAAGGCTGGGGATTTAGCTCAGTGGTTCCACCGCCTGCCCCTCAAACACAAGGACTTAAGTTCAATCGCTTGTACCAGAAAAAAAAACCTGAAAGAATAAATAAAATTGATAAACCCTTGGCCAACCTTATCAAAAAAGGAAAGAAAAAGGCTCAAATCCATGCAATTAGGAATGATAAAGGTGAAATCACAACAGATCCAGCAAAAATCTAGAGGGCCATCAATACCTACTTCAAGAACCTATACTCCAATAAAATGGAAAATAAAGAAAAAATGGACAGATTTCTGGATATATATGAATTACCAAAGTTGAGTGAAGAAGATATAAAAATTCTAAACACCCCAATTATAATCGGTGAAATTGAAAATGTAACTAAAAATTTACCAACAAAGAAAAGGCCAGGTCGTGAGGGCTTCACTGCTGAATCCTACATGACATTTAAGGAAGAACTATTACCACTACCCTTTAATCTTTTCAATGAAATTGAAAGGAAAGCAATACTTCCAAATTCATTCCTGGAAACAAGTGTTACCTGATTCCAAAACCAGAGAAAGACCCAACAAAAAAAGATCACAGGTCAGGCTCCCTAATGACTATAGATGCAAAAATCCTCAACAAGATACTGGCAAAGAGAATACAAAGAGTCGTCAAGAAGATCATACACCCTGACCAAGTTGGATTTATCCCAGGCATGCAGGGATGGTTCAACATATGTAAATCAATAAATGTAATACACTATATTAACAGAGTCAAGGACAAAAAACGTATGATCATTTCAATAGATGCAGAAAAAACATTGGAAAAAAGTCAACATTCCTAATATAAAAAAACCCTGCAAAAAATTGAAATAGATGGTCTTTATCTCAACGTGATTAAGGCTATCTATAAAAAACCAACAGCAAACATCATACTAAATTGTCAAAAACTGAAAACCTTCATGCTAAAATCAGGAACAAGACAAGGATACCCACTATCACAACTCCTGTTCAATATAGTTTTGGAAACATTAGCCACAGCAATTAGACAAGAGAAAGAAATAAAAGGAATAAAGATAGGAAAAGAAGAAGGTAAACTGTCATTATTTGCTGATGATATGATACTTTACATAGAAAACCCAAAAAACTCTGCCAAAAGACTTCTAGACTTCATTGACAGATTCAGTAGAATAGCTGGATGCAAGGTCAACACTCAATAATCAATAGCCTTCTTGTACACAAACAACAGACTCACTGAAAGAGAAGTTAGGGAAATAATACCTTTCACAATAGCATCCAAAAAAATGAAATATTTAGGAATCAATCTAATAAAGGAAGCAGAAGACCTCTACATTGAGAACTACAGCACTCTGAAAAAAAGAGATTGAAGAGGATATAAGAAAATGGAAAGACATCCCCTGTTCCTGGGTAGGGAGAACCAATATAGTGAAAATGGCCATACTTCCAAAACTACTATACAGATTCAATGCAATCCCGATTGAAAGCCCAACAGCATATTTCACAGAAGTAGAGAAAACAGTCCAAAAGTTCATCTGGAGCCAGCAGCGACCTAGAATAGCAAAAGCAATTCTAGGGAACAGAGTCATGGCAGGGGGTATCACAATTCCCAACTTGAAACTGTACTACAAAGCCACTGTGATAAAAACAGCAAGGTATTGGTAAAGAAACAGACCTGAGGATCAGTGGAATAGATTAGAAGATGCAGAAACAAATCCAGACACACTCAGCCACCTCATCTTTGACAAAGGAGCCAACCATCCTCACTGGAGGAAAGATAGCCTCTTTAATAAATGGTGTTGGAAAAACTGGATTTCAACCTGCCAACTAAACTAAAATCCAAGTGGATTAAAGATCTAAATATTAAAATAGAAACACTAAACTTTCTGGAAAAAAAGGTAAAACTCTCAAAAACATTGGCATAGGAAGACTTTATAAACAAATCCTCAGTTGCATGGGGACTAGCACAAAGATTCAACAACTGGGATCTCATCTTATTAAAAAGCTGCACTGCAGAGGTGCGAGTGCGCGGGGCCCGCCACCTGCCATGGCGAGGGGCCACGACGCTGGCGGCACGCGCATGTGGGGCCCGAGGTGTGAAGGGACTTGGCTGCAGTGAGGAGGCCGGCTGCGTGGGTGTGGGTGTGGTCGGGGGCGGGACGAAGAGAGGAGCCAGGAAGAGGAGGGGGCGCAGCGAGGAGAAGGGGCATCTGAGGAGGGAGCGCGCGGCCCAAGCCTCCCGCCCGCCCACTGTGCCGCTGCTCCAGCTCCGCTAGATGAACTTCTAGTGTTGCTTTGAAAAAGCCACTTTGTGTAACTCTTGACTGTGAATAATTTCCTCACACACCTGTTGGGCAGATCACTGACAGAGCATGCCATTTGAAAGGGCCTTCTGGGGACCAAATAGTGGTGATTGGAAAAGAGAGCTGTTTTTGTTTTTATTTTTGTTGTTTCCGGAGCATTATGAACATTGACTTTTCACCCTTGAAGTAAAAATGTTGAAAGCTGAGTCTTCAGGTGAACGGAGCACTCTCAGAAGTGCCTCTCCCCACAGAAATGCATTTAGAATTGAGTTCCAGGCACTGAAAAGTACTTTTGACAAACTCAGGTCAGATGGGGAATAAAAAGCAAAAGAAGGTGAGGGCTCTCAGCAGAGCAGGCAGGAAATATGACTCCAAAGTCAACAGAATTAAAAATCTGTTTATGCAGATAGGTATGGAACCCAATGAGAATGCTGCAGTTACTGCCAAAAGTAGGGGGAAAGGTGGATCTTCATCCCCTCAGAGAAGGATGAAACCCAGAGAATTTCTGGAGGAAACAGATGGCTCTGTTGTTAAGTTGGAGTCCTCTGTCTTTAAACGAATCCGTAGATTTGACACAATGTATGATGGCCTCTCATATTCCAAGTTCACAGAGACGAAAGATGTTTGAGAGAAGTGTGCATGAGTCAGGACAGGACCACCGATATTCCCCCAAGAAAGAGAAGAGCAGAGCGAGCGAACCACAGGATGAGTGGGGCAGGTCCAAATCCAGTCGAGGCAGTACTGATTCCTTGGACAGCCTTACCTCCCGCACTGATGCTGTCTCCCCAACTGTGAGTCAACTGAGCGCAGCATTTGAGAACACTGAGTCCCCCAGGGCCATTATTTCTAATAAAGGAGAAAGCTGTGAATATTCAGTGACTAGGCATTAGCCCCTGAATTTGCCATCTGTTACTGTTACAAATCTCGATACCTTTGGCCATCTTAAGGATTCTGATTCTTGGTCTCCTTCGAACAAACATGAAGTTGATACTGAGGGTGCTCAGAAGAGTAATACAACTCCAATATCAGAACTGACTCCTAAGAGTACATCTCCAGCATCGTTGCCTAGTGAAGAGACACAGAAGAGCAAGGAAACAGAGGACTCCACATCTAACCAAGAGACTCTGAGAACAATTGATAAAGACATTCCTGAAGAACCTTGTGCTGACAATAAGGCAATGCCAAGGTCTGTGATCCTTTCACCACAAAATGAACCTTCAGGAGGTGCTGGAGCTTATTTGGTTGGGACCGATGCAGCAAAACAACAGAGGAAAGAGCTTGCACCTGATGGTCTCACCTCTCCTGATGCTTCTACATCTAGCTATGGAAAAGAAGTACCTGAAGACCCCAGTAATTGTGAGAGCTCCCATGTGTACATGCACAGTGACTATAACATGTATAGGGTAAGATCCAGGTGTAATTCAGGCTGGGGACAGACAGGCACTGAGCAGGATGAGGAGGAAGATAGTGATGAGAACAGTTACTATCGGCCCAATATGGAGTACTCAGAAATTGTTGGTTTGCCAGATGAAGATGAAATCCCAGCATATAGGAAAATTAAGTTTAGTAGTGCTCCAATTAAGGTTTTCAGCACTTACTCCAATGAAGACCATGACAGGAGAAACAATGAAGTTGACCCTGTGGCCACATCTGCCAAGTATGAACTTGAAAAGCATGTAGAGAAGTTGAAGCTTTTCCCAGTGGAACTAGAGAAAGATGAGGATGGTCTTGGTATAAGTATTAATGGAATGGGTGTCGGAGCAGATGCAGGACTTGAGAAGCTGGGAATATCTGACAAGACAGTAACAGATGGTGGTGCTGCCCAGTGAGATGGCAGAATACAGGTCAATGACCAGGTCGTGGACATGGATGCAATCAGCCTGGTAGGCGTCACACAGAACTTTGCTGCGAAAGTTCTGAGAAACACCAAGGGCACCGTTATTGGGAGAGAAAAACCAGGACAAGTGAGTGAGTTTGCGCAGCTGATAAGTCAGACCCTGGAGCAAGAGAGGCACCAGAGGGAGTTGGTGGAGAAGCACTATACCCAGTACGATACAGATGATGATGAGGTGGGGACAGGGCTGTGTCCTGCATTTCTTCTCATGATGTTGTCTCCTACTGTTCCGTAACGGTGCAGTAGGCTCTTTGCAGTTTCTGAAGGAGAATGTGTCTACAATGAGCTAAAAATTCATCCTCACAGAACAAAAATACCATTTGCAGAAACTATGAATCAAGTCATGGGAATCTTATTTACAGTATGAAAACTGTGGAAACAAATGAGTCTTATCTTTTACCATATCATTATATAGAAATTTATAGAAACAAAAAGGGGTAAAAACACTAATGTGAGTGCTGGTTACTTTTAATGCTAGAATTAGGTGGTTCTCTGAGCTTTATATTTTTTTCTACCTTTTCCAGATGTTCTACAATAGTATATAATACGTTTTCCAAAAAAATAAATAAATAAAACAGTACAAAAAAAAAACTGCACTGCAAGAGAAGCCACCAACAGAGCTAAAAGACAACCTACAATGTGGGAAAAATTTTTTACCAGCTGTTCCTCAGACAAAGGCCTAGTATCTAGAATATATAAAGAACCTAAGAAAATCAGATCCCCCCAAATATAAAGACCCAATTCAAAAATGGGCATCTGAAATGAACAGACATTTCTCAGACAAAGAAGTAAAAGCAGCAAATAAACATATGAAAAAATGTTCAACATCACTGATCATTTGAGAGATGCAAATGAAAACAACACTGAGATTTCACCTCACCCCTGAAAGAATGGCTGCTATCATGAAATCAGTAACAAATGCTAGCAGGGTTGTGAGAAGAAAGGAACCCTTCTTCACTATTGGTGGGAGTGCACACTGGTGCAACAACTGTGGAAATCAATATGGAGATACCTCAAACAACTAGGACTGGAAGTCCCATTTGACCCAGCAATTCCTCTGCTGGGTATCTTCCCAAAAGAATTAAAAGAATCATACCACAGTGATATATGCTCACACATGTTTATAGCGGCACAGTTTGTAATAGCTAAAACTTGGAAACAGCCCAACTGCCCATCAACTGGAGTGGATAAAGATGTGGTTTTTCAATAAAATGGAGTACTACTTAGCCATAAAGAATGAGAAACTAGAGACATTTATAGCTAAGTTGGATGCACATTGAGGCCATACTCTTAAGTGAAATAAATAGAACACACATGTGTAAATACCAAATAGTGTCTCTGGTGTGAAAAACTAAAAGTGTAAATAAGGATCAAAATATATAATTGATACTGTGAAATAGGAAGAAAAGTTCTAAAGGAATAAGGGAAATGGGCGGGATAGGGGAAAGGAAAGAAGGGAAAAGAAAAAATATGAGAAAAGGAAAAAAATGGAAAGAAATTTTTTGAAAATAAGGAAGGGTGGAGGGGGTGAAGGGAGGGCAGGGGAATGGGGAAAAAATAAGAACCAAGATACATCATGTAAAGAGTCAAGATCCCAACAATGAATGTGACTGTATTATATACCTAAAATGTACCAATAAATAAACTTAATAAAAAATAATAAAAAATAAATTAAAAAGCAATCTCCTCAGACTCCAGGAAACAAAATAAAAGTAATAGCTTAGACAACTTGTTGGATAATGTTTTTTTTTAAATGTTTCTACATATGATATATAAGGAATCATGTGTAAATACATCTAAAAACACACTTTTGATACGTTATAAGTTAAATATTCTTGGTGGTAAATGGTCAGCTATTTTTCTTTCAAAGTGGTACATGAAATAATGATTCATTGAACATTAAAGGGTATCCTAGATTTGATGTTAATGACAATTTTATGGTAAAGAAGAATCACTGAAAATGCTGAAGAATCAAGAAACTATGGTCAATGGCCAAAAGCATGTCAGAAAAAATGACATAGCAAGACTATCAATAGTGCCTGCCCTCAGTCAGTACTAACCAGAACTCAGTCTTGTCCTATTAGAATCTCTGCTAGAAACTATCATCTGTTTGTGTCATTAGCTGCTGACACAAAAAGGGTAGATATGAATGCCCTCTTGAAGTGCCAGAACAAACAGGTTTGCAAATTGGGTCTATGGGCAAGACAGAACAGCACTATTTAATCATCGTTTGTTTTTCTTTGTCCTTTGAATGAGGGCTATCTCCCTAAACCTTCAGCAGTATCCCCAGTGGACTATAGTGGACTTCAAGTTATGACCAGCCTGACATAGGAACAACTTGGGTTAAGACCAAAATTTTAGTTTACCTTACAACCAAAGTCTTGAGTTATAACCCAAATGCCAGACTCTTGTGCTTCCAGATGGTCTCAGATACAGATTCAACCCTTAAAGAGGTCTGGAAGGAACATGACAACATCCTTTCCTGTGTGAGAAATTTCCTCATTGAGAAATCCTGGGCCAGTGTCTCTCTAAGGACACTGAGATGTGCCTGGAAGAAAGTGTGACCTAAAATTATACAGGAGAGAGACTTTGAAGGCTGTGTAGAGGAGCCTGACCAACTTGAATTACAACCAGACCTCATGAATGAATTGAGTTCATAGGTCAAGGGTCCACTATATCTTGAGAATATCATAGGGAGAATTCTGATTTTCTCTTTCTTTGGTCTCTAGGACTAGAATTCCCCATTTTCAGCTGGTCCTCATGACTGAGTTTCCTTGTGCACTCAACTTCCACTGGTTTCTTGCACACATCATGCACTCAATAACATCACAATGGAAGTTTCTTGCACCCCACATGTACCCACCCTGCAATGGAGGTTTCTTGCTCATCTCTCTGACACACATGCTCAACCTCTGAAAATCCCCAACCACCAAGGCAGTATGTGTAGTCCAGTTTTCCTACCTTGGCTCAAGCACTAAATTTACCCTGTTAATTTCACTAGCTTCAGAAAAATGGTCACACATTTTTTTATGGCTTTTGTGAGGAGATGGACTATCCAGGCAGAGACGGTTACCTGAAAATAGGGTGGAACACATCTCCCTCTCCATCAGGACCTGATCTACACAGGCACAGATCTCCCAGATGAGCCTCTAATTATGAGAAATGTGCTCACTTCCCCAGACCCAAATAATAGACCCAGAGGCAAATGTAGGAAAAGTTAAGCTTTCCTTGTTCTTGTAAGGTTGAGTGTCCCTAAGCATCCCAGGCTTACAAGGCCCAATCAGCTCAGCCAACCTCCTGTCAAAGTGCCAGACCAAACAGAAAGTCTGAGACGATGCAGGAAATATGAAACTCAGAACCACACAAACCAGATTTGGAAAACAACCATCAGCCTACTACAATGAAGACAATATTGGGGTGCAGGGGCGGGGCTCGTTGTTGGGCGCTAGCCTCGGTGTCAGCCATCTTTCAATTGTGTTTGCAGCCGCGGACGCGCCTCCCGCCGTCGCTCTCCAATGCCAGCGCCGCCTCTAGCTCGCCGAGCTCCAGCCGAAGGAGAAGGGGGTAGGGAGGTCCCTGTACCATGGCTCATACAAAGCAGACTGCCCGCAAATCCACTGGTGGTAAAGCGCCCAGGAAACAGCTGGCTACAAAAGCCGCTCCCAAGAGTGCGCCCTCTACTGGAGGGGTGAAGAAACCTCATCGTTACAGGCCTGGGACTGTGGCACTCCGTGAAATTAGACGTTATCAGAAGTCCACTGAACTTCTGATTCGCAAACTCCCTTTCCAGCATCTGGTGCGAGAAATTGCTCAGGACTTCAAAACAGATCTGCGCTTCCAGAGTGCAGCTATTGGTGCTTTGTAGGAGGCAAGTGAGGGCTATCTGGTTGGCCTGTTTGAAGATACCAGCCTGTGTGCTATCCATGCCAAACGTGTAAAAATTATGCCAAAAGATATCCAGCTAGCACGCCGCATACGTGGAGAATGTGCTTAAGAGTCCATTATGGTGGGAAACATTTCATTCTCAAAAAATTTTTTTCTCTTCTTCCTGTTATTGGTAGTTCTAAATGTTAGATTTTTTTTTCCATGGGGTCAAAAGGTACCTAAGTACATGATTGTGAGTGGAAAATAGGGGACAAAAATCAGGTATTGGCAGTTTTTCCATTTTCATTTGTGTGTGAATTTTTAATATTAATGCGGGGATGTAAAGCATTAATGGAAGTCAAAATGTTTCAGTGAACAAGTTTCAGCAGTTCAACTTTATAACAATCATAAATAAACCTGTTAAATTTTTCTGGACAATGCCAGCATTTGGATTTTTTTAAAACAAGTAAATTTCTTATTGATGGCAACTAAATGGTGTTTGTAGCATTGTTATCATACAGTAGATTCCATCTAGTCATTATACTTTTCTGGGTTGTCTTAAACATGCTAGTACATGTTTTTAATGTTGTCTGTCTTTCTGTGCTGTTCCTGTAAGTTTGCTAAAACTAGAAAAAAATAAAATAAATAACAATGAAGACAATATTTCTCAGAAGGTCACCGGCAATAACCAGATGGATAAGAACCTAAAATACCAATGGCACAGGCCTGACTGCACTGATGCCTGGACAGAAATACAGATGGTCCTTCCTAAGCCAACTGACAAAGATGAAAAGGAAGGCAGTATCAATCAGAAGAACAAGGAAGAGACAGAGTGGTGATAAAGAATATGGGGAACCTTAGGAACACATTCAGAAATATGCAAAGCATGCTGACTGCATGCTAACTGAATCTACTGAGACAGAAGAAAAAGAAGACGGTGATAACCAGAACAACAATGAAACTGAGATCAGTGATAAAAAACATCAGGAACCTTATGAAGAAACTCAGAAATAACAAGGAAGAAATTCCAAATGATGAACAAAATCAGGAACCTCATGAACAACTTCAGAAATATGACAGACATTAACCTCCTGTTCCCAGAACCTAACATTTGGTGCCAAAAACCCAGGAGGGGTCATGGAGACCACCTCAGTTTTCCTCACCTCTTTTTCTTCCTTCCCCTCACCCACCTTTAGAGTCTGAGGACAATAACTGAATATCTGGCACCCCCTGAGAACTGCCTGATGGGAAGAAAATCTATGCCTGTGCGAGGCCACACATCTGGGTCTCTTCCTTCTCCTTTCCCTCTTTCCATTCCTGCTCTGGCCTTTCATTTTTCTTTCCCCACAACCTTCAGCCAACAGAGGAGGCCATTTTCCTGCAGAAAAGTGTCAAGTGGCAAGAGGTTCTCTATATTCAGGTCTTCTTTACCATCTTCTCGTGTCCATCTCTCTGTCAACCAGTACTGCTCATCAGGCCCTCCTCCTGGTGGAAAAACCACACCCAACCTCTTAGACTCTTACCCTGACCTAGTAGGTGAGCTCTTGCCATGTCATACAAAACTCCCCGATCTTCCCTTCTTGAACCTACCCTCTCACTTGCTGCAGCCTCTCCCCCCACCCTCCCCTCTGGTCACTCCCCTTGTACCAGGTCTGCCATCCTCCCACTCCAACAGGTGGTGAAAGTCAAGGGAAGAGTCCATGTCCATATTTCTTTTTCCACAAATGACTCAGTCCACAATGAACAGAACATAGGATCCTTCTCTGAAAAGCCCTCTAGGTATAGGAAGGAGTTCTGCATAACCCAGACTTTCAGCCTCACATGGCAAGAAATACATTATTTCCTCTACATGTACACCTGATGAAAGGGAACATATCTGGTAAGCAGTTGAACTTTACACTGATGAACTTAACTAACAGATTCCAAATAATCCAATATACACTGTAGCAGCCCAAGCAGTCCCAAATAGATCCCACCAATCCCACATGTACACACCAGGAGGGAGATCAGGGTCTCATAAGGCATGATCACGTGATCAAGTGCCTCCTGGTCAGAATGGAGAAAAATACTTATAAGGCAGTAAGCTCTGACAAAATGAGAAAGATTACTCAGGGACCTCATGAAAATCCAGGCCTTTTTATGTCCTGCCTCATAGAGGTTACGGTAAAACATACTAATGAGAATCCAGAGTCCTGCATCCAGAGAAGGGGAGATCTTTTTCTATCTCCATTCATTTCCCCTGATATTACAAAAAAGCTTCAAAAGTTAGAAGGACCTCAGACTCCCAGAAAGGTGCTCATAAATGCTGCTATCCATGGTATTAATAACCAGGAGGATGAGCAATGGGCCCAAAAGGAAAGGCAGACTATAGTGAAATGTCAAAAGCTTGCCTCTGCTACCCACCACTCCAACAAACCTGCCATGAAGCCTTCTACCACCTCATCTGGCACTTGCTTCTGTTGTAGCAATGGAGCACATTACCTTCTTGAGTCAAGGGGTATTGGGAAACTGAAATAAAACATGTGGGATCCTTTGATGAAACTTGTATAGGGGTGTGATAGGATGCTGAGATAGAACAAGCATCAGGCAGGCCAAATTTTTCAGGCTTGTCTTCTGCAAAAAAAGTGTCCTCACTTGTTTTGGGAGGAGAGTGATGGCCAGCAGCCCAGCAGCAACCCCAACTGAGAAAATAAGTCTTCCATCGTAGCTCCAACAATATCCACCCTAAAAGAATACTCACTGAATGAGTATAACCTCAATCCCCAGAATTTTAAACTATTTGGAAATCCCAGTTCTACAATTCCTATAAGTTTATTATTTTTTCTCAATAAAATAAATATTCTTGTTCTCCGTATCTGTTTCCCTGAGCACATCTTTTTTCTTTCTTTCTTTCTTTCTTTCTTTCTTTCTTTTTTTTTTTTTTTTGGTACCAGTGATTGAACTTGGGACCTTGTGAGGGAGGCAGCAGAACCACGGAGCTAAATCCTCAGCCCAGCACATCTTCTTGATGCATGCTGAAAGGCACCATGTTGTATAGAGGATGGAAATGCATTCTCAGCAACTTGCAGGTAGCATGGTGCTTCTTGAAGAGAAGGTGTGCTGCTTCTCTCCTTTTTCTCCTGCTGCCCAGGTTTTCTTCAATCTTATCAACTTTATCCATCCCAGTGATTTCAACCTGTTTTGTCACTAACTCATGTCCCCAGGTATAGAAAGGAGCAGCACAACCATCAGACTTTCACTAGGGTGGTGTATTTTGGGGTGATCTTCCAGGGCCTGAGCAAGCAGCAGTGGAGCACTCAGGAAGCTAACTCCAGTTGACAGTGTTTGGGGTGTGCAGAAAGCAATTGTCATGGTCCTGGGGCACCAGGCTTCTTCTGGAATCTTGGTGACTCCTAAAAACAACAGAGATCTTCATCCATTTCTCCTTAGGATGAAGAAGGAGAAAGTCTTGGTGGGAAGGGAGTGGTGGTGGCATGAGACATTCAGAGCCACCATAGGGAAAGATGACAAACACAATCCTGGGCCCTTAACTCTTTGCTCGGGGTTTGTGTTTACTCCGAGGCAGACAGGGACTCAAAGGCTGCTTGGGCTAAAAATATCAAAATATCAATCTCTTGGGCCTATACATGTCAAAGTGTTTACTGCTTATATAAAAATGTCAATGTTTCCTCCCCTAATCTTTGTTACTTTCTACAAATAAGGAGATGAACTACAAGAATATTACACATACCTATTAATAATGAAATTTCAATCATGCCCAGTGGCACATTTGCAATTCTAGCTATTCTGAAAAATAAGGCAAGAGGAACCAAAGTCAGAGGACAGCCTGGGCAAATTAGTGGCAACCTCTCTCTGATTAAAATAGAAAAGGGGCTTGGGATAGAGCTCTGTGGTAGGGCGAGGTTTGGGGCTCAATTCTAGCACCAAAACAAACAAACATTAAAAACAACTTAATTGCTACAGCCCAAGGAGAGGTTTAGGATTCATTTCCCTACCTATTATCAGGTAGGCCAGGGTCTTAATCTATTTGGGCTACAAACACTAGATTGCTGGGAGCCCTGTGCTGTAGACCACTATGGCCAGGCCTAACTTGCCTCCTCCCTCGGATGAAGCAGGGCCCTGCCAGAGAACAGGGGACAAGAGGGCATGGCAGAGCAAAGCCTGGCTGAGAAGAGAACTGTCTTCCTCCCTGCCCATTCTCCAGAGAAACATCAAGCATGATGTCCTGCAGATCTTAGATACTCTCCTGGCTCTGGTTACAGACTAGCCTTTTTACCTCCCCCTACACTTCCTCTATCTCTATCCCTATAAATAAACATGTGGCCATTTGCTTGGTGGTTGTTTCCTCCCATCCGGAGTTAGAGCCCCACCTGGCCCCCATCTATACCTTATTATATCTCTGTCTGTCTTTCTTAACTTCTCATTGTCATTTCTTACTCTGTGAACCCTTCAGCCAGCAGGCTCGGGCACTAGATGTCTTAAATAAGCAGTTTTATTCACAGTTCTGGAGAATGAAAGTCTACAATTAGGGTGCCAGCAAAATTTGAGGTTCAGACTTTACATAGGACCTACAGTAAACCTAGAAGAAAACTTGGAGATTTGTGTTAAAACTCTGTCTACAAATGGTTTCTTCTGAGGCTGTAATACTCCAAGAGATGTAATTCATGGTTAAAAATACACAGGCTACTCCTAGAACAGCTACTACTCTTAAACAGACCTACATAGCAAAACTCTATCTCTGACACCTTTCTCCTTTTTATTTAACCACTTAGTAGTCTAATTTTTAAAATACAGGATGAGCAAAAATTGCATATTTTAAAATTAATTTTGATAAGATAACAGGAAATATAAAAAGAACAATTTTACCAAATTTATTGACCACACAATTGACTGGATGCCAGGGGTATAGCTCAGTGGCACCCACCTGCCTGACATCCCAATACTGGAAAAAAGAAAAAAACAGAATTGAGTGGTTGAAATGACATCCACTCAAGCTATGTGCTCAGGATAGTCTGTAAGTAAACAAATGTGCTGCCTGAGTGAAGCTAAGGGTAAACTGTTAAGTGGTTAATTTATTTATGTATTTTTAAATTTATTTTGATGATTCTGGAGTTCAAAGTCACAGCCTCATGAATGCTAGGCAAATGCTTTATCACTAAGCCATATCCCAGCCTTTAGCTCTCTGCATCTGAGTTTTACCTTCTATGAAAAGTGTGAACTTAAAAAGTGTATGAGTTGCTTCCAGGTTTAATATTTTACTTTTTTTTAAACTATGAAACTGCCTGGCTCCTCTCAGTAGTAGGGGCTTTGCACTCAGTATTCATGTCTGCTCCCCATGCCAGCCACCCCTGCTTAAGGGAGCAGCGTAGACCCCCAGCCAAGCTTCTTTATGCTCTGGGACACCCAGCACCCAAGGCCAGGTCCTCCAAGCGCTCCCAGTCCCTGGCACGCTGGTCTGAGCCCTCAACCCCCCTGACCCACCTTGATTTTGTGCCCCACCTGTAGTCCCCTGGCCCAGGAGCTTGGGGATGACTT
This sequence comes from Heterocephalus glaber, assembly GCF_053883595.1. NCBI lineage: Eukaryota > Metazoa > Chordata > Mammalia > Rodentia > Bathyergidae > Heterocephalus > Heterocephalus glaber. The sequence continues at coordinate 45,095,142 of NW_028258308.1, forward strand.
TATAACTCGCATGTCCTGGAACACACCTCTGCCTCTGACACTGAGGTGCCCCATCTCCTCTCCCCGACCCGACCTCCTGAGACACCTAAGGGGCAGTGCCAACCTCTGCTGCAGCCTGCACATGGCCTAGGTGGCCTTTACCCTACAGGCTGGGGCTGCCATGCAGCCCCTACCACCTACCTCTTCACTCATTTTTCCATGTATCATACCTGACTGCTTTGCATCTCACACCCCCTTCTACCCCATTGCCCACATCTGTACAAACTTGGAAGAAAGCCCATATGCTTCCTTATTTGTTGGCTGCAGGAAGTCCAAGCCCTGTGCCCAGTCCCTCATTACCATAGGTAATTTACTTTGGAAGTCCCAGATAGTTGGTTTCTGTGTTACGTCTGGGTTTTTAGCTGTAATCTGTGGAAATGATAGAGCATAGTGGGCTGTCTTCATCTCATCTGCAACTACAATATTTTTCGCTAAGGAGGCTGAAGCAGGAGGATTGCTGTGAGTTCAAGGCCATCCTGGGCCACACTGTGAGTTCAAGACCAGCCTGTACTTCATAGTGAGACCTTGTCTCAATCCACACACACGCACAAACACACACACAAATTCTGGTGTGCTGCCTAGTTGGAGGAGGTGGGTCCCTGAGAGCGGGCCTGGAAGGGAACATCTTGTCCTTGTCCGGTTCCTCTTTCTGTCTCTCTGTGCCTCCTGTCCTCTATGAGGTGAGATGCTTTGCTCCACCACATGCTCCCCACCAAGATGTTCTGAGTCACTACAGGCCCAGGAGCAAAACAGCCAAGTGAACATGAACTCAAACCTCTGAAACCATGAGTCAAACTAAAGTTTTCATCCTGTAAGCAGTTTTTTTCAGGTATTTTTCCAGGCTGATGGAAAGCTGACTTAACATAGAAGGGACACTCTACCATGCAATATTGCTTTGAAATATGTTTGTTTTCCCATTATATTAAAATATTTTTCTGGCAAAATCCTATAATAGACATACAAAACCCTCCTTATGCAGTCACAGTCTGGTTGAGGTTTTGTAATTTATCCACTTGCTTCTCTAGCAGATAAAGCAGTATCTGGCTGGGGGTTGGTAGAATTAGTGGATTTGCTTTCTCTTAATATATGAATGCTTGAGATACAGCAATAAACTATAAATGGAAAAGGTTTCTTTTTGCTAAGTTTTAGATATTTCAGCCCAGGATCAGGTGATTCCATTGTATTTGGGGTGTGGCAAGGCAATACACCATGGAAGGAGCACATGGCAGAGCAAAACTGCTCACCTCAGGGCTAGGAAGCAAAAGAGAAAGAGGAAGAGACTAGGGTCCCATCGTCTCCTTAAGGTGCACTTCCCCAGTGAGCCAAAATATCCCACTAGGCCTTGTTTCTTAAAAGTTCCACCAACAGCAGAACTCTGAAGATGAAGCTTTCACCAGAAGGACCTTTGTGAGGAAGGTTATAATCTGAACTGCAGTACTTGGGTTCTATATTTGGCTTCATTGTCATAGACTGAATTACAAGAGTAGAGTAAGTGAAAAAATATTTTAGCTCCAAAGAGGAGATAGTCAGAACTTAGTCATTCCCATTTGCATCTGCTTTTGGTGCTAACTGATCCTTGGCACATATATTTGGAGATGCTCAGATGTTTTTCCCCACTTTTCTCATAGACAAAATTGGAACATCTCAGTACTTGGGGAGGGTAGAGATGGGCTTCATAAAGCAACAACACTCAAAATCTGTTCCTAGTTGAGATTAATGTCAACAATATGAGCTCAATTCATAAGCCACACATACCATTCTGTAGACATTGAAATACATTAGTCTTAAGGGCTGTTGCTACATTGTTTTCTTCCTGAGAGCTGGACTTCATGAAATGGCATTAGTCATCCTTAGATCCCTGAACTCTTGGCTTGATGAGGAGAACTTCTTAGAATTCTTCAGTCTGATTAATGGTCACTCACATGATCTACTGCTTACACATTAAGAGAAAGAGGCTCCTTGTCACCTTACTATTTGTTTTATCTATAGCATGCATGTCCCTCTCCCACACTTCTTGGAGTATCTCACAAGACAAAACCTCACTAGAGATTTCAGCTTAAGATGCAAGCTTTGGAGAATGATGCCAAGACATAAATGGCTGACTTAATCAGTTCCTCAAAGGAATAGCCACCATACCTTACATATTTTCAAATGAACAGACTTATTTCCAAGCCCTTTCTATAGTTCTGATGCGGGGAGGGGTCCTTCATGGGAACCAAATCATAGTACCATCAAGAGTTAGTGGAGGTCCGTTCCTGCTTTCTTAAGCCAATGCCTTGTCAGAATTTCTAAAGCCATCCTATCTATGAAGAAGAATCACTAATTATTTGGGACCTAGTTGACTGCGAGTTACTACATTGAAGAGCTATATAATTTGGGAGAAACATCTAGGTCCTGCAACTCTCATAATGTGTGTGAAAAAAGTGGTATATGAATCTTCAGAAACCTAATTTGATACATTTTCTGGGGTGGAGGTGGGAATCCACAGGTAGTAAGAGCTGCTCAAAAGACAATGGAGGATGAAGCACATGTGTTTATCAATCCCCAGGGGTCAGACCTCCAAGTGTCCCACTGAGTACTGCTTGGCTGATGGCAAACAAATTCACTGAAGCTGCCCAATGCTCTGTGCCATCACAATGCTGTAAGGATAGTCAGGCTGCATTTCCATGGAGCAAGCTTGTGACTGTCTTGATGAAATGGATTGTGACATCTACTGCAGGACACAAAATGACCCTTACAAGACTGTGCTGCATATTGTCTGAAATGGCATTCACTTAGGCTAGATTGGATTCAGGCAATTTCAACTGATGACACAGTAACAACCCAGGGGGTGGAGTTTGGGAAAATTGCCCTGTGAAAACAGCACTAACTCATATGGTTGTTAAGGAACACAGGAGAAGGTGCCTAAAGCTGTCATGCTAGAGTGCAGTACTGTCATGTTAGGACTGAAAAACTAGCTGCAGAAGGCTGCAATAAAGGACCAGGCCAAATAGTGCCTTCCTGGAAAGGGGCTGAGTGTCCAGTCAATGGAGTGGCTACAATATCTAATCTGCTATAACTACCACCCCCCAGTTCTATAGCTATTGCTCTAGTAGTCTCTAGGACCCATAAGCTATAGAATTAAAGAGACAGTTGACTCACTACTGAAACTGGTCATAACCAGTGAAGAAAAGATTTGGAAAAAGAATATTACAGTACAGATTTTTCATTCACTTCTCAATTTAAATTTACTTTATCCTGAAATCTAGCTACCTGAGAGTATTAACAGTTGTTACCCCTAGTCACTTTATCCTCAATAGGAAAGAAAATGAATTTTGATTCCCAAAGTTGATTCTGTAGTCTAGAAAAGGAAGCAGTTTTTATTGAAGTCATGGCTGGTAGTGTCTCAGGGAAAGGAAGGAGTTGCTGTCAGTAAGGAGGAAAGGGAATTCTTTTTTTTTGGTACTAGGGATCAAACTTGGGTCCTTGCGCTTGCAAAGCAGGCAGTGGAACCACTGAGCTAAATCCCTGGCCCAATAAGGAGGAAATGTGTCACTTTCTACATTAGGTTTTAAAACTAAACCAGGAACCTAACATCATCCTCACTTATTCTCCCATTCCTGGTGGCCAAGCTGAAGCATTGGCTCTGTTCCTTAATAATTAGCTTGCCCTGACTGACTTAGGTTGTGAAGGGGAAAGCTCTGGCTGTATGAGGTTGACTTGGCTTCCTCTGAATGTACACTGCCGTCAAGGACCTACAGTGGCCAGAAGTGGAAACTCTCTATGATGCCAGCTGCTGTTACTGTAGCAGAATACTCAACACCTTCCACATAAAGGTTCACTTTGGGTCATGGCTTCACAGGTTAGTGCAAGGATGGTTGGCTGGCTCCAAGGCAGAAACAGCATGTGGAAGCCATGGTGGAGGAATTCTGCTCAACTCAACCAGGAACCAGAGGAAAGGGAGAAACCAGGGACAAGAATACAGCTTTTCAGATGCTAGCCCACTGACCCACCCCTGCAACAAGGCTCCACCTCCTAACAATACATGAATTCATTAATGCATGAATCTATTCATGAGTATAGCACCCCCATGATCCAATCACCACCCAAAACCCTCACCTATGAAAACATAAGACTTTGGGGGGAAACTGTGTATTAAATTCTAACACCAGTTTAAGCCAGAGTCAAAATGCTGATTGATTGCTAATACTGCCTTTCTACCCAGTAGTTCTGTTTTCACTGCTCACATGACAAATAATTCTTCTGCCAACAATGATAAAGAATATGTTGAAATTCCTGAAACCAAATTTAATTTGTAAATTTGTCTTTGGGGTGTTTTTAATTAAATTTATTGGTACATTATAGGGATACAAGGGCTGGGGATTTAGCTCAGTGGCACCTCGCCTGCCTTACAAGCTCAAGGTCCTGAGTTTGATACCTGGTACCAAAAAAAAAAAGATACAATTCATTACAGGTATACAACATTCATCACTGGGAATTTGTACTTTTACATGATATATCGCAGTTCTTATTTTTTCCCCATTCCCCTGCTCTCCCTTCAACACCTCCACACCTCCCTATTTATAAAAACTTTGTTTCCATTTTTTTCTTTTCTCATATTTTTTACTTTCCCTTCTTTCCTTTCCCCTTCCTCTCTCATTTCCCCTTCCCCTTCACCCATTTTCTTCCTATTTCACATTATCTATCATATATTTTTATCCTCATTTACATTTTCAGTTTCTCACACCAGAGAAACTATTCGGTATTTACACATATGTGTCCTATTTATTTCACTTAAGAGTATGACCTCACTGTGCATCCATTTAGCTATAAATGTCTCTAGTTTATCATATTTTATGGCTGATTCATTTTATTAAAAAGACATATCTTCTTTATCTAGTCACTAGTTGATGAGCATTTGGGCTGTTTCCAAGATTTAGCTGTTGCAAATTGTGCCCCTATGAATATGGGTGTGCATATGTCACTGTGGTATGATGCTTTTAATTCTTTTGGGAAGATACCTGGCAGGGGAATAGCTGGATCAAATGGAATATCTAATCCTAGTACCTCTATATGGATTTCCTCAGTGGTTGCACCAGTCTACACTCCCACAACAGTGGAGAAGAGTTTTTTTCCCCCCACAAACCCACCAGCATTTTTTTTTAATTTTAAAAAATTATCTTTATTTAGGTTTCTGATTCAGCACATGTACCAAAGACTAATCAACATAAAGTAAATAAGACATTAATTGGAAGTCTTACATCTCTCTAAACTATGACCAAGAATGTCAAGTTACCAGTATTACCAGAACTCCAACCTAGTCAAGTTGTAGACAAGCTATCATGAACAACATACAGTGTGCACAGATATGCAGAGGCAAAAGGCATGCTAGCATCTGGCTTTCCTCTTCTCCATGTTGACATCTTTCTGCTTGACAGTTCACTTTTGCATTTCAGGCTAAGTTACACATAAAGTCCAAAGAAGACTTAGGGTCAATCTGACCAGATGCTCTTCTAGAGGAATGTATGCTTAACCTGTTGTGCCTGCAACTTTGTTTTTGCCAGGATGAAGTTCAGATTGAGATGTACAATACAATCTAGATGATGGGCAGACTAAGTCAAAAGCTAAAGTTGAGCAGTAACCCAAGTTAAGGCATGAATGCACACACACACACACACACACACACACACACAGTGCCCACACAATCATGAACACAAGACTCCTTCAATTGCCGACCGAGAGGCAACCTGGATGTGGCAGTTAATCACCACTGCTGAGCATTCTGGAAAATGCTCCTGGAAACATTATGCTAACATCTTTTTTAAAAGAGAGAAATAAAGGGGGGAGGGGTAGGAAGAGAAAAAAAATCAAAAACCTAAAAACCTCCCAATCTCTCTTACAATGGCTCTTGAGCATGGAACTCATGGCAGAGTCAATGGCTGGCTCTGTAATATTTTGGAAATAAAAGTTTGTTTTACTCTATTTCTTTGGTAGTCATCACTACAAAGTTTTCAGTGTTGGTTCCCTATAAGACAAGTACTAGACAGAAGACTGAGTTACACAGAAATATTTCTTCTGCACTGATAAAAATATTAAGCTCTTAAAGCACACAAGTTTCTATGATTTTTCTTGCCTTAGTGGGCATCCTCTAAAAGCAAGGTTTTGTGCAGGGAAAAGTTCCTATTTACCTAACGAAGGGCAATACAGATTCTATTTTCCTTCAATTGAACAATGAACAAAAATTCACATTATTGATTATTTCTGGCCAAATCAATTAGATGCCAAATACAAAGGCACAGCAGCACTCAGTGTCAAAGCCACATTCTGGTCACACATTCATTCCACAGCTGCTAGTCAGTATCTCAGGAGCTCAGAATTTAAAACTCCTTCCATTCAAAAAAGGAGCGAGTTAAAGTAAATCTTATACACTTCTACCACCTGCCAAATTTCTAGAATTCAGTCTAGATGCCAGCATGCTTGATGAGAGAAAGAAGTTCAGTTCAAAGCCCAGAGGTGTCAGGTATTGAGTTAATTTGGTTTTGTAAAAAAGGCATGGTAGGCACTTGCACAACAGGCAGTGAAACAACTGAGCTAAATCCCCGGCCCTGGAATGTTATTTTTAAGTCAAAACACTTGGTGAGTCAAAAAAGGAACTTACAGAGTCACGCGGAACATGCCGAATCAGCGCTGTACCAAGGTCCCGCGTCCGGTGATACATGCAGAATCAGCCTGCCCCAGCAGCAATCCACTGGACAACCCCCACCCCCACCCCCACCCCACCCCCGCTCCTCTGGCCTCTTCTCTGTACAGCCACCTGGTTCCACAATACAAAGACGCAGAGGACACCAGACGACCAGACCACTGTACTGGGTAAGTTGGAGACATCTTCACCTCCCATCAGGACCCGGACTATCTTCAGGGGAAGGACAGCTGGAACCTGCAATATGACTCTGCAGAGTTCAACCCTACAGGAAGACAGGGAGCTCAATTTGGGACTTGCAGCCAGAAATCTGCCTGAATCTCACAGGTCTATGACTAGCTTGCTGAGACTCATTGACTTATATCTGCACACTGCAACCCACGTTGTCTATTGTGACAGAAGAGACATACCCTGAAAGAGGCCCTTCATCTTCATGGTTATTTTTTAATTCCCAAAATTAGTAGTATTAGTTTGATTTTTTTTCTCTTTTCTTTTCTTTTGCTCTTCTTATCTTTAATTTTTTTTCCTACTCATTGCAAATATTTGGTTTTCTCTCCTTTTTTTCTTTTCTTCTCTCTTTTCTCTTTCCTTTTTCTCTCTCTTACACTCACTCTCTTGCTCTCCAACATTGTTCATCCTCCCTTTTTGTCCCAGTTTTGGTCCTCAGTCAGAGTTCTTCTTTACTTTCCGATTATTCTCTTTTCCGTCTCACCTGCGTCCTCTGGCCACACTGATAACCTTCCCCTATCCTTCTTCCCATCTGTCCCTCCATCCCCAACCCCTTCTAACTCCCCATCGCAAAGGGTAAAGTTGTTATATTAAAGAATGTATTCACTATATGTTGGGTTGGTCCTCGATCTTGATTTAATTCACAGAGCCAAAGGTGATAGATTAATAACTACCGCAAAATGTCATTTTCAAAGATGTACTTGATGCAATGGTGTTGCTGACTGTATCACTTGGGCAAAGGTGTTGGTATTGATCTAGTCAATGAACCTTCCTAGTATAAGGAAAATGAGATAGCCTTAAAGTCATTAGAGACTCAAAACTTAAAGAAAAAGACCAGCTATATCTGGAAGACACCTCTGAGAAGCAATCATTCCATAAGGGTTCTAATTACAATCAACAAAGATACCTACAATAAGCAATTTCAAACTATCAACCCAGGAGTCAAACCAAGGACAGTACCAAAAACAAAAATGAGAAAACATTTAAGCAAGGCACAAACTCAAACTTCCACCCCACCAAGGGTAAATCCTGGAAAAAATGAGATGGAAAAGTCCCATAACCAACCACCTAGATACCCTGAACCGATAGCACAGGAAGTAACAAAACAGATGAATGAGGCTCTAGAAAAATTCAAAGCAGAAATAATCTCCCAGATATCCACAGAGATGGTGAGCAGAGTGAAAGAAATGATTAGAGGATCTAGAACAGAAACAGATAAAAAAAAAAAATAGATGAGCTCAGAAACATGCTGGAAGCCATGATTACCCAGCATAAGAAAGAAATGGAAACCATGAAACAGATTCAAACAGATATTCAGGAGATCAAAAACTCCACTGAAAGTATCCACAGAAGATTAAGGGAATCTGAGGATACAATATCAGATACAGAAGACAGGATCATGGTTAGAGACCATGAAAATAGAGATTTCTTAAAAATAGTAAGGGACCATGAGAAATCAATCCAACAACTGCTAGACAATGCAAAGAAGAATAACATAAGACTAATAGGAGTCCATGAAAGAACAGGAGAAAGCACAATTGACATAAAAAAAACTATTGACAGAAGTAATAGTGGAAAACTTCCCAGACAGAGGTAGAGAATTGGACATACAGAGAAGTGAGGCATATAGAACTCCAACTAGCCAAGATCAAAAAAAATCTACATCTAGACATATCACAGTTAAGATCTCAGAAACCCAAAGAAAAACAAAATCCTACAAGCAGTTAGAGAAAAGAAACAAATCACCTACAAAGGAAAGCCCGTCACAATCACAGCAGACTTCTCAACACAAACCCTCAAATCAAGGAGAGCCTGGACTGAAGTATTTCAAAGCCTAAAAGAAAATAACTTCCAACCTAGACTGTGATATCCTGCAAAATTTTCTTTCAAAATCAATGGGGAAATTAGATACTTCCATGACAAAGAACACCTGAGAAATTTCATGAACACCAAACGAGCACTACAAGCAATTCTAAACACTATCCTAGAAAAAAGCAATGAAGGTCACAACTCCATGAGGTCCAACAGAGGGAAGCCACCAGGCAAGGTAAGACACTAAAGGGAAAGGGGGAAAAAATAAGAAATAAAAGAGCCAACAAAAGTAAAACATCATGACAAGGATAAATCAATATCTATCAATTATAACCAACTGTGTTAATGGCCTCAATTCACCAATCAAAAGAAATAGACTGGCAGAATGGACTAAAAAGGAAAATGGAACAATATGCTGCATACAAGAAACACACCTAACTCAAAGAGAAACTCATAGCCTGAAAGTAAAAGGATGGAAAAAAGTTCTCCACGCCACAGGAACCCAGAACAAAGCAGGGGTAGCAATCTTATTCGCAGATAAAGTAGATTTCACACCAAAATTAATTAAGAGAGTAAAAGATGGTCACCACATCCTTGTGAAGGGAACAATCCAAGAGGAAGAGATGACAATCCTAAATATATATGCTCCAAATACGAATGCCCCCAACTATACAAAACAAATATTAATAGACATGAAAAACCTAATAAACACTAACACAATTGTAGTGGGGGACCTCAATACCCCACTATCACAAATAGACAGATCATCTAGACAAAAAGGTAACAAGAAAATTCTAGAACTGAACCAAACTATTGAACAAATGGACTTAATAGATGTTTACAGAGTGTTCCACCCCACAAAATCGGAATACACATTCTTGTCAGCTGCACATGCGTCATTCTCCAGAATAGACCACATGCTAGCTCATAGGACATGTCTAAGTAAATGTAAAAGAATGGAAGTTGCCCCCTGTATATTATCAGACCATAGTGCAATAAAATTGGAGATCAATAACATAAGAAACCACAAAACACCCACAAACACATGGAAATTGAACAACACCCTCCTGAACAACTAATGGGTGACAGTGGAAATTAAAGAAGAAATTAGACAGTTTCTACAAGTAAATAAAAATGCCAGTACAACATACAGGAATCTATGGGACACAATGAAAGCAGTTCTATGTGGGAAATTCATAGCGATGAATGCCCATATTAGGAAAACAGAGAAAACTCAGATAAATAACCTAATCCAGAACCTCAAGCTCCTAGAAAAAGAAGAGCATAATGAATCCAAAGCTCATACAAGAGAGGAAATTATAAACATCAGGGCAGAAATCAATGCAATGGAAACTAAGAGAACAATATAAAAAATTGATGAATCAAAGAGTTGGTTTTTTTGAAAGAATAAATAAAATTGATAAATCTTTAGCCAACCTTAACAAAAAAAGGAAAGAAAAGGCCCAAGTACATGCCATTAAGAATTGGTGGGATTTAGCTCAGTGGTCCAGCACCTGCCTCGCAAGCACAAGGTCCCAAGTTCAATCCCCGGTACCAAAAACAAAACAGTGAAACATGCAACTAAGAATGAAAAAGGTGAAGTCACAACAGATCCAACAGAAATCCAGAGGATCATCAAAACTTACTTCGAGAACCTCTATGTCCATAAAATGGAAAACACAGAAAAAATGGACAGATTTCTAGATACATACAAATTGCCAAAGTTAAATGAAGAAGATATATAAATTCTAAACACCCCAATTACAATGAGTGACATTGAAAATGTAATAAAATATTTACCAACAAACAAAAGCCCAGGTCCAGATGGCTTCACTGCTGAATTCTACAAGACATTTAAAGAAGAACTAATGCCATTACTCTTTAAACTCATCAAGGAAATTGAAAGGGAAGCAATACTTCCAAATTCATTCCTGGAAGCAAGTGTTGCTTTGATTCCAAAACCAGGGAAAGACCCAACCCAAAAAGAGAACTACAGGCCAATCTCCCTAATGAACATAGATGCAAAAACCCTCAACAAGATACTGACAAACAGAATACAGAGGATCATCAAGAAGATCATACACCCTGACCAAGTCAGATTTATCCCAGGGATGCAAGGATAGTTCAACATTCATAAATCAATAAATATAATACACTGTATTAACAGAGTCAAGGACAAAAACCATATGATCATCTCAGTAGATGCAGAAAAAGCATTTGACAAAATCCAGCACCCATTCATATAAGAACCCTACAGAAAATTGGAATAGAAGGTCTTTATCTTAACCTGATTAAGCCTATCTATGAAAAACCAACAGCCAACATCATACTAAATGGTCAAAAACTGAAAACTTTCACACCAAAATCAGGAACAAGACAAGGATACCCACTATCACCACTCCTGTTCAATATAGTTCTGGAAACATTAGCCACTGCAATTAGAAAAGAGAAAGAAATAAAAGGAATAAAGATAGGAAAAGAAGAAGGTAAACTGTCATTATTTGCTGACGATATGATACTTTACATAGAAGACCCACAAAACTCTGCCAAAAGACTTCTAGACTTAATTGACAGATTCAGTAGAGTAGCTGGACACAAGGTCACCACTCAAAAAACAATAGTCTTCTTGTACACAAATAACACACTCACTGAGAGAGAAATTAGGGAAACAATTCCTTTTACAATAGCATCCAAAAAAATGAAATATCTAGGAATCAATGTAACAAAGGAAGCAAAAGACCTCTACACTGAAAACTACAGCACTCTGAAAAAAGAGATTGAAGAGGGTACAAGAAAATGGAGACATCCATTGCTCCTCTTGGGTAGGAAGAACCAATATAGTGAAAAGGGCCATACTCCCAAAACTACTATATAGATTCAATGCAATGCCAATTGAAATTCCAACAATATCCTTCACAGAGCTAGAGAAAAGAATCCAAAAATTCATTTGGAACCAGAAGAGACCTAGAATTGCTAAAGAAATTCTAAGCAACAGAGACATGGCTGGGGGTATCACAATCCCCAACTTGAAACTATACTACAAAGCTACTGTGATAAAATCAGCATGGTACTGGCAAAGGAACAGACCTCAGGATCAGTGGAATAAATTAGAAGATGCAGAAACAACTCCAGACATGCTCAGCCACCTCATCTTTGACAAAGGAGCCAACCACCCTCATTGGAGGAAAGATAGCCTATTTAATAAAAGGTGTTGGAAAAACTGGCTTTCAACCTGCCAAAGATTGAAACTAGACCCATACCTATCACCATGCACTAAACTAAGATCAAAGTGGATTAAAGATATAAATATTAAGACAGAAACACTAAACTTGCTGGAAGATAAGTTGGATAGAACTCTTGAAGACATTGGCATAGGAAAAGACTTCATGAACAAAACTTCAGCAGCATGGGAACTAGCAGAAAGAATAAACAACTGGGATCTCATCTTATTAAAAAGCTTCTGCACTGCAAAAGAAACCACCAACAGAGCTAACAGACAACCTACAATATGGGAAAAAAATTTTAGCAGCTGTACCTCAGACAAAGGACTACTATCTAGAATATATAAAGAATTGCAAAAAATCAGACCCCCCAAATTCAAAGACCCAATTCAAACATGGGCATCTGAAATGAACAGACATTTCTCAGACAAAGAAGTAAAAGCAGCAAACAAATATATGAGAAAATGCTCAACATCACTCGTCATTTGAGAGATGCAGGTGAAAACAACACTGAGATTCCACCTCACCCCACAAAGAATGGCTGCTATCAAGAAATCAACAAATAACAAATGCTGGCAGGGTTGTGGGGAGAAAGGAACCCTTCTCCATTGCTGTTGGGAGTGCAGACTGGTGCAACCACTGTGGAAGTCAGTATGGAGATACCTCAAAGAACTAGGACTACAGGTCCCATTTGACCCAGCTATTCCCTTGCTGGGTATCTTCCCAAAAGAATTAAAAGAATCATACCACAGTGATATATGTGCACCCATGTTCATAGCAGCACAGTTTGTAATAGCTAAAGCTTGGAAGCAGCCCAAGTGCCCATCAACTGCAAACTGGATAAAGAAAATATGGTTTTTTAATAAAATGGAGTACTACTCAGCCATAAAGAATGAAAAACTAGAGTCATTTATAGCTAAATGGATGCATATCGAGGCCATACTCTTTTTTTTTTTTTTTTTTTTTTTGGTACCAGGGATGGAACTCAGGTCCTTGCACTTGCGCAGCAGGCAGTGAAACCACTGAGCTAAGTCCCCGGGCAATTAAAGGTTTCTACTTTTTTTTTTTTGGTACTAGGGTTCGAACTCGGGACCTTGTGTTGTGAGGCAGGCACAGTGCCACTGAGCTAAATCCCTGGCCCCCGAGGCCATACTCTTAAGTGAAATAAATAGGACACACAGGTGTAAATACCGAATACTTTCACTAGTGTGAGAAACTGATAGTGTAAACAAGGGTTAAAATGATTAAAATGAATAATTGATAATTTGAAATAGGAAAAATGGTCCAAAGACGAAGGAGTAAAGGGAGGGGAAGGGGAAAGGAAGAGAGAAAGGAAAATCTATGAGAAAAGAAAAAAAATGGAAATGAAATCTATGTAAATAGGGAAGGGCAGAGGGGGTGAAGGGTGCACAGGTAATGGGGAAAAAAAAATAAGAACCAAGATACATCATGTACAGGTACAAACACCCAATGATAAATGTAAACGAATTGTATACCTAAAGTGTACCAATAAAAGAACTAAAAAAAGAGAGAGGTGATGGGGATTTAGCTCAGTGATTCCGCCACCTGCCTTGCAAGTGCAAGGTCCCAAGTTTGATCCTCAGTACCAAAAAATTAATTAAATAAATAAATAAAAAGAGAGGTGATAGACTAAACTTTAATGTTTGTTTTAATTTCTATTATCATTATTGCATATTTGCAGTGTATAATGATTACATTCATCATAAGGAGTTTATACATGTACATAAGTTCAAAACGTTAATTGTAGCCCTGGGATTTAGCTCAGTGGTTTCTTTGCCGGCTGCGCAAGCGCAAGGACCCAAGTCTGATCCCCGGTACCAAAAAAACAGAACAAAAAAAAGTTAATTGTAGCAAATTATCAACATAATTAACTAGAAAATACAAATACTTCCTAGATTAAAAAAAAAATTTTATAAGTCAGCTACTCATAACAGGAAAAATGACCTTGTCCTGATCTATCTTACAGTGCTACCATGAGGGGGAAAAGGATTCCGTAAGCAGTTAATTGTCCCTCCATTAAATTCCTCCCAAATGCTATCATAATCTTGAGATCAGCCATTTTTTTTTAGTAGGCATTATTGATTACAACTGTGTGGCCTGGTTTCAGGGCAACATTTCTCCAGCTGACTCTTTGAGTATCTATAGCATTGAGAATAGTGTGCATCAAATCCTGATCCTACTTTTCTCAATAACTCATTGTTTTTCAAACATTGCCCCCTCAAAAGCACCATGTTTTACTGCACCACAACTGCCCTCATAAACATGGACACGTACCATGCAGGGCACGATGACACATACCTGTAACCCCAGCCCTCTGGGAGGCTGAAGCAGGAGAATCTGAAGTTCAAGACCAGCAAGGGAAACTTAGCAGCAACTTAAGGAAAACTTGTGCCAAATACAAAAGGAAGAAGGGAGAGGCTGAGCTCAGTGAGAAGGTTCGGGTTCCAGTCCCTGGTGCCTCAAAAAAGAAAAAGAAAAAAAAAAGAAGCAGAAATAATTGTTCAAATTATTCACCTAAGATTATCGTTATTACTTCGACTCTAAAGTTGGTATATTAAAGTGCCTAAGATGGGACTACTTTCTTGGAGAGAAAGTGTACGTGTGAGTTGGCAAATCAAGATAACATCCTAAAGATGCCATTTCTTTGGTGTCTAGATTTTACAGCTCCATCTCTTGATATTACAAGCTGAGGGTTCATAGTCAATCACCTAAGGCTACAGGGAGATCTCTTTAGCCCACAGGAACTCCACACCTTTCCTACTGAAAAACCACACTGAAAAATACAGTCTATTTTACAAACTTCCTATAGCCCATCGATAGAAAAGACTTGCACACCAGTACTGCAGAGCCATTAGCAATTTCTGTGCCTTTGTTCAAAATACAGGAGTGGGGGCTGGGGATTCAGCTCAGTGGTTCCGGTGCCTGCCTCGCAAGCACAAGGTCCTGAGTTCGATTCCCAGTACCGAAAACAAAACAAACACAGGAATGAGGCCATGTGCGCATGCACACACACACACACACACACACACACACACACATTAAAATGTTTCCTTTCTCCAGTACAGCGCATGTTCTTTTTTTGTTTTTTATTTTAAAAAAAAATTTTTGTACCTGGGATCGAACTCAGGACCTTGCACTTGCGAGGCAGGCGTGGTGCCACTGAGCTAAACCCCCAACCCCTACATGTTCCTTTTTAAAAACCCTGCTCTTCATTCAGCCTGCACTATTTCATCTTTTCACAAACTAAGAACAATAAAAACCCAGGCGTTTTTATGAACAACAGCAAGCAAAACAACACTGTTCCCCAGCCCTGCACCCCAGGTGTCATCTGTCTAGAAAGGTAGGGAACCACTTATAATGCCCATTATCACACTTCCTGACTTAGGTGTCCTACACTTACTGTGGCTTTTCTTTCCCCATCTCCTGGAAATGTTCTTTCCAGGGCATAGCGCAGTGGGAACAGGGCTTAGGGGACCCAAACCACACTGGCCCAGGTGCCACCCCCAACGCGTCCCTCCTGCAGCAGTTGAAGGGCCACAGAGCATGCGTGAGAGGGCGGGTCAACCGAACAAACTGGGGCGCTGATTGGGCTGGCGCAGAGCCATTGAGGGGCGTCCACTGACAACGTTCTTCAGCTCGTGGACTGGGCTGCTAGGGTCTGGGCTGCCCAGTGGCTGGGTAGAGAGCTTGCTGCCTTTCTTGATGTTTCCAAGGAAAGGAGACCATGGGAAGGGAGAAATCTGGAGAATGGAGTTTTAAACTCTCCTTGGGGTATTTCCATGATCCAAAAACGAAACCAACCACACAAAGCCGCTTTTCCTGGCGAAACACCTGATTCTGTGCCAAGGGCCAGTAGGGGCCTGGTGGTTCCAGCTGCGGAATGTGGCTGCATTTAAGTGTACATGTTCAAAGGAAGAAAATAAGCAATTAACAATTCAGTCTTTCTCTGAGTAATAACCCCCCAACTTTTCTTTTATGTGCTTCCTAGCTCTTTTTTCTTTCTTTCTTTTAAAGGACTAGTTTAATAATCACCAGATCAGATACCTGGCCAGGCACCGTGGTGCAAGCCTATACCACTTACCTTTCCAAATTACACTACCATCCCTTTCCAAATTCTTGGCCCACAAGATTATGGGCCAAGTGAATGCTTGTGATATGTAACTAAGTTTGACAGTTGTTTTTAATTCAATAATAGGTAAACCAGACCCCTTCTCCCATACACAAACACACAACCCTGATAAAAAGCACTGAGGAGCCTACCTGAGCCCATGAATTAAGCCACTAACCATCACTGATGGCTCAGAAACCTTCATCTCTCCTCTCTCCTGAGCTCTGGACCAGGCATTTATGAAGATGCTCTCCTCTAACTTTAAACACAATACAGACTACAGTGAATGCAATATCTCTATCTTTTAAACTTCTTTCCCCTTTAGTAATGCATTACCTCAGTGTCTTCCAACTCACCCTTGGAATAAGTTTTTACTTCTGTCTCTTATCTGGAGGTAGCCAATAGTTCACATCTTTTTTTTTTTTTTTTAGCATGTAGTATTTAATCATCCCATTACTATGTCTTTTTTGAGTTTTTTAATTAGTGTACATTGCAATACTAAGGGAAGCCAGTATGATTCAACACAATAATCCATGACGCTTTTATCATCCACCAACAAATTTTCTTTCCTGATTACCTTTCATCTAATATCATCTAATATCAAGAATTATGTTTTTACAGCAAAGACAGATGGATAGAAGGGGAAAATGAACTAGAAGTAAACTAGAATTTAACTAGGATTTAACTTTTTATTGGCTAATACCTCCCTTCTCCTCCCCTTCATTCCCTTCTATTCCTCTAATACTAGTGTGCCTTCTACTTCCTTGGGATTTTATTTGTTTACTTGCTTGCTTTTTTAAAACACAGGATCCTGTAGTGTAGTCAGGCTGGCCTTGAACTCACTATGTAGCCCAGGCTGGCCACAAACTCATAGCAATCCTTCTGCCTCAGACTCCTGAGTGTTGGGGTTACAGATGTGCACCACTCCTTGAGCCTCCCAGTATCTTTTTTGTCTTCTTCTTTCTACCTACTTTGCCACTGTCCAAGTTAGATTTACCATCCCTCAGAAGCAATCTGGCCATGCCTTCCCGAGGGGCTTCTGCTTTTCAGCTCTTCAAGCCATCTTCCACAGAAGGCCAAAGTGGACCCCAGGCTGAGGGTACCAGGCAGACAGAGTGCTGGATGCCAGGCTCAGCCATGACCCCACTGAGCCAGGCAGTGAGTGGCAGGCAGTCCAGTTCAGGTAGCCAGAGGGTACTGGCCATGAGACCCAGGCCTTTACAGCACAGGCAGTATTGCTGTCCCTGCATATGACCTCAGGATGCTTGGTCCTGGTTGGCATGGCTGGGCCTCTGCTGCCCCTCAGCCTCTGGCAGCCAGATGCAGGTCACCATGGACTTGGGATACAGAGGCTTTGCTCCCTCCAAGGCCTTTGGCAGGCAGCAGCCTAGGGCTAGCTTCCCAAGGAGCAGTGCTGGCTCTTTGCAGAGCCGGGATCAGAGCTCCTTGGGACTGCAGTCTCTGTGCCTGGTCCCCTCCAAGTCCTAGTGTCCCCACAGAGAGTTCTGGGAGCCCCCCCAAAGACCAGCTGGGGACCTCAGCTCACCCACATCTGTGGCAGAGGCTCTTGAAGGGACACGGAACTGCATGAGAATGGCCCAGGTAATTGAACAGAATTAAAGACTACACTCAAAAAGGAGTACAGGCTCAGGAGGATCTGCCCACTGAAAACCACAGGTGTCCGGGGTGATGAGCCAAGAAAGAGGACATGGCTACTAAGCAGAAGGAAGCAAGGTTTCAGGTGGCAGTGACCACTGAAGATGTGGCTGTGCTCTTTACTCAGGATGAGTGGTGGATGCTTTGTAGAGAAGCTTGTACTGGGAGGTGATGCTGGAGAACTACAGGCTTCACTAGGATTCCCCTTTACCAAACCAAAGGTGATCACCCTGTTCCTGAGAGAGGAAATCACCCATCTGTATGGAATTAGGCAGCTATGGGTTAACTGGATAACTATGCTCTTTGTAAAATGCACATTAGTAACCATGACAACATTTGTAATCTGTCACCAAAGGAGCTTAAGGGACTCAGAAAAGTCCTGCCAGTTTTTTGCACCCCCACCCCTGCCTTTGTGTAAATGCTGCTTGCTATATTCCCAGGGAAACTTCCATGAAATTAAGCCTCATAGCTATAAAAAGAGGTATATAAAGAAGCACAAACTTCTATTCAGGGCTCTTGAGACTGATAGGAGTCACTCATTGAGCCGCCAGCATTATTAAAGCCACTTTTTGTTCCTAACTCCATGTTTGAGTGCTCTGTCTGGGATTCCTGTGCAGTTTCCTGCTGCACTGCAGCAAGATCCTTGAAAGGTTAAGAAAGAAAACTCTGACACCCACTCTCTCAGATATAAGAGCTGTGTTCAAACCACAAAATCAACTCAAGCTAAAGACTCATCATTTCAGGGGCTAGGTGAGGAAGAGACTAAAAAGGATGAACCTTGGGACTTTATACTAGAAAAAACCCCTGCAGATCTGAAAACAGATTTGTTGTTGTTGTTTGGTTGGTTGGTTTTTTGGTACCGGAGATCAAACTAGGATCTTTTTGCTTGCCAGGCAGGCGGCGGAACCACTGAGCTAAACCCCTAGCCCTGTTGCTGTTTTTAAGACAGGATCTCACTTTGCAGTTCAGGCAGGCTTTGAATTCAGTATGTAACCCAGGCTTGCCTCAAACTTGCCACAGTCCTTGTGCCTCAGCCTCCCAACTGCTGGGATTATAGGTGTATCCTACTGTGCTTGGCTTGAAGACAAATTTTTAAAATGGACAAAAATGAAAGTTTGCAAATAATTTGAGTTACCCATATGAAAATCCTTGCTTTAGATGGATGCCATAACAGTTTTGAATGTGGCCAAAATGTCAGGCTGAAATTGGTTGTTAAGACACAAAGGATTGCTAGAGAAAAAATAACCTTAAAATATGAAGTACAATGAAATAGCTTCAAGCAGAATTCAAATTCATTTAACCAACCAAAAATCAAGTCAGCAGAAAAACATTATAAATGTAATACATGTGAAAAAGCTTTCCTTTGCAATTTATCCCTTCATAAACATGAGCAAAACCATAGTAGAGAAAAATCATTCAAGTGGAGGGAATGTTCAAAAGTCTTTAGCCAAAGTTCAGCTCTTATTCAACATCAACGAACTCATATTGGAGAGAAGCCCTACATATGTAAAGAAAGTGGCCTTCAGCCATAGTGCATCCCTTTGTAAGCACCTTAGAACACATACTGTGGAGAAATCCCATACATGTAAAGAATGTGGTAAACCCTTTAGCTGAAGATCTGGCCATTTTGGGTTTTTGTTTTGTTTTTTGTGATGAGGTCTTGCTTTGTAGTCCAGGCTTGCCTTGAACTCACTATATGGCCCAGGCTGGGCTCAAACTCCAGGCGCTCCTCATGCCTTAGCCTCCTGAGTGCTGGAATTACAGGCATGCACCATCACACTCAGCACAATCTGGCCATTTTATACAACAAAAAATCTGTGCTTGAGAAAATCCCCATAAATATAATCCAAGTAGAAAGCCACCCAGTTGTACCTCTTCCCTTCCAGGAGGTCAGGCTCAGAAAGAAGTCCTACTTATGTAATGGGTGTGGTAACACCTTTAAGTCCAGTTCATCCCTTCATTATCATCAGATAATTTATACCAGAGAAAAGCCCCACAGATGTAATCAGTGTGGAATAGGCTTCACTTCTATCTCACAACTTAACAGACACAAAATAATTCACATTGGAGAGAAATTGTATAATTATAATGAATGTGACAAAGCTTTAAATTCCCATTCAACCCTTATTCATGAGAGAATTCATACTGGAGAGAAACCATATAAATGCAAAGTGTAAGGAAAAGTCTTCACACTAAGTTCAGCTCCCACTCAACACCAGAGATTACATACCAGTGAAAGGCCCTATAAATAATAATGATTGTGGGAAAACATTCAGATGTAACTCATCCCTTAGTAATCATCAAAGAATTCATATTGGAGAGAAACCTTATCCATGTCCAGAATGGGAGATGTCATTTGGCCACAGTATTGGTTTTATTCAACATCAGAGGATTCATACAGGAGAGAAACCCTTCAAATGTAATACATGTGAGAAAATTTTTAGACAAAGCTCCTCACTTATTGCACATCAGAGAATTCATACTGGTTAGAAGCCCTATGAATGTAATGCAGGTGGAAAACTTTTCAGCCAGAAGTCATCCCCTACTAAACATTATAAAATTCATATTGAAGAGGACTCCCTGAAAACAGTTTTACTTGTGTGAAATCCTGAAACCAAAGCTTATCAGAGAATAAGTACTTGAGACTGATTTATTGAATGTGATGAATAGGAGGAAACTATTTTAAATTTAGTCATTAGATACTAATTTCCAAGGATAAGCCTTGTCTATGTAATGATTATGGTGAAAACTTTAATAGCTGTTAGTCACATTTTAAAACATCCTAAGGGAGAGGGATTTAGCTCAGTGGTTCTGCCGCCTGCCTCGCAAGCGCAAGGACCCAAGTTCAATCCCCAGTACCAAAAAAAAAAATCCTAAAAGAGACACCTCATAGTTTGAGGTATCAGTATTGGACATTGGTAAGACGAAAAGTGAGTTTTTTCTATCTTTATCAGCATTTCACAATATCTGCATAAATATGAGAAAAATTGGGGTTCAGGTTTGCTACATTTCTCAGAAAACATCTGTATGAGCTTCCAGCGTATTTATTACAGCTAATAATTTAATAACAAAATAATTGATGTTAAAAATGAATGCATAGCTGGGGATTTAGCTCAGTGGTTTCACCGCCTGTTGCACAAGCTCAAGGACCCGAGTTCGATCCCCAGTACCAAAAAAAAGTGAATGCATATTTAGACCAAAGGACCAAATAAGAGAAAAACAAACTGAAAACTAAAAATTAAAAAAAAGAAGAAAGCCAAAGTGAGTGTCTCAAAACAGGGCTGCTGTGTGCAGCTCTGCAGACTGTGCACTCCCTAACTCTAATCACATCTCCAGTAAATAAAAAACAAGCTGCCCCTCCCAGAGTTCTACAATGCACAGCTTGTAACCACAGCCATATGTAATCTATTTTGTTCTCTGCACACCTTTAATACATTTCTTTACTTTTTCCTCTAAAAAATATGTCTACAGCTCCTACTATATTCTAGGTACTAACTAAAGACCACATACACAAAGATGAATATGATTAGGTCTTGACTTTGAAAGGTTTAAATAATGAAATATAACTACAAAAATCATTCTCCCTTGTTTTAACTTTAGTTTTTCTCTGTATTAGTAGTTGAGAATTCTACTTTAGCACAAAATTCTTTTCTGGAAGGGTTTGGTTTTTTTAGATAAAGACTTGCTGTGTTATTCAGGCTGGCCTTGAACAGATGGTGATACTCCTGACTCAGCCTTCCATTTCTGAGATTACAGACCTGCATCACCATGCCTGTTATTTTAGGGCATAATTCTGAAGACAGAGGTGATAACTTATTTAGCCCAGCCAATAACTACCTCTAAGCTTTGTACATTGTAGGGTCTCTGCCAGGATAGTGTTCAATGTACCAATACTCACAAGGAACACCACACACTGCCTCTTTACTCACAACACTGATAACCCATAGTGCTGAACAGAAAGTGCACTTTTAGGATTGAGCCAGACACTGTGGCCTCCTGCATTTCCTTTGCCTGTTGGCATTTAGCTAGACTATGTTTCCCAGCATCCTTGCAGGTAGGTCTAGCCCTGAGGCTACGTTCTGGACTATTAGATGGGAGGAAAGTGGTGTGTATCTAAGCCTATTCTATAAAATCCTCTGCATCGCCTTCCACATTCTCTCCATTTTCATATTGTGCTAAATAAAGAGTGGACCCTGCTGAGCCAGAAGAGGAGGAGCTACTGGCTCCAAGAGCCAGGCCTGAGTTATGCAGATTTTCAATAGCTGACCAAAAACACCTCCACTGCATTTTGCATGGATCAGAAATAAATGTGTGTGGTGTAGATCCTCTCAAGTGTTGAGATTACTGATGGCAGCTGTGAGTCATATTGACTCACCTGTGTGTTAGTCATTACAATGTAATCTTCCTAGATTGATCCTGAGAACCCAATTTCAAGAGTGCCCAGTAGGAAAGATTTCAAAGTACACTTCTCCCTCCATGCACATGTGCTCACTCTCATTTCCCTGATTGGAAATAATAGCCTTATTCAATCTCCTACTTTTGACATCTTTAAAATATACGAGTGGACATAATACCAAAACACTCATCACTTTTTTCTAAAATGCACATAGAGGGGCCGGTACCTAAAATAAAATAAAATGCACACAGAGAGGGCTGAGTACAGAGTAGGGGGCCTCAGAGCTCCGTCGCTGATTAGGATGAGTTCTTCAACTCCAAGCAGGCTGCTATCCACAGACTCTCTATGCCTGGGACACTGATGTCCAGATCTGCTGGATGCTAGGGGAAAACAGGGACAAAGCTTTTATTTTCTGATGCCTCAGAACCTGTATATTCACTCAGGATTGTTGTAAGAATTAGAGAATTCTTTAGCATGCTGCATGGAAATAGTACATGCTTAATAGGTGAGAGTTTTTGTTGTTGTTTTAGTTCTTGACTTTTTTTTCCTGTGAAACTGGGGATTGATCCCAGGGCCTTTGCACTAAACTATATTTACTAGCCCTTTTTATTTTTTATTTTGAGACAGAATCTTGCTAAGTCACTACATTATCCAGGTTGGGCTCAAACTTGTGATCTTACTGCCTCAGCCTCCCAGAATACTGGGATTCTAGGTTTGGGACACTACACCCAGTAGTGATAACTCCTCTCACATGAGGAGGTTAGCCCTTCATGGAACCTGACCCCCTGGATACATGAGAAATGTCACCTCATTGCCACAAATTAAAAACAAATTTGTCAAATTTGTGGAAGAAGGAAATCCCATAGAACTGAAATGGAAAAAAGAGATTCTTACTTTTTTCTTAATCAGGGCTCCTATTTATTTATTTATTTGTTTGTTTGTTTGTTTTAGACAGGGTCTTGTAGTTTAGGTTGGCCTTGAATTCACCATGTGATCCATGTTGGCCTTGAACTCATGGCAATCCTTCTGCCTTGGCCTCTTGATTACTAAAATTACAGGCATGCATGACCATGCTTGGCAGGGTTTCCTTTTAGAATGTTTCTCAATTCTAATCTGACAAGGATGCCAAATCTAGATGTGCAGCTCTTATGTGGGACACAAAATAATGTTAAAAAGAAGAATGCACTGTTCCAGAAACTTACAGCAGGCATCATGGACTCATAGACACAAATTCGTGTGTGCATGTGTTGTGTGTGTATGTGTGTGAAATAGGCATGCCACAGGCATGAAAGATCAGTCATGAAAACTGCTCTTATTTTTGGAAAGAAACAGTTATAATTTTTAAAATGTTAGAAGATCCAGAGTTTTCTTGAAGACATTATTGTAGGCAAGGACATTTCAATGGAACTCCATTTGCACAAAAATAATATCAAGAATCAACAAGAGGAATCACATCAAATTAAAAAGCCTCTGCACAGGAACAGAAACTACCAACAGAGTGAAAAGACAGCCTACAGCATGGGGAAACAATTTTGGTAACTATACCTCAGACAGAGGAATAACATGTGATGAAAACAGCATGGTATTGGCAAAAAAAAACCACACAAAAATAACAGACTTGTGAATCAATGGAACAGAATAAAGGATACAGAAACAATTCCAGGCACATGCAGCTATTTTATCTTTGACAGAGATCAAACACCTTCCCTAGAGAAAACATAGCCTGTTTAATAACTTGTGTTGGGAAAACTAGCTTTCTACAAGTCAAAGATTGAACCTGGACCCATATCTCTGACCATGTACTAAACTAAAACCAAAATGGATCAAAGATCTAAATAGTAAAACAGAAACAATATGTGGGAAAAAATAATAGGTAAAACTCTTGAAGACATAGGTGTAGGCAAAAACTTTCTGAACAAAACCCCAGTTGCATAAGACATGATAGCAAAGAACAACAAATGAGATCACAGCCCGCTGCAGACAGGCAGGTCTGCCCATGCCCTACCAAGGTCAAGAGTCACTCGGAACACGCCGAATAAGCCCGTGCCCCAGCAACAATCCACTGGACAGCCCCCCCCCGCTCCTCTGTACAGCCACCTGGTTCCACACTACAAAGATGCAGAGGACATCGGGCCACCAGACCACTGTACTGAGTCCCACTGCTCCAGGCCCAGAGGTAGGGGCTTCTGAGCTGCCATCCCACTGCTCCTGGTCCAGAAGAAGGGGCTTCCCAGTCACCATCCCTCCCGCTGCTCCCAGCCCAGAGGAAAGGGCTTTTGGGCCACCTTCTGTCCCGCTGCTCCTGCCACAGAGGAAGGGGCTTCTGGCCACCATTCCTCCTGCTGCTCCTGGGCCAGAGGTAGGGGCTTCTGAGCCACTGTCCCACTGCTCCTGGTCCAGAGGAAGGGGCTTCCCAGCCACCATCCCTCCCATTGCTCCCAGCCCAGAGGAAAGGGCTCTTGTGCCACCATCCCTACTGCTGCTCCCGGCCCCTGTCACACCTCTTCCAGCTCAGAGGAGGTAATCGGTGCAGGTGCCAACAGCCCCCCACCCAGTCGAAATGAGAACACACATAAATAAGTCTCAAAACCAGACTTCCAGATCACCTACAGCAATCCCAAAGGGAAATGAGATGGAACACTCTGATACTCAACCACCTGGACCCACTGAACTGGCAACAAAAGGGGATCTGGAAAAAACGAAATTAGAAATAATTTCTCAGATAACAGGAGAAATTGTACCCCTAGTGCAAGACATGATTAATAAATCTAGAGAGGAGGTGAGGAACATGATGGAATCTCAACATAGGAAACAAACGTAATCCATAAAACAGATGCAAATAGATTTCCAGGACATGAAAAACTCCATTGAAAGTTTACACAGCAGAATGAGCCAATGTAAGGACAGAATTTCAGATATAGAAGATAAGATTGCAATTAATAACCAGGAAAAGAAAAATTGCTTCAAAATTATAAGGGAACATGAGAAATCAATCCAGCAGGTGCTAGATGATGCAAAGAAGAATAACATAAGACTGATTGGACTCAATGAAGAAACAGGAGAGAGTGCAGATGACATAAAATAACTCTTCACAGAAATAATGTCAGAAAGGCATGCCATACCAAGGTCCTGAGTCACACAGAACGCGCTGAATCAGCCCACTGCACACAGGAAGGTCTGCCCACACCCTACCGAGGTCCCCAGTCATGCGGAACACACGCCAAATCACCCCGCTGCAGACAGGCAGCCACTTGGTTCCACACTACAAAGACACAAAGGACACCAGACCACCAGACCAAGGTACTGAGTCCCACTGTTCCTAACCCAGAGGTAGGGGCTTCTGAGCCATTGTCCCACTGCTCCTGGTCCAAAGGATGGGACTTCCTGGCCACCATCCCTCCTGCTGCTCCCAGCCCACAGGAAAGGGCTTTTGAGCCACCTTCTGTCCCGCTGCTCCTGCCACAGAGGAAGGGGCTACCAGGCCACCAAACCTCCCACCACTCCCAGCCCCGAGGGAGGGGCTTCTGAGCTGCCATCCCACTGCTCCTGGTCCAGAGGAAGGGGCTTCCCAGCCACCATCCTTCCCGCTGCTCCTAGCCCACAGGAAAGGGCTTTTGGGACACCATCCCTACGGCTGCTCGCAGACCCTGGCCCACCTCACCCAGCTCAGAGGAGGTAATCTGTCCAGGCACTAATAGCCCCCTGGCCCACTCAAAATGAGAAAACACGTAAATAAGTCTCAAAACCAGACTTCCAAATCACCTACAGCAATCCCAAAGGGAAATGAGATGGAACACTCTGATACTCAAACACCTGGACCTACTGAACTGGCAACAAAAGGGGATCTCAAAAAAATGAAATCAGAAATAATTTCTCAGATAACAGGAGAAATTGTACCCCTAGTGCAAGACATGATTAATAAATCTAGAGAGGAACTCAGGAACATGATGGAATCCCAACATAGGAAACAAATGGAATCCATAAAACAGATGCAAATAGATTTCCAGGACATGAAAAACTCCATTGAAAGTCTACACAGCAGAATGAGCCAGTGTGAGGACAGAATTTCAGATATAGAAGATAAGATTGCAATTAGTGACCAGAAAAAGAAAAATTGCTTCAAAATTATAAGGGAACATGAGAAATCAATCCAGCAGGAGCTAGATGATGCAAAGAAGAATAACATAAGACTGATTGGGCTCAATGAAGAAACAGGAGAGAGTGCAGATGACATAAAAAATCTCTTCACAGAAATAATGGCAGAAAACTTCCCAAGCAGGGGAAAAGAGCTTGACATACAGATAAGTGAGGCATATAGGACCCCAAATAGCCTTGATCAAAAAAAATCTATACATAGGCATATAATTGTTAAGATTCCAGAAATTCAACAGAAGAACAAAGTTCTCCAAGCAGTCAGAGAAAAGAAACAAATCACATACAAAGGAAAGCCCATCAGAATCACAGCAGACTTCGCAACACAAACCATCAAGCAAGAAGAGCTTGGAGTGACATATTCCAAGCCCTAAAAGAAAGCAGCCTCCAACCCAGATTGATGTACCCTGCAAAACTATCTTTCAAAATGGATGAAGAAATAAGATACTTTCATGACAAAGAGCACCTTAGGAACTTCATGAATACCAAACCAGCACTCCAAAGAATTTGACACAATATCCTAGGAACAGACATTGAGGATCACAACCCCAGGAAGCAAAGCAGAATGAACCCGTCTGGCACGACACGAAATTAAATGTAAAGGGGGAGAACCCAACAAAAAGAAAAAGTCATGGCAATGACAAGCCAATATGTTTCAGTTATAACCATCAACGTTAATGGTCTCACTTCACCAATCAAAAGAAATAGACTGGCAGAATGGGTCAAGAAGCAAAATCCAACAATAGGCTGCATACAAGAAACACACTTAATTCAAAAGGAAACTCATAGACTGAAAGTTAAAGGGTGGAAAACAATACTCCATACGACAGGAACCCGAAAAAAAGCAGGAGTAGCTATCCTCTTGGCAGATCAAGTAGATTTCAAACCAACACTGATTAAGAGAGATGAAGAAGGACACTACATCCTTGTAAAGGGAAGAATCCAAGAGGAAGAGATGACAATCATAAATATCTATGCACCAAACACTAGTGCACCCAACTATATAAAACAAATACTAACGGACATGAAAAGCCATATATGCACTAATACAATTGTAGTGAGGGACCTCAACACCCTACTGTCACAGATAGATCAACTAGACTAAAAGCAAGTAATGAAATTCTAGAACTCAACTGAGCTCTTGAACAAATGAACTTAACAGATGTTTACAGTCTTCCACCCCACAAAATCAGAATACACATTCTTCTCAGCTGCACATGGGTCATTCTCAAAAATAGACCACATATCACACATAGAACATGTTTAAGTAGGTGCAAAGGAATTGAAGTTATCCCCTGTATATTATCAGACCATAGTGTGATGAAACTGGAGATCCATAGCAAAAGAAACTCAAAATATTTCATAAACATGTGGAAATTGAACAACACACTTCTGAATAATCAATGGGTCACAGAGGAAACTAAAGAAGAAATCAGACAGTTCCTTCAATTAAATGGCAATGACAATACAACATATTGGAATCTATGGGACACAATGAAAGTAGGCTTTAGAGGGAAATTCATAGCAGTGAATACACATATTAGGAAAACAGAATGAGCCCAATAAAACAACCTGATGCTGAACTTCAAGCTTCTAGAAAAAGAAGAGCAGGACAACCCCAGAGCTCATACAATGGAGGAAAGTATAAAGATCAGAGGAGAAATCAATGCAATGGAGACTAAGAGAACGATACAAAAAAATCAATGAAGCCAAGAGTTGGTTCTTCAAAAGAATCAACACAATTGACAAACGCTTAGCCAACCTTGTCAGAAAAAAGAAAGAAAAAGCCCAAATCTATACAATTAGGAATGAAAAGGGTGAAATTAAAACAGACCCAGCAGAAATCCAGAGGATCATCAATACTTACTTCTAGAACCTATATGCCAATAAGATGGACAACACAGAAGAAATGGACACATTCCTAGATACATATGAATTACCAAAGTTGAATGAAGAAGACCTAAAAATTCTGAACAACCCAATATCAACCAATGAAATTGAAAATGTAATTAAAAACTTATCAACTAAGAAAAGCCCAGGTCCTGATGGCTTCACTGCTGAATTCAATAAGACATTTAGAGAGGAACTACTGCCACTACTGTATAAATACTTCAATGAAATTGAAAGGGAAGCAATACTCCCAAATTCATTCCTGGAAGCAAGCATCACCTTGATCCCCAAAGCAGAGAAAGACCCAACTGAAAAAGAGAACTATAGGCCAATCTCACTAATGAACATAGATGCAAAAATCCTTAATAAGATACTGGCAAACAGAATGCAGAAGATCATCAAGAAGATCATACACCCTGATCAAGTGGGATTCATCCCAGGGATGCAGGGATGGTTCAACATAAGCAAATCAATCAATGTAATACACTATATCAATAGAGCCAAGGACAAAAAGCATATGATTATCTCCATAGATGCAGAAAAAGCATTTGACAAAATCCAACATGCATTTATGATAAAAACCCTACAAAAAATTGGAATAGATGGTCTCTACCTCAGACTGATAGAAGCCATCTATGAAAAACCAACAGCCAATATCATACTAAATGGTCAAAAACTGAAATCCTTCACACTCAAATCAGGAACAAGACAAGGATGTCCACTATCACCACTCTTGTTCAATGTAGTTCTGGAAACATCAGCCATGGCAATTAGACAAGAGAAAGAAATAAAAGGAATAAAGACAGGAAATGAAGAAGTCAAATTGCCATTATTTGTAGATGACATGATACTCTATATAGAAGACTCCAAGAACTCCACCAAAAGTCTTCTAGACTTAATAAGCAAATTCAGTCAAGTAGCTGGTTACAAGGTCAACACACAAAAATCAATAGCTTTCCTCTACACTCACTGACACTCACTACAGACTCACTGAGAGAGAAGTAGGGCAAATAATTCCTTTCACAATAGCATCCAAAAAACTGAAATACCTAGGAACAAAAAAACAAAAGAAATCAAAGATATCATCTCTGAAAACTATGGCACTCTGAAAAGAGAGATTGAAGATGATATCAGAAAATGGACAGGCATCCCCTGCTCCTGGGTAGGAAGGATTAAAATAGTGAAAATGGCCATGCTTCCAAAACTGCTATATAGATTTAATGCAATTCCAATTGAGATCCCAGCAACATACTTCATGGACCTTGAGAAAACAATCCAAAAATTCATTTGGAACAAGAAGAGACCCAGAATAGCAAAAGCAATTCTAGGTAACAGAGATATGGCAGGGGTATCACAATCCCCAACCTGCAACTATACTACAAAGCTACTGTGACAAAAACAGCATGGTACTGTCAAAGAAACAGACCTGAGGACCAGTGGAACAGATTAGAAGATGCAGAAACAACACCAGACATACTCAGCCATCTCATCTTTGATAAAGGAGCCAAACACCCTCACTGGAGGAAAGATAGCCTCTTTAATAAATGGTGCTGGAAAAATTGGACTTCAACTTGCCAAAGATTAAAGCTGGTATCTCTCACCATGCACTAAACTAAAATCAAAATGGATTAAAGATCTAAATATTAAAATAGAAACTCTGAACCAGTTGGAACAGAGGTTAAGTAGAACTCTCGAAGACACCAGTGTAGGAAAAGATTTTATAAACAAAACCTCAGTTGCCTGTGAACTACACAAACAATCAACAAGTGGGATCTCTCCTTATTAAAAGGCTTCTGCCCAGCAAGAGAAACCACCAGCAGAGTGAAGAGACAACCCACAATGTGGGAAAAAATCTTCACCTGCTCTTCCTCAGACAAAGGTCTACTATCTCCAATCTATAAAGAATTTAAAAAGATCAGACCTCCCAAATTGAAAGACCCAATCTGAAAATGGGCATCTGAAATGAACAGACATTTCTCACACAAAGAAGTAGAAATAGCAAATAAATACATGAAAAAATGTTCAACATCACTGGTCATTCAAGAGATGCAAATGAAAACTATGCTGAGATTCCACCTCACTCCAGAAAGAATGGCTGCTATCATGAAATCAACCAATAACAAATGCTGGCAGGGCTGTGGGGAAAGAGGAACCCTGCTCCACTGCTGGTGGGAGTGTAGACTGGTGCAAGCACTGTGGAAATCAGTATGGAGATACCTTAAAGAACTAGAACTGGAAGTTCCATTTGACCCCGCTATTCCACTGCTGGGGATCTTCCCCAAAGAATTAAAAGAATCATACCACAGTGATATATGTGCACCCATGTTCATAGCAGCACAGTTTGTGGTAGCTAAAACTTGGAAACAGCCCAAATGCCCATCAACTGGAGACTGGATAAAGAAAATGTGGGTTTTTTAATAAAATGGAGTACTACTTATCCATAAAAAATGAGAAATTAGAGACATTTATAGCTAAGTAGATGCACATTGAGGCAATACTCTTAAGTGAAATCAATAGGACACACATGTATAAATACCAAATAGTTTCTCAGGTGTGAGAAACTGAAAGTGTAAATAAGGACTAAAATGTACAATAGGTAATGTGAAATAGGAAGAAAAGGGGCAAAGGGGAAGGAAGTGGGAGGTCTAGGGGAAAGGATAGAAGGGAATGGGATTAATATGAGAAAATGGAAAAATAGGAACAAAATCTTTGTAAATAGGGAGGAATGGAGGGGTTGAAGGGAGGGTTGGGCAAGGGTGAAAAATAAGAACCAAGAGAGATTATGTAAAGGTGCAAATTTCCAATGGTGAATGTCATTATATTGTATACCAAAAATGTACCAATGATCAGAATGAATAATTGATAATGCAAAATAGGAAGAAAAGGTCCATAGGGGTAGGGGTAGTGAGAGGGGCAGGGAAAAGGAAAGAAGGGAAAGGAAAAATGATGAGAAATGTTAAAAATGGAAATAAAGTCTTTGTAAATAGGGAAGGGCAGAGGGCGTGAAGGGAGGGCTATGAATGGGAAAAAAATTAAAACCAAGATGCATTATATAAAAGTACAATTCCCAATGAGAAATGTAATTGTGTTGTATACCTAAAATGTACCAATAAAAGTATTTAAAAACAAAACAAACAAACAAAAAAAAACAAATGAGATCACATCTTATTAAAAAGCTTTTGTAGGGTCAGGGATTTAGCTCAATGGTTCTGCTGCCTGCCTTGCAAGTGCAAGGACCCAAGTTTTATCCCTGGTACCAAAAAAAAAAAAAGCTTTTTCACATCAAAGAAAACCACCAACAAAGTGAAGAGACAATCTACAGAATGGAAAAATTTTTGCCAGCTACTCTTCAGACAAAGGACTAATGCAAAAGGTACTCCAAAATTAGACCCCCTAAATTTAAAAAGTCCAAAAATAGGCATCTGAAATGAAGAGGCACTTCTCAGATGAAGAAATACAAATGGCCAATAAATATATGAAAAAAATGTTCAGCATCACTGACCATTAGAGTAATGCAAATTAAAGCAACACTGTGATACATCTCACATCAAAAAGAATGGCCATCATTAAGAAATCAAACAAGAACAAATGCTAGGAAGGCTCTGTGGTAGGTATGACCTTCTCCATTGTTGGTGAATGTGTAATTTGATACAACCACTATGGAAATCAGTATAGAAATTCCTCAAAAAATTAAAACTATACATTCTATTTGACCCAGCTATTTCCTTTTTAGGCATCTTCTAGAAAAAGTTAAAGTCATCACATTACAGTAAAACATGAATACTCATGTTTATAGCATCACAATTTATAATAGTTAAAACTTGGAAACAGCCCATATACTCATCAACAGATAAATGGATAAAATATTGTATTGGCACAAGCAATAGCCAGAGGCCACCCCAATACCATTGGTAAGTGAGTGCAGACCCTATCCAGAAGCCCGACCTGACACCAGTGACTGGGGTGCACAGGCCCCAGTCAAAGGCCCTGCCAGACAACAGCTATATAGGAGAGCAGGCCCTAACCAAAGATGCACCTAGTTACCATCCCAAGTGTGCACAGGGCCCAGTCAGAACCCCGCCTAGACAAAAAGACAGCACAGGGATCCAGAAGGCCTTCACTCTGAACCCAGGAATTGGTGCAGTGGTGAGCAGCAGAGAAAAGGCCTCTGTGAGGATTGCTGAGAATCAAAGACCACTGGGTAAGCAAAAAGTTGCCTCAAAAAAGGTGTAGCAGGCTGCATCTGTTGAAATGAGAAAACATGTAAAAAACTCTCAAAACCAGACTTCCAGATTACCTAAGGCAACCCCAAAGGACAACAAGATGCAACAATCTGATACTCAACTGCCTGGACTCCCTGAACTGGCAATGAAAGAGGATCTGGAAAAAATGAAATCAGAAATAATTTCTCAGATAACAACAGAGACTGTATGCATAGTGCAAGACATGATTAATAAACCTAGAGCAGTCACAGATAAAAAAAAAATAGAGGAGCTGAGGAACATGATGGAATACCAATAAAGGAAACAAATGGAATCCATAAAAGAGACGCAAACAGATTTCCAGGAGATCAAAAACTCCATTGAAAGTTTACACACAGAAAGAGCCAATGTGAGGACAGAATTTCAGATACAGAAGACAGGATTACAATTAGTGTCCAGGAAAAGAAAAATTTCATAAAAATAGTAAGGGACTGGGGCTGGGGATTTACCTTAGTGGTTTCACCACCTGCTGTGCAAGCACAAGGACCCAAGTTCGATCTCCAGCACCAAAAAAAAATGAGGGACCATGAGAAGTCAATCCAGCAGCTGCTAGATAATGCGAACAAGAATAACATAAGACTGACTGGAGTCCATGAAGAAACAATAGAGAGTGAAAATGACATTAAAAAACTGTTCACAGAAATAATGACAAAAAACTTCCCAAGCAGGAGAAAAGAACTTAATATACAGATAAGTGAGGGATTTAGGACTCCAAGTAGCCATGATCAAAAAAAAGCTACACCTAGGCATATAATAGTGAAGATTCCAGAAACCCAAAAGAAGAATAAAATTCTACAAGCAGTTAGAGAAAAGAAACAAATCACATACAAAGAAAAGCCCATCAGAATCAGAGGAGACTTCTCAACACAAGCCCTTAAGGCAAGAAGAGGTTGCAGTGATGTATTTCAAGCCCTAAAGGAAAACAACTTTCAACCCACATTAGTGTACCCTGCAAACTATATTTCAAAATTGATGGAGAAATAAGACATTTTCCTGACAAAGAGCACCTGAGAAACTTCATGAATACCAAACAAGCATTCCCAAAATTTTCAACAGTACCCTAGGAAAAGACAATGAGTGTCACAACCCCAGGAAGCCCAGCAGAGTGAAACCACCAGGCACAACAAGAAATTAAATGCAAACAAGGAGAATCCAACAAAAAGAAAAAGTCATGAAAATGATAAGTCAATACATATCAGTTATAACCATCAATGTTAATAGCCTCAATTCACCAATCAAAAGAGATAGACTGGCAGAACGGGTCAAGAAGCAAGATCCAACAATATGCTGGATGTAAGAAACACACTTAATTGAAAAAGAACCTTATAGGTTGAAAGTTAAAGGGTGGAAAACAATACTCCATGCAACAGGAACATGAAAAGAAAAAGCCTGAGTAGCTATCCTCTTTGCAAACCAGTGGATTTCAAAGCAACATTGATTAAGACAGTCAAAGCAGGACACTACACCCATGCAAAGGGAACAATCCAAGAAGAAGAGATGACAATCATAAATATATATGCACCAAATACTAGTGTACCCAAATATATAAAACAAATACTAATGGACAAGAAAAATCAAATAAGCACTAATACAATAGTAGTTGAGAATCTCAATACCTCACTGTCACAAGTAGATAGATCAACTAGACAGAAAATAAACAAAAAAATACAGGAACTCAATAAAATTCTTGAACAAATAATCTTAATAGATGTTTACAGATTGTTCCACCCCACAAAACCAGAATACACATTCTTTTCAGCTGCACAAGGGTCGTTCTTCAAAGTAGACTACATACTTGCTCATAGAATATGTTTAAGTAAGTGCAAAGGAATAAAAGTTATTCCCTGTATATTACCAGACCATAGTGCAATGAAATTGGAGATCAATAGCAAAAGAAATCACAAGAATTTCATAAACACATGGAAATTTAACAACACACGTCTGAATAACCAATGGGTCACAAAGGAAATTAAAGAAGAAATCAGACAGTTTCTACAATTAAATGAAAATGACGATACAACATATCAGAATCTGTGGGACACAATGAAAGCAGTCTTATGAGGGAAATTCATAGCAGTGAATACTCATATTAGGGAAGCACAATGAGCTAAAATAAACAACCTAATGTTGAACCACAACCTTCTAGAAAAAGAAGAGCAGGACAAATCCAAAGCTCATACAAGAGAGGAATTATAAATATCAGAGCAGAAATCAAGACAATGGAGACTAAAAGAATGAATAAACACACAGAAGGTAAGCTGGTCCCAGCACCTGGAAGGAAGTTCCCTGCCTCCATCCCAGGCTAATAGGGCAGAGAAGCTGAGCCAGTCCCAGCATCCAGAAGGAAGCTCCCCACCTCCATCCCAGGCTCCTAGGTCAGAGAAGCTGAGCCAGTCCCAGCATCCAGAAGGAAGCTCCCCTGCTGCCATCCCAAGCTCCTAGGGCAGAGAAGGTGAGCCTCGGGGGCACCAGAAGCACCCCCCTCCCATGGAAATTAGAAGACACATACACAAGTCTCAAAAACAGACTCTGGATAACCTAAAGCAACCCCAAAGGGAAACGAGATGGAACAATCTGATGCTCAACCACCTGGACTCTCTGAACTGGCAACAAAAGAGGATCTGGGAAAAATGAAATCAGAAATAATTACTCAGATAACAGCAAATATTTTGCTCATGGTGCAAGACATGATTAATAAATCTAGAGAGGACACAGATAAAAAAATAGAGGATCTGAGGAACATGATGGAATCCCAACATAGGAAACAAATGAAATCCATAAAACAGATACAAACAGATTTCCAAGAGATTAAAAACTCCATGGAACATCTGTGCAGTAGAATGAACCAATGTGAGGATAAAATTTCACATATAGAAGATAAGATTGCAATTAGTGAGGAGGAAAAGAAAAATTGCTTTAAAATTGTAAGGGAACATGAGAAATCAATCCAGCAGCTGCTAGATGATCCAAAGAAGAACATAAGATTGATTGGAGTCAATGAAGAAACAGGAGAGAGTGCAGATGACATAAAAAATCTGTTCACAGAAGTGATGGCAGAAAACTTCCCAAGGAGGGCGAAAGAACTTGACATACAGATAAGTGAGGCATATAGGACTCCAGCTAGCCTTAATCAAAAAAAACTCTACACATAGGTATATAATAATTAGGATTCCAGAAATCCAACAGAAGAACAAAATTCTACAAGCAGTGAGAAAAAAGAAACAAATCACATACAAAGGAAAGCCCATCAGAATCACAGCAGACTTCTCAGTGCAAACCCTCAAGGCAAGAACAGCTTGGAGTGATGTATTCCAAGCCCTAAAGGAAAACAGCCTCCCACCCAGATTGATGTACCCTGCAAAACTATTTTTCAAAATTGATGGAGAAATAAGATACTTTCATGACAAAGAGTACCTCAGGAACTTCATGAATACCAAATCGGCACTCCAAAAAATTTTAGACCATACCCTAGGAAAAGATAATGAGGATCACAACCCCACGAAACCCAGCAGAATGAATCCATTGGGAGTGACAAATTAAATGCAAAGGGGGAGAATCCAACAAAAAGAAAATGTCATGACAAGGCTTTTAAAACTTTTAACTTCATCTCCCTAATGAGTGTATAATTCAATCTTATTATTGTACTGATTAGTATTTTTCTGATTCTAGAGTTGCACACCATTCCTTATGCTATACTGGCTATTTATCAGCTTCTTACATCTACATTTTAATTGGGTTGTCTATTAATGAGCTTTAAAAATTCTTTAGATATTCTGGTCATAGTTTATAAGTATTGTAAATATGGTCTGTTTAAGGGCTACTTTTCATTTTAAAGATGTCATTTAAAGTTCTAAATTTTGATGGAATCCCATTTATCAATTTTTTTCTTTCATACATCATGTTTTTTGTATCCTAGGTAGTTCTTGCCTACCCTGAATTCATAAATATTTTCCCTTATAATTTCTTCTTAAAGTTTTATACTTTTAGGCTTTCTTAGTTCATAGATCCCTTCAAGTTATTTTCATGTATGGAAAAAAAGGATTGAGGTTAATTTTTTATATACGGATACCAGGTGTTCTAGTGCCATTTGCTGAAAACACTATCTCTTCCTTGGCTCTTGAATTGAGTTTATAGTCTATAAAATGCTAATGTTAAATAATCTTTCAAAACTCAGTGGACCATATATGTGTGGTTCTATTTCTAGATTCTCTGTTTTATTCAAATGATCTATATGTCTTTCCATACACCAACACTGCCTTGATTACTGTAGCTTTAGAAGAAGTCTTAAAATTAGGTACTAAACATCTTGCAACACTGTTTTTGTTTTTGTTTTTAACTTTTCTAGGTCCTTTGTACTCCTACATAACTTTTAAATTTCAATATCCAATTCTTCATTTATAGCAAGTATACACAGACCTGGATTTTTATATATACCTTGTGTTTTCTAATCCTGCTAAATTCAAGTACAAGTTCTAGGGGCTCCTAGAGATTTCTTAGTATTTTCTCTGTAGATGATCCTTTCATCTACATATAAAGATTTTGCTTCTGCCATGCCAGTCCTATCCTAGTTGTGTCATTTTATTGCCAGACTATTTTGGTGGGGCCTAGGTTTCAAAGTTTAATGGACAGATAAAGAGTAAGCATATCTGCCCTTGTTCCCCACCTTAAGTAGAAAGCATTGTATCTTCTCCATTTATATAAGGCGTTCTCTCTGGAAGTATGGAGTACATGTCTTTAATCTATTGAGAAATTTCTGTTCTACTTCTAGGCTCCTGATAGCTTTTACCATGAACAGCTGTAGAATTTAGTCCAATACTTTTTCTCCAACTAGTGACAGGATCATATGGCTTTTTCCTTTCCTCTGTTTAAATGATGACTTTTGGGGGTGGATCATCCAATGCTGAACCAACACTGCCATCCCTATAACAAAACCACTTTCTACATCCTGCCAGATCTGACTTCCAATAGTTTGGTTTGTTAAACAAATTTCTATCTATGTTCATACTTTTTTCTTCTATTATCTTTATCCAGTTTTAGGATTAGCACAATGTTGAGTTCCTAAAATGAGGGAAGAAGTATTTCTTCTTTTTTCTACTTTAATTGTTTGATATAATTTATCAGTTAAAAGGTTTATGAGCCTGCTGTTGTCATATAGGTAGGTTTTCAAGCTAGGCATATACTTTCTTTAATAGGTGCTATTCAAATTTTATATTTCCTCCAGAGTTAGTTTCATTAATTTTTCTTCCAAGGTACTTCTTAGAAGTCGTCAAATTTATTTCAAAACAGATTTTTGTAATATGCTTTCTATATCCTTTTAAATTCTGTAAAAGCTGTGGTTATGTCTCCTAGATTTTAATATTGTAATTTAAAACATGTATAACTGATATTGTGTAACAGGAAGAAAAGGTCTAAAAGAACAGGGTAATTGGGAGGGGTAGGGGAAGGGAAAAAAGGGAAAGGAAAAAATATGAAAAGAGGAAAAAAAATGGAAACAAGGTCTTTGCAAATAGCGAAGGGTGGAAGGGGTGAAGGGAGGGCAAGGGAAGGGGAAAAAAAGAAGAACCAAGATATTCATGTAAAGGTACAAGATCCCAATGATGAATGCAACTGTATTTTATACCAAAAATGTACCAATAAGCTTAATGGGGAAAAAAAAGAATGAATAAACAAAATTGACAAACCCTGAGCCAACTTTATCAAAAAAAAGGAAAGAAAAGACCCAAATCCATGCAATTAAAAATGAAAAGGGTGAAATTACAATGGACCCAAGAGAAATACAGAGGATGATCAATACCTACTTTGAGAACCTATACGACAATAAGATGAAAAACACAGAAGAAATGGACAGATTCCTACACACATATGAATTTCCAAAGTTGAATTAAGAAGACCTAAAAAATCGAAACAACCCAGTATCAATCAGCGAAATTGAAAATGTAATTAAAAACTTACCAACTAAGAAAAGCCCAGGTCCTGATGGCTTCACTGCTGAATTCAATAAGACATTTAAAGAAGAACTATCACCACTACTTTTAAACTCTTCAATGAAATTGAAAGAGAAACAATACTCCCAAATTCATTCCTGGAAGGAAGCATCACCTTGATCCCCAAAGCAGAGAAAGACCCAACCGAAAAAGAGAACTACATGCCAATCTCACTAATGAACATAGATGCAAAAGTCCTCAATAAGATACTGGAAAATAGAATGCAGAAGATCATCAAGAAGATCATACACCCTGATCAAGTGGGATTCATCCCAGGGATGCAGGAATGATTAAACATATGCAAATCAATAAATGTCATATGCTATATTAATAGAGTGAAGGACAAAAACCATATGGTCATCTCAATTGGTATAGAAAAGGCATTTGAAAAAATCCAACATGCATTCATGATAAAAATCCTACAAAAAATTGGAATAGATTTTCTCTACCTCAACCTGGTAAAAGCCATTTATGAATAACCAAAAGCTAATATACTAAAGGTTCAAAAACTAAAATCCTTCACACTAAAATCGAAAAGAAGACAAGGATGCCCACTATCATCATTCTGTTCAATATAGTTTTGGAAACATTAGCCACAGCAATTAGAAAAGAGAAAAAAATAAAAGGAATAAAGATAGGAAATGAAGAATTCAAATAGTCATTATTTGCAGATGACATGATACTCTATATAGAAGACCAAGAACCCCACCAAAAATCTTCTAGCCTTAACAGTAGAGTAGCTGGATACAAAGTCAACACCCAAAAATCAATAGCTTTCCTGTACATGAACAACAGATTCACTGAGAGGAACTAGAGAAACAGCTTCCTTCATAATAGCATCCAAAAAAATGAAATACCTAGGGATCAACTAATGAAACAAATCAAAGAACTCCACTCTGAAAACCATAGCATTCTGAAAAAAGAGATCAAAGAGGATATCAGAAGATGGAAAGGCATTCCTTGCTCCTGGTTAGGAGCATACTTCCAAAATTTCTATGTAGATTCAATGCAATCCCAATTGAAATTCCAGCAGCATACTTCACAGACCTTGAGAAAACAATCCAAAAATTCATTTAGAAGAAGAGACCTAGAATAGCAAAAGCAATTCTAGGCAATAAAAATGAGGTAGGGGGTATCACAATCCCAACTAGAAACTATACCACAAAGCTACTGTGATAAAAACAGCAAGGTACTGGCAAAGAAACAGACCCAAGGACCAGTGGAACAGACTACAAAATGGAGAAACAACTCAGACACACTCAGCCACCTCATCTTTTACAAAGGAGCCAAACATCCTTATTGGAGGAAAGACAGCTCTTTAATAAATGGTCCTGAGAAAATTGGGTTTCAAATTGCCAAAGATTAAAACTAGACTTACATCTCTCACTATGCATTAAACTAAAATAGAAATGGATCAAAAAATCTAAATGTTAAAAAAGAAACACTAAAGCAGCTGGAAGAGAGGCTAAGTAAAACTCTTGAAGACATTGGTGTAGGAAAAGATTTCACGAACCAAACTTCAGTTGCACATAAACTAGCACTAACAGCCAACAAGTGGGATTTCTTCTTATTAAAAAGCTTCTGCACAGCAAGAGAAACCACGAACAGCTTAAAGAGACAACCCACAATGTGGGAAAAAGTTTTACCAGCTGTTCCTCAGACAAAGGTCTACTATCTAGAATATATAAAGAACTTTAAAAAACTCAGACCCCACCAAATTTAAAGACCATATCTAAAAATGGGCATCTGAAATGAACAGACATTTCTCAGACAAAAAGTAGAAATAACAAATAAACATATGAAAAAATGTTCAACATCACTGGTCATTCAAGAGATGCTAATGAAAACAACACTGAGATTCCACCTCATTTCAGAAAGAATGGCTACTATCAAGAAATCAACAA
Source organism: Heterocephalus glaber (assembly GCF_053883595.1). Lineage (NCBI taxonomy): Eukaryota > Metazoa > Chordata > Mammalia > Rodentia > Bathyergidae > Heterocephalus > Heterocephalus glaber. Next base: position 45,135,494 of record NW_028258308.1, read on the forward strand.
ATAACAAATGCTGGTCGGTTTGTGGGGAAAAAAGAACTCTTCTCCACTGTTGGTGGGAGTATAGACTGGTGCAACCACTGTGGAAATCAGTATGGAGATACCTCAAAGAACTAGGATTAGAGGTCCCATTTGACCTAGCTATTTCCCTGGTGGGTACCTTCCTGAAATAATTAAAAGAATCGTACCATAGTGATATATGTGCCTCCATGTTCATAGTGGCACAGTTTGCAATGGCTAAAACTTGGAAACAGCCCAATTGCCCATCACTGGAGACTGGATAAAGAAAATGTGGTGTCTTTTTTTATAAAATGGAGTACTACTCAGCCATAAAAAATGAGAAATTAGAGTCATTTATAGCTAAATGGATGCACATTGAGGTGATACTCTTAAGTGAAATAAATAGGACACACATGTGTAAATACCAAATAGTTTCTCTGGTATGAGAACTGAAAGTGTAAATAAGGATCAAAAGATATAATAGATAATGTGAAATAGGAAGGAAAGGGGCAAAGGGGAAGGGAAGTGGAGGGGTAGGGGAAAGGAAAGAAGGAGATGGAATTAATATGAGAAAATGAAAAAAATGGAAACAAAGTCGTTGTAAATAGGGAGGTGTGGAGGGGTTGAAGAATGAGGAATGGGGAAAAAATAATAACCAAGATGTATTATGCAAAGGTACAAATTTCCAATGATTAATGTCATTATGTTGTATACCTAAAATGTACCAATAAAAAAGAAAATGTATTTATACACAATGTAGTATTGTTTTTTCATAAAGATGGTAGAACTTGAGGCATATTTAGATAAATGGATACACCTCTAGGCTATAATGTTAAGTGAAATATGTCAGATGCACAAGTGCCATTACAGTGGGTTAAATATACACACATACATTTCTAATATAAATTTGCACTTTATCATAATAGTAGCTGACAGTGCATCTCAGTAGCTGCACCTGGGGATACAAAAAGCAATCTTTGTGTTTACCCACTTGGTATGACAAACAACAAGATGTGTGCCCATGTGCAAAAGTTTATCAAACCAAGATTTTTACCCACATAATGCTCTGTGTAACATTTCGGGGGGGGTGTCACTATGTAGTTCAGCTTAGCCTTGACCTCACTGTGCAGCCCAGGCTGGCCTCAAACTCATGGCAATCCTCTTGCCCCAGCCTCCCATGTGCTGGGATTATAGCTGTGCACCACCACACTCAGGATCTGTGTAACATTTTTGTGTATGTTTCCCTGGGTATCATGGGGTAGTGGGGGTGGTAAAATACACGCATACCATTCTTCTGTTCTGCAAATATCTAATTTACCACAATTGAATCCAAATGTGGCTCACAGTAGCTGCTATAGAAGACTGCCTTGGGTGTGACATTTGAAGAAAAGATTATTTCTGAGGTAGACTTTTGTTTGTATTTACATTGTAGTTCACATAGGGTTTTTTTGTTTGTTTTTTTCAGTACCAGGGATCGAACTCAAGACCTTGCACTTGCAAGGCAGGTCGTGGCATCATCACATAGGTTTTCATTTCTGCTGTTATCTTTTAGGTTTTGCAAGCAAGCAAACAGCTGATATAAAAGTGTTGATGTCTATTCCAAGCACTCATGTATTTGGTATTTTATTTTATTAATATCTTATTTTCCTGCTAAGTGAATGTTATACAATATAGTAAGAAGCTCCTGAGAAAAGAGGAAGACAAGAGAGGTTACAGGACTAGCCTTGGGCTGGGGATTTAGCACAGTGATTCCAGCACCTGCCTCACAAGCACAAGGACCCAAGTTCGATCCCTGGTACCAAAAAAAAGAATAGCCTGCTGAATGGGAAACATGTTTCTCTGCAGCTAAAGCCAAACTTACTGGTGGAAAAGTTTTCCCCCATTCCCTCAATGTGTCCAGGCCTCCAAACACTTCCTCTCAAGCATCTCAGGAATTTTCTTTTTTCTCAGTTTTACTACTTCTATCTCCCTGCCAAATGTAAATGACATGTGCCTCTGTGCACTGAGCTTGCTGTCTGTAATGTCTGATAACCAGTGAATTTGCTGGGCCCAGATGACTTGTGCTCTATGTAACCAATGCAAAATGCTCAACTCCTGCAAGCCCACCCCTCTCCTGAGAGTATAACCTGCCCTGCTCAACCCCAAAGGGGGGTCAGACTCTTTGTGGAAAGTCCCAGGCTGAGCTGCTGGTGTTAAAAATAAAACTGTACACTTTGCCTCCAAAACTTCTGGGTGTGTCTTCCATTCTCCCAAACTACCTGTCTGTATGTTCTGGATGGCACTTTGCCACTACACTGCCACACAGGAAAGGAAAACTAAGCACATGTGCTTACAGTGTAAATAAGACATATGCATGGAACATCCAGTTGTCATGTGTGAAGACTACCTTGGGTGTGACAATTGAAGCAAAGATTATTTTTGTAACAGAGTTGTATTGGTATTTTCATTGTAGTTCATATAGGAATTTATTTCTGATGTTATCTTTTAGGTTTTGTAAACAAGTACACAGCTAATATGAAAATGTTTATTCTAAACATGCATTCATATTAAGAATTTAATACTTTATTTTATTGATATTTTATGTTTCTGTTAACTACATATTGTACAATATAATAAAAACTTCCTAATAAAACAGCAAGACCAGAGAGATGTCAAGTATGTCCTACAAAAAAGACAGAAAACCAAAACACATTTTCTGTCAGTGTAAAAAATATGTGTATATGGAATGTGCTATTGTCCTACGTGAACACTGCCTTAGATATGATTGTTGAAGTAAAGATTATTTTTGTTGTAGAGTTCTATTGGTATTTCCATTGTAGTTCATATAGGAATTTATTTCTGTTGTGTTTTTTTAGACTTTGTAAACCAAAAAAGTTGATGCTCAAAATTTTGATCCTTTTTTAAATAAACTCAATAAATATTAAAAATTCAATACTTTATTTTTTATATTTTTTCCTAAGTACTCATTGTTTAATATAACAAAACTCATAAAATTAAAATTAATAATCCATCAATAGAAATACTTCTAAAGAATTGACATGGGTATTATATATCCCCATAATGCTCCTTTAACACAAAATTGCTAAGTGGCCCCATATAACAGTGTTTCTCTTGTGTGCGAAACCCAAAGTACAAATAAAGCACAAAATAGAGGACAGATTCTAGGAAGTAGAAATTACATTTTCAAATGGAAAGTAGAACAAGAGATGGGAAGGGGGCAGGAAGGAAGGGAAAAGGACTTGAAGAAAAAAAGAGTTGTAGAAAAAAAGTGAAACTAGAGCTTTTGCAAATATGGGAAGGAAGGATTGGAGGGAGGGGTGGGGAAGGGGACCAAAAAAAGTAAGATGTGTTATATATATGTACAAATCCCCCTGATGGAATGTGATCACTATGTCCCACAAACATGTACTCATAAAAACAATTAGAATTCTGGCAGGTGCCATACCGAACAACGGCTGTTAGGGGCTGCAGCCTGGGATCAGGGCCAGGAGCTCCAGCTCCCCTGGCCTGCCCTCCACAGCTGGGTTACCGCTGCCCAGCCTGGTCCTTCTTGCTGGGACCAACACCATTGCTGGTCACTGAAGGAGGCAGCTGGGCCGCACACAGCCCAGTGTACCAGTGAGTCCTCCAGCAAGATGTGGGAGCCTCTGCTTACTCCTGCACACATAGGATGTTGGGCAGGAAGATCCTTTTGGAAATGAGGTTAGGAAATCAAGAAATTTCCCTCGGATGCCAACCTGCAGCTGCTGGTGGCTGCTCACAGGCTGGTGCACAACTAGAGCTGGCCTGGCTTGAGGCCCATATCACACAGCTGGATGTCATATTATTGGAGTGGCCAGTCTGCCAGGTGATAACACTGGTGTGGGACAGTGGCCTGGCGGAGCTGTGGGGCACTCACTTGGGGCCAGCCTGGAGTCTGAGACTCCCTGGGCTTCACACTTGCCCTGCTACACCACTGCCCTCCCCTCTAGCTGCTGGCTTCTGCATGGACATTCTGGCTTTGTGCTCACTGTGGTTCTCACTGCTTCATCTGGCCTGGTGTGGCCTTCATCCTGCTCGCTTGGAGCCCGAACAAGGGCAGAGTGATGGTGGCTGACCCATTTCTTGGCCTTTCCCACAGTAAAAGCCTGAATTCCAAGAAAGGGAAAACCTGGGACTTCTGAAGCCTACTCCAAGGCTTTTCTGGGTTGCTGTCCCCCAGAGAACCACTGACTGTCAATACCTGGGTCCCAACTACCCAAGGCCTGCTGTTGCTGGACTTCAGGGGCACCATGAGCCTAGTGAAGGCTCACTGTGGTCCCTGATCCATAGGCCCCACAGGAGGCCCCTGTAGGTCTGGAGAGCTCTACATCCATAGGAACATTCCATGGCACTGTTTCCCTCATGCTGGCTCCACTATGGAACTTCTGGATATGGGCACTAGGTAGGTACTGGACCCTTCATGTGCTGGGAACCCCAGCCATTGGCATTAAGGACAAGAAAGAACTAAAGACCTGAAGGAGCTTTTGTTTGCTTTAGCCTCAGGTCTGTTTCATGTGGGCTGGGAAGCCCCCCAGTCCCTTGGGCTGCCTTCAGCCACCATCCAGGTATTCAAGGAGGCATGTGGGTACTATCAGCAGTGGTGCCTGTAGGCCACCCAGCTCACCATAGAAGAGGAACTGAGGCACAACAGTATCTTCCAAGCACCTCAAGCCCTAGCCTCCATCCTCCAGGGCTAATACCCCCCACCCCCTCAAAACCTCCCACCCCCCACCCCCCATCTACAGTGTTGACTACACTGAGAGGTGAGTTTCAGGACTTTCAGGGCCTACAGCAGCTCAAGGACCAGCTGGAGGCAAGAGAGGAGGAGGAGGCTGTCTGGGCTGAGCTGGCCCAGCAGGAAGTGTCATGCCTGCTGAGGACCCAGTTGACAGGACAGCAGCTGGCCCAGTTCAACACTGTTTTCCAAGCCCTTCCTTCAGCAGCCTCGGGTGCCACCCTTCAGGCCCTGCAGCTCCAGTCACATGAGAATGGCAAGCTGAGCTCCCCTGCTCCTCCTGATGTGTGGGGAAAAAAGTGCTGGGGGTACAACAGCCAGAAAGGAACCCCCAATGGGATACTGCCCCCCTTTGAACTCCTGTGCCAGTCCCTGTGCTGACTGGAGCCTCTGTGATTACCCCTGTTCCTGGAGCTGGCTCAGCAGCAGGGAGGGCTGGGCTGGGGGCTGGAAACCCAGGGCTGTGCTTACACTGAGCCCTGGCTGTGCTAGGTGAGGAAGGGACCAGACCTGAGGCACTGGAGAGCTGTTTTAGGAGGAGCTGTGGCAAAAGGAGCAGTGGAAGTAGGCTTTGGAGGCTGGCCTGGCCCTTGGGGCCTCCTGCCCCTGCTTCAAAGCAAGGCCTTGAAACTGCTGCTGGCCTAGTTTGCCCGATACCACTGATGCTCATCTTCCCCTTCTCTGCCTCCTGTGCCCACAAAAACTGGCTCCCAATGAGCTCCTGCTTCTCCTGAGGGCATACCTCCAGATGAGGGGAACTCCTACTGTTGGGCCTCATTCCCAGATTAGATTAGTGATGATCTCTTGAAGCATGACACAGTCATGAGAACTTACTGGAGAACTTTATTTTTCGGCTGGGACCCATGTACACTCCAACCAAGTTGGAGGACAAAAGGTCCCTACTGAAATGAGGACTGCATATTTAAAGAGAAAAACCACAGAAAAAGTCCCTCCTCCCATTCCCCTGGGTTACAGATTGTTGCAGATCACATGAAACATAGTTTCTGTTTATTTTATCTTGCAGTTACATGAATCAGTTAGGGGTGGGGTTTTCTCCTGGGAGACAGAGTGCAGCTGGAAGTCACATATTTACAAAATGGAGGAGAATGTTCTCAACATGGGGCTGGTGTTGCTAAGTTGCTAAGTTGCTAAGTTGGGTCTCACATTCCCCACTGGTTCTGGTCCATTTAATCAAATCTTTGATTTGTCCTCCATTTCTTCTGAAGGGAGAGGATTGTATTGTCCTCTCAATACCATTAGTTTAACAGAGTTTACCCGTTGTTTAATATAATTGGTTAATTAATTTAAGATGCAGGGCCCTATCATTAGCAGTAACAGGAGGATAAACAAGTGTCCTGCCAAGATGGATATTAGAGTCATTGTCCAAGGTGACCAATTGAACATAGTTTGGTACCAGCTTTGTCCTTTTTGATTCCAGCATTTTTCCTTTAAATCTTCTCTTACCAAAGCTAGGGTGTCATGGATAATCCTTGACTGGTTGGCATAACAACAGCATATTTCACCTAAGGCTATACAGAGCCCACCTTGTTTCATGAATAATAAATCTAAACCCCTTCTGTTTTGTAATACTACCTCAGCTAATGAGTCTACTTGTTTTTTTAACCTGGAGACTGAATCTTCTAGATAACCTAGATCTCAAGCAACCTGTTGACTGAGGGCTTTGAAACTAGAATCTTGTATTATTAAAGAGGAAGTCTCAATGGCTGCCGATCGAGCCACACCTAACCCGAGGAGTATAGGGACCAAGACAGGTGCAGCTCTTTTGGTGCGAAGGGTCCCATAGGGGTTGCAGATTGGGCCTAAATGTTCACTTCCTCCTTTTCCATTATAATACAGGACCTGGGGGAGCACATATACTATTACACATAACAAGCTATCAGAATTTTCAGTAAACTGAGATTTTGGTATGCACTTGGTTAGCCGTTCAGTACAAGCAAACCATGTCTCAGAAGTAGCTTTGTAATGAAGGCCAGTTTTATCTGATATATGGTTAGTAAGAGTCTTGTTACATAGACTTTGGTAAGGGGAGCTTTTCAGATTATAAGTAGGGCCAGCAAGACATGTCCCTGTTTCTTGAATGTCTCCCAAGGTCAGTCTTGGCCTATCCCAAGTACAGTTATATAAGGACACAGATATAGGGTCAGTATTTGTTCCAATTTCCAGATAATAGGGGGGTTTGGGGTCTAAACATAACCAACAATCCTTTGCTTCATTGGGTTCAGACAAATTTAGCAAGTTGTGGGTATAAGCCAACATCTGTAAGATTGGGTAGCTGAGTTAGGTCTGGCAGTGGTGAGGGGTTTGTTTGTCCAGAAATTGGTGGGGGTTGATTCAGTCATGGTGGGAGCTAGGGTCACCTTCTTGGGCTGTGGGGTCTATGGACCAGGATAGGTAGGGCTAACTCTCTGTTAGGACCCATAGGTATAGGAGGGGGTTTGTATCTACTTCTTTGTATTGTAAATTCTACACCAGGGTCCCATCCTATGACATATAACCTGAGCCCCCATGTTTTTCCAACCTTCCAATTTGAGTCTGTTATCCTTTTAATGTTGACTTTTATAGGATAACACGTCCCTGAATTACAGCTATTATGATATAATGTTGTTGGGGAAATGCTTATCCAAACCTCCTTCACTTGGACTTGCCAGGGAGCTATAGTTTCACATCCCCAGGCACCACAATGATAATCTCCCTTCCCCCCACAATCAGAAGTGCCCTCTGCCAGACAAACATAGAATTGAATGGGATGTGGTTCCGTCCAACTTGTAATTGTGCATCCTCCTGGGTTTTTTTTAGCTAGACTCCATGTTTCTGAAAACAAACTGCACAGACTTAAACTGAATTTAACTTGGCTGGTATTGGGACCCTTATTAACTTGGCTGACCACTCTGCCACTTGTAGTCATCCTGAGTTCCCAAATTTCTGTTTGTGGTGCATAGGGGTTGCTAGCATCACTTCTCTGAAACCTTATTAGACATAGAATTAGCATAATTATGGTTTTGTTTTCCATCCCAGTCTTATCTTTTGGTCCCTGGGCTGGCTGAGGACCTTTCATGTTGAAGGTGGGTCATCCTCTGGGGGTGCCAGCTTGGCGTGAGTGTGGTAAATCCAAGGGGTGAGCCTGGCCACTTTTAGCATGGAAGGAGTTGTCAGGATCACCAGGTAAGGTCCTTTCCAATGGGGCTTGAGGGTCTTGGAGTGATGTCGGCGAACCAAGACGAGATCCCCTGGTTTGAACTGGTGGGGCCGGAAAGGCTGTTGTCCTCTGGTTGCCTGTATGCAGTGATGGTTCTCAAGCTGAATCTCTTGCAAGACTTGTAGAGATCGAATCAAAAAATTGTTGGTGAATTCATTGGTCTGTTCCAAATTAACTCTGGGGAGGAGAGAATGTCTCCCATACACAATCTCAAATGGGGTGATTTTTTTCTACATATGGGCAGCATCTAATGTGTAACAAGGCAAGAGGGAGGAGATCGGGCCACTTTCTGCCAGTTTCTAAAACAAATTTAGTTAACGTCTCTTTTAAGTTTCTATTCATCCTTTCCACTTGCCCTGAACTCTGTGGGGGATAAGCACAATGTAATTTCCATTTAATGTTCAAGGCTTTTGCCAACTGTTGAGACACTTGGGCCATGGAGGCCGGACCATTGTCAGACCCCAGGTAGCGTAGGAGGCTGAAAAGGGGGATGAGCTCTTGGAGCAATATTTTTGTGACCACAGCTGCAGTCTCTGTCTGGATTGGTTAGGCTTCTACCCACCCTGAAAAAGTGTCCACCAGAACTAGTAAATACTTGAATTTATGTTTACTTGCCTCTATCTCAGTGAAGTTCAGTTCCCACTGTTCTCCTGATTGGGTCCCCCTAAACCGAGTCCCAATGTTTCTGGGCCTCGTTGGGGGGTTTACCTTGGTGCATACATGGCACCTGGAACAAATATCTTAAGCCAACTGAGTTAGTACTGGGATGGAAAACTTAGAGCTTACCAAATCTCTTAATTTCTTCTTTTTCCCCAAATGGGTGAGACAGTGGAGTTGTTGAAGTATCTGTCTTCCTAAAACTTTGGGCAAACAAATCAGGCTATCTGGTCTCTCCCACCATCCAGAACTCTGTGTTATTGCTCCTAATTGTTTATTTTGATCTTCTTCCTCAGGAGCATAGTTTGGCTGGTTTGCTAAGTGTTCCATGGGCTTCTCAGGTAGGACATCTATTGGCCCCACTGGTTCTTTAGCCACTCTCTCAGACACTAAATCTGTTGCTCTGTTTCCTTTTGCCTTGTAGTGATTCCCCTTTTGGTGTCTTCTGCAATGGACAATGGCCACTGCCTTTGGTTCCCAAATTGCTTCCAAGAGAGCCAGAATCTCTTCTTTATTTTTGATGGTTTTTCCTTCCGAGATTAATAGGCCCCATTGTTTGTAGATGTTGCCATGTACATGAGCAGTGGTGAACACATACTGGCTGTCAGTATAAATGTTTATAGTTTTTACTTTTCCCAGCTGTAAGGCCTGTGTTAGGGCAATTAGTTTGGCCTTTTGTGCTGAAGACCCTTGGCTCAGTGATTGAGCCTGTTTTATCTGTCCCTCCAGTGTGACCACAGCTACCCCTGCATACCTGATGCCCTCTTCCACATAGCTGCTACCAGCTGTGAAGTAAACCTCTTCTGGTCATTTGACAGGTACAACCATAAGGTCAGGGTGGTTGGAGGAAGATGAGGAGATGGCATCTTCACAGGTACGGACAGGCGCATTTAATTCAGGATCAGGGAGCAGTGTTGCTGGGTCGAGGGCCATGGTCTGGGCAAAAGTGATCCTAGAATGATCTAGGAGCAGGGCTTGATATTGAGTCAACCACGCATTTGAGAGCCACCAACTGGGAGCCCCTCTTAGCAATGTCTCAACCATATGTGGGGCAACAATAATCAGGTCTTGGCTCAGACTCAGTTTGTCAGTCTCTTTTACCAATAAGGCAGTGGCTGCAATGGCTCACAGACAGGGTGGCCATTCAGTGGCTACTGGGTCCAATCTCTTAGATAAGTATGCCACTGGTCTGTTCCAAGGTCCCAGGGTTTGGGTTAATATCCCTTTTGCTATTCATCCCTTTTCTGTCACAAACAGAAAGGCTTTGTGATGTCTGGGAGCACCAGAGCAGGGGCCAAAGTGTGGGGGGCCTTGTCCCCCCCCCCCCGCTAGTACTCTTGAGTGCCTTTTACGGGCATGTCTAAGCCTGCTGCAAGTCTACCCGGCAACAAGGAAGTAGCCCCAGTACCCTCCCCTTGCTCCCTCCCTCTAGCCCTACGGTATATATGTTGTAACAGCTTCTGCAATAAACAAGACTTGATCAGAAACCTGTCTTGTCTCCATCTCTCGTGTCCCCTGTCCTTTGTCATTCTCGCTCCCCCTCTAGGGTCTCTGTTGACTTACCCGCGGGCCGGGACAAGTGGCGCCCAACGTGGGGCCAGAGAATGGGGGATCCAGTGAAGAACCCTGCTCGGGGGCCCAATAAAATAAAATAGAAAAAAGAGGATTGCATCTGACGTGAACCTGCCGTCTTTCCTGCACCTCGGTGAGTTGAGCAGCGATTATGGGACAGGGCATTAGCTAGCATGAGTTATTTGTACAAGGTCTTAAAGAAACTTTACAGGCACGAGGGGTAAAGGTTACAGTCAAACAGTTGTTAAAATTTTTTGATTATATTAGAGATCTCTGCCCTTGGTTTCCCGCCGAGGGTACTATTGATGAGAGGAGATGGAAAAGAGTAGGGGAGGCCCTTAAGGATTATTATGCTACTTGCGGACCAGGAAAGGTCCCAATCACTACATTTTCTTATTGGAATCTTATTAATGACATTATCTCTCAGAAAACCAAAGATCCGGTGGTGGCTCAAGCCATCCAGGTCGGTGAGATAGCTCTCCGATCGGAGGAAGGGTCGATCACTCTCCCTCGGAGTGAGGAGTTTGTAAATACCCTGCGGGACGCCAAGATGGCGCCAAGGCCCAAGCCCCTGCGGGACGGGACTTCCTCAAAAAATGAGGAAAAAGACTTGATGTCTTTTGATAGCGACAATGACTCAGACAAGAAAAAACAAAATGTTATTGATGAGGGTTTACAGGCGGGCTCTGCCTCTTCCAAGCCTTTTAAAGAAAAGCTTCGGCGCTCCTCAGCTTCCGCCTCCGCTCTTTCAGCCCCTGCCTCTGACCCCGCCCCACCTGTTAAGGAGGTACCAGCCTTGTATCCTTCCCTCCGACATTTCAGAAACCCCCCCTTTTCACAGAACGGTCCGGGAGAGGCTGACTGGGCCAATCTTGAGGAGGAGGCAACCAGATATCATAATCCTGCCTGGCCGCCCGTAGTCCAAGGTCCTCCTCCTTATGTTCCAGTATCCAACACTCCCAATGCGCCCGCTTTGGCATGCCCTGCTGTTGATCCCCACAAGGAACTCCGGGACAAGATAAAATTTCTAAAAGAACAAATAAGATTAGAAAAGGAACATCAAGAACTTATTGCCCAGCTCAAAGGCTTAAGAACAGGCAAAGCCCATGAAAATGTCCGTAGAGAAGACAAACTTAAGCCACGACCCCCCGTTAGAGGGGCAGCCCCTAGGGTGCCATCCGGGTCGGGAGTATCCCTGAAACTTAAAAATGCGGAAGCCTTTCCCGTAACTAAAACTACTGACGCACAGGGACAGGCGTGGAGACACCACAGTGGTTTCGATTTTAAGGTCATTAAAAAATTTTAAACGGCCGCAGCTCAATAAGGGGCCACTGCACCTTACACAATGGCCATTTTAGAATCAGTGGCAGAAAATTGGCTCACCCCAATCGATTGGCTTATGCAGACTACCGGCTCCTGGCCAGTTGCTCTCGCTTCTTATACAGGCTTAATAGACAATCACTATCCTCCAAACAAACTTATTGACTTTGCCAATAGACATGAGTTCATTTTCCCAAAAGTCACTTCCTGTTCTCCTCTAACAGAAGCCCTATTAGTCTTTACAGATGGTTCTTCTACCGGGATAGCTGCCTATGTGTGGGACAATGACATTGTCCACTTCCAAACCAGCTGTTCTTCAGCCCAAACAACCGAGCTACATACAGTCATAGCAGTCTTTTCTGCATTCCCTGAACAAGCCTTTAATCTCTTTATTGACAGTGCCTACATTGCCCAATCTGTTCCCCTATTGGAGACATGTGGATTGATAAAACACGCTTCTCAAACTGGTGGTCTTTTTATTCAATTATGAGATCTAATCAGAAAAAGATCCCAGCCTTTTTTATTGGGCACCTTCGTGCCCACTCTAACCTACCTGGCCCACTTACAGAAGGCAACCGGTTAGCAGATCTGGCCACAAGACCTCAGGCCTTTGCCTACTCACTAAGTATTGATGCCTCCATTCAGATTGATCAGGCACAGAAGGCACACCAGTTACATCACCTTAGTGCCCACACGCTTCGCCTCATGTATAAACTTACTAGAGAACAAGCTAGACAAATTGTTCAAACCTGCCCTACATGCACCCTCCATCTTCCCACACCTCATCTGGGAGTTAATCCTCGTGGCTTGATTCCAAATGCCCTATGGCAAATGGACATCACACATTACCCTGAATTTGGAAATCTTAAATATATACATGTCAACATTGATACATATAGTGGATTTATATTTGCCACCCTACAGTCTGGGGAAGCTACTTAACATGTAATTGCCCACCTTCTAGTTGCCTTCTCAGTACTTGGATGTCCACAGCAAATTAAGACAGACAATGGTCCAGGCTATACCAGTTCTGGCTTCTCAAAGTTTTACAAACAATTAAAAATAACACACATAACAAGAATCCCATATAATCCACAGGGACAAGACATTATAAAAAGAGCCAACCTCACACTCAAAATTACATTAGATAAAATAAAAAGAGGGGAATGGTACCCTATCAAGGGGTCACCTAGAAACCTGATATCACATGCACTATTTATTCTTAACTTCTTAAATTTGGATGCCAAAGGTTTATCTGCAGCCAACCATTTCTGGCAACCAGAGACGCAAAAACAATTTGCCTCTGTGATGTGGAGAGACCCCCCTGGACCACTCATGGCATGGGCCTGACCCCGTACTCGTCTGGGGCCAAGGGTCAGTGTGTGTTTACTCCAAGGAAATGAAGTCAGCCAGGTGGCTTCCAGAACGCTTAGTAAAACAAGTTGATAAGCGTGTTGATGATGCCGATGATCCAACATTGTCCAACTTCAACCAGTTAATAATGGTGTCTACAATTACAATCTAATAATCATCAAGAGTATAGTATAATTCAATTTGGCTAGTTATATTTGGGTGCACCCTAATTTATACACTGTATCATATGTTTGTCTATTGTCTGTTGTTTGTGTTCGTACAGTTGAGCTCAATGTTTCCCTTCCTCTTCAAAGGATATTCACCTATTGTTAAATTGACTTATAGATAAATATTATTAAACTAAAGACATGCTTTTCTTCCCAGGTTGTTAATTGATCAAAGTACCACTGAAATTTATTTTATGAAAGTGACGTGCATTGTCACCCACACGCAACAATCAAATTGCAATTAACAGTTATAAAATAAAAAGATATATATTCTTAATTGTTTGTCAAAACGATTATAGATGGGAACTCCCTTTGATGAATATAGAAGTGGCCACCCAGAAAATGATTATTCTGGTCTTAATTCATTAAAGGGACCCCCTAGTAAATTTTATATTATATAATCTTATGGGAGACATATCACAATGAATATTATCTAAATATGTTATAAATTGATTGTATTGGTTGTCCTTGATATTTAAACACTGAATATGTTGTTACAAAATGTTTACATTGGTTAAGTTCTGAAAATGTTATTGTAATATGCCCACATTGGTTATCTTCAAAAGCTTAATCAGGATAGCCTAACTCTCTTATCTACAGCCCAGCCTTGTTTACATCGCAGGACGAAATTTTGCTTACAGGTTAAAAAGATGACATCCCTGAATCTGTTGCATGGTCTGTTGCTGTTCCTGGCACCAACAACAAAAAGTGGATTTCAACCAGTTAACAAACAACAATTGCTCATTGCCCTGTATGGTAACCCCTGTGACTGTGCTGGGGGTTCTGGCAGGGCTGCACCCACAAGTTACACTCATAGTACTGATTGAGGTGACAAGATTGCCTACTTAGTTTATGAGGCCGCATTAGTGGGAGGATATAACCAAAAATGGAAATGTGTCACTAAGCCCAAAATCATACCCACTGTCAATGGCAAACCAGGGCCATGCCCTGCCGGTTGTGTCATGGCCGCAGAGATGCATTCTACCTGTTACACTGAAGCCCAACAATGTACATATTCCGACTGAAAAATATATTTGACTGCTGTTCTACAAAGAACTTACAGGGGCTCCGTCGGAGGTGACTGGGATTTTCCCAGCCCCACTGGATATCCTAAATTTGGCCAACCCTCCTGCAACAGCAGTCCCGGCAAAGATGTCTGCTGGCTGCCACAGGCCCCAATTCATGTATCTGATGGTGGCGGGCCTTCAGATCAGCTCAGGGAAGAGCGAATACAAAACAACTGGAGACTATCATCCAAGAGATGTACCCCTCCCTAAATTATCATCCACTGGCCCTTCCCAAACCTCGAGGCCCAGACCCTGACGCCCAAACCCTGAGTGTCCTAGAGGCCACTTATCATTTGATCAATACATCTAACCCAGCCTTTGCTGCGGATTGTTGGCTATGCTTGACTCTTGGCACACCCCTGCCCCTTGCCTTGCCAGTTGTCGACCAAACTGACTATGCCAACAGTTCTAGTTACAATTGCAGTTTTTCTCTGCCTTTCAGGGTCCAGCCAGTACAGTTCAATGCCTCAGTTTGTTATCTAAATTCGGGCCACAACAATAGCTTCGACATACATGTTGGAGTCCAAAATTTCTCTCTCTGCTCGGTAGTGCTTAATGGCCCTGCCGCCATTTGCCCTGCCCCGGGTCACGTGCTCGTCTGTGGAGGGAGCTTGGCATTCACCTCCCTCCCCACTAATTGGACTGGGCTGTGCGTGGTGGCAACTGTCCTCCCGGACATCTCCCTTATTCCTGGAGATGAGCCAGTGCCCTTGCCCAGCTTTGACTATATCGCTGGGCGACATAAAAGGGCCGTCTCACTGGTCCCCTTGCTCGTGGGGCTAGGGGTGTCCGGCGCCCTTGCCACTGGCTCTACTGGCGTCGGGGTGGCATTACACTCCTATGCCAAATTATCCAACCAGTTGATTAATGATGTTCAAGCTCTCTCCAACACTCTTACAGATATACAAGATCAGATCGATTCTCTGGCTGAGGTGGTCCTTCAAAATAGAAGAGGCCTGGACCTCCTCACGGCAAAACAAGGAGGGATTTGCATAGCCCTAAGTGAACATTGTTGTTTCTATGCCAATAAATCTGGGATCATCAGGGGAAAAATTCGCGAACTTCAGGAAGATTTAAACAGACGACGACAAGAATTCATTCAAAATCCCCTCTGGACTGGCCTCAATGATTTCCTCCCTTATCTCCTCCCTTTGATGGGACCCTTATTGGGTTTACTTCTGCTCATTTCCTTGGGGCCCATAATATACAACAAAATCATGGCCTTCCTTAGAGCCCGGGTAGAGACAATAAAAACAGCACACATACAGGTCTACTATCATAGATTGGCAATGGTTGACCAGGACGAATGCCAGACCGTTGATTAGGTCCTTGCCGTGGTGAAGTGTTCTCGCCCCACCTGGTGAGTGGGCTGGCAAGCCAATGACGGGCAACTGAGCAAGCGTGCCATGCAATGAGAGAGCCCTCGTGTGCCGCTTAAGACAGGTGCCAGAGCCTTGATTCTCTGGTTAACCGATGACGGGTAAGGTGCATGGTGCAGACACGTATGTCGCTCTGACCCAAGACAGGCTCAGCCCCCGCAGGCTTGGCTCTCCTGACGCCTTTCTAAAATTATAATTTTAAAGGGAGGACCTGTGGGGGGCCTTGTCCCCCCCCCCCGCTAGTACTCTTGAGTGCCTTTTACGGGCATGTCTAAGCCTGCTGCAAGTCTACCCAGCAAAAAGGAAGTAGCCCCAGTACCCTCCCCTTGCTCCCTCCCTCTAGCCCTACGGTATATATGTTGTAACAGCTTCTGCAATAAACGAGACTTGATCAGAAACCTGTCTTGTCTCCATCTCTCGTGTCCCCTGTCCTTTGTCATTCTCGCTCCCCCTCTAGGGTCTCTGTTGACTTACCCGAGGGCTGGGACACCAAAGTAAGGGTCTCTTTTAGTTTCTGGAAGGCTTGTTCTTCTTTCTCTGTCCAACAGAATGGGGACTCCCCCCCCCCAGCAGTGACTGAATATAGGGGCTTTGCAATTTCAGTGAACCCTAATATCCAGAGTCTGCAATAGCCTACAGCCCCTAAAAATTCCCTGACTTGGCACTTTGTAGTTGGAGTTGGAATTTGGAGGATAGCTTGAATCCTCTGGCTTGACAGCAATCACTTTCCTTCAGATAATTGCGAGCCCAAATAGGTGGCCTTTGAGACACAAATTTGTGCCTTTTTGGCTGAGACACTATAACTGAGGCCTTGTAACAGTTCAAGGAGGTCCTTGGTTGCTTCCTTGCAAGCCACAAGGTCAGTTGCGGCTATGAGAAAATCATCTACATAATGTAACAGAGTTACATTTGGGTGGTCTATTCAATAGGGAGACAAATCCCAATTCAGAGCCTCATCAAACAACGTGGGGGAATTTTTGAATCCCTGCGGCAGTCTAGTCCAGGTCAACTGTCCCGAGAATCCCTGATCCAGGTACACCCATTCAAAGGCGAACAAAGGTTGACTCACTGGTCCCAGGGGAATGCTGAAGAAAGCATCCTTGAGATCCAATACAGTATATACCTTGTGTTCTGGTGCCAGGAGGCTCAGCATTGTATAGGGATTTGGGACAGCTGGGTGGACAGTCTCTACCCTCTTGTTTATTTCACATAAGTCCTGGACTGGGTGATAGTCCCCTGTGCCTGGTTTTAATATTGGAAGAAGCAGAGTATTCCAGGGGGACTTACATGGTCTCAGAATTCCAGCATCCAGGAGTTTTCACAAATGAATCTTCATTTTTTTTCTCTGGAAGGTGTCTTGATGGGGTATTGTTTGATGGCAATGGGGGTTGCTGCCACCAGGAGGGTAACCACAACAGGAGGTTGGTGGGCGGCCAGTCTGGGCAGGTTTGTTTCTGCCCAAACCTGAGGAAAGAGGCTTTGAAATTCTTTTAATAATTTTACATCTCCCTCTGGAACCTCTGGGTCACCTTGTGGCTGGAGGAGATATTCCTCTGACAGCAGGCAAGTGACAATGATCTGACTTGGCATACCCAAGGGTAGACTGGCATCTTGTTTATTAAAAGAGATGGTGGCCCTTAACTTTCCAAGGAGAACCTGTCCCAACAGGGGATAGGGACATTCTGGGATAACAAGGAAAGAAGGTGTCACTGTGTGACTTCCTAAATCCACTGTCCTAGAGGTTGTCCATGGGTACATTTTATCTTTGGTGCCTGTTGCTCCTTGCACTAGGGTTTTTGTGGCAGTCATAGGTCCCAATGGTGGTAAAAGAACTGAATGGGCTGCCCCAGTATCTATGAGGAAGTCCACTGGAGTGCCCCAACTTTGACTGTTATCATGGGCTCCCAGGGGCTCAACACAAAGGAGCCCGGATGTCCCTAGCCTTCTGTTTCTTCTACTGCCAGTATTTTTGGTCCCTTTTTGTCCTGGCTTTCTTCCCTTTTCTTTTTTTTTTTTTTTCCTTCTTCCCTTTTCTTATAAGGGCAGTCCCTCTTCCAAGGTCCAAATTGTTTGCAAATAGCACATTGGTCTTTCCCTAGGGGAGGGTGATGTTTGTCTCTGGGTGGTGGTTTTTTCTCTCCTCCCTGTGTCTTAGTCTTATGAGCTTCCAGTGTGGCAATGGTTACTTTTTCAAGTCTCTTGGTGACTGCTTCTTCTGGAGTATCTTTATTATCAAAGACTTTCTGGGCAATGCCCAAGAGCTCAGATCTATTCTTTTCCTGGAATCCCTCTAATTTCTGTAATTTTTTTCTAATGTCTGGGGCTAAGTGAGAAACAAAAGCTAGATTAATAGCGGCAAGGTTTTCTGGTGCATCTGGGTTGATGGGGGTATATTCCCGGTAGACTTCTAAAAGTCTTTCCAGAAAAGCCACGGGTGACTCCATTTTTCCCTGAAGAACCTCACTTACCTTGGTCAAATTAGTAAGTTTTTGTGCTGCCAACTGGAGTCCACCCAAAAGGCACTGGTGGTAAGTGTCCAATTCCCTCTTACCATCATTTGTATTGGGATCCCAATTTGGATGCTTTGTGGGCAAGACAGCCTCTACGCGTTGGGCACAGTCAGGGGCAGAATCACTGCTGGGGCCCAAGGAAGCTCTAATCGTCTCCTGAAGAATACAGTCCCTTTCTTTTGAGGTGAAAAGGGTCTTTAAGAGCTGTTGGCAGTCATCCCAAGTGGGCTGATGGGTGTGGAAAACAGACTCAAGAAGAGAGGTTAGAGCCTAGGGTTTCTCAGAGAAAG
The DNA here is from genome assembly GCF_053883595.1 of Heterocephalus glaber. Classification (NCBI taxonomy): domain Eukaryota; kingdom Metazoa; phylum Chordata; class Mammalia; order Rodentia; family Bathyergidae; genus Heterocephalus; species Heterocephalus glaber. The sequence continues at coordinate 45,153,839 of NW_028258308.1, forward strand.
GGGGATTTTGATAGCTCCAATTATAAAGATCACTAGTGGTAAAAGGTACATACACAACCCCCCCCACCCCGGGCTGGGCCTCACGGAGAGGAAAAAGGGAGGCCACACTGGGTATAGAGTCAGGGGAAGCAGGGTTCCCTGCTGCAGTTCTGTGGGGCCCATAATCTTGTCCCAGCCTGGTGTGAGGGGGTGACCAAAGATCCTCCTGTGTTGAGTCTGGGGTTGGAGGTGGCACACTAGGATAAGGAGGGGGCAAGGAAAGAGGATCTGTCTCATCTTCAGGATGAGGGGGGAAAACATCTGTTTGTTTTTGTTTCCTGTGGAGAGATGGGTTAGGTTGACCCTCATATCTAGCCACCAGGATCTGAGCTTTGGGTCCTCAGTCCCACCGATTCCTTCCAACCATTGGCCTGAAAATAACATTAGTGAGTCCTTCAAATTTAAGGGAGCACTGCAAGAGCCATTTGGGAGAGTTATCAATCATATCATTCCACACATCTACATATGGGAATCGGTCTGGGTGTTGTGGTCCCCTCTCTCCTGTCACAACACCTGAGACTCCCTGACAGACACCATGATCAAAGGTTCCCTTGGGTAGCCAGTCCACCTCAAACTTTGGCCATTCTAATTCACAGAGAGCACAGAGTTTTCCTTTGGAAAACTTCACCTCATATTCATCCTCCTTATCTTCAGAATAGATTTGTTTAAAATTTTTCAAAACACAATCTAGAGGCATAGGTGCCCTGGATTTGGAATTTCCCATACCTTTTTCCTTCTTCTGACTATAAAAAGAGAACAACACAGAACACAGCATGAGGACAAAAAAGACAGACAAAGTGCCAGACAAACAACTGAGTGCCACCCCTGTGTCACTCTTTAACCTGGTGGGTGGTTCCTGTCAACACAGTAAATCCCTGGACAGAGGTATTTGTGTCACATCTGACTTTCTTCTGTTCCCCCAGTAATGACCCACAAAGATCGTCAGATCCTTAACTCCGGAGGCTTTCAAAATAAAGTTCTCCAGTGCCAATCCAAACAAGATCTGCATGGCTCTGTCAACAACTGCCAAATTCAGGGCTCCAGAACAAGTTGGGGTGGCCTCCCCAAAATTCAGGCAGGTCGGTGACAGCCCGGGTGGCAGTAAGGCCCAAGACTGTCAGCTCAAGGAGATCTCGCTGGGGCCTCCAAATGTTGGACCTTGTTCCCAGATTAGGTTAGCAACAATCTCCTGAAGCACAACATAGTCATGAGAACTTACTGGAGAACTTTATTTTTCGGCTGGGACCCATGTACACTCCAACCAAGTTGGAGGACAAAAGGTCCCTACTGAAATGAGGAGTGCATATTTAAAAGGAAGAACCACAGAAAAAGTCCCTCCTCCCATTCCCCTGGGTTACAGATTGTTGCAGAAGCTGGTTACAGAAGCCAAGATAAGCACAGTTAGTTCCCCCCATTCCTCTGGGTAACAGATTGTTGCAGATCACATGAAACACAGTTTCTGTTTATTTTATCTTGTGGTTACATGCATCAGTTAGGGGTGGGGTTTTCTCCTGGGAGGCAGAGTGCAGCTGGAAGACACATATTTGCAAAATGGAGGAGAATGTTCTCAACATGGTGCTGGTATTGCTAAGTTGCTAAGTTGGGTCTCACACATACCCCCTTCCCTGAGTCAAGGCAGAGCCCCCTTTCACAGCGGATTTGCTCAGAACCCTCCTGAAGCAGACTGGGAATCAAGGATGCCCTGGAGCCCAGTCCTAAGCCTGTATGAGGACATTCTGTGGAACCCAGGTACTCCACACTCTACTTCGGGGACCTGTGTCTACCTTGCAGGCATCAGACCAGCCAGGCCTGGAGGCCTGGGCACCATCCTGACAGTCCATCTGTGTGATGGACTTGGGTGTCATTTGTGGGACATAGGAATCAGGGAAGAGTGCCTAGGAGTTGGAGGGGGCTAGGGCGGGATCTGTATGTGCAATACCTTTCTCTCTTCTGGAACAAGATTTGAAATATATATAAATGTCAAATATATACACCACCCCCCAAAAAAGACCTTTATTATTAAAAGCCCTGAAACAGATAGGTGACTTATATTTATTTATTTATTTATTTGTGGTACCAGGGATTGAACTCAGGACCCTGTTCTTGCAAGGCAGGTGAGGTGCCACTGAGTTAAATCCCCGGCCCTTAGGTGACTTTTTTTTTTGGTACTGGGGATCGAACTTGGGTCCTTGCACTTGCACAGCAGACAGTGAAACCACTGAGCTAAATCCCTGGCCATAGGTGACTTTTATCTAGAACTTCACTGGGATTTTCAAGGCAGGATGCCTTTACTTTCCCTAATTCTGCCTTCTGGTGCATTTTAAACACAAAAATTACCAGTATCAGGCTCAATACAGCTCTCACAGACTTTATGACATGAAGTCCCAATGAGGGGATTTAAACTTCATATCAAGGGGAATGCAGCACCCTCTGAATCTTCTGTAGTATTAGACAATGAGCAAAAAGTTTATCAGCACATACACCATGAGCAATCAGAGGTGGGAACAGAAGAGGTTGACAGTTTAATGAGCTGTGATATTTACTCTGCAACTTTATCAACCAAATCGATTTCTTTCATGCATGCTGGATGGCTGTTTTAGGAAGATAAAACAGAAAGAGTAGGAAACTTTTTGGCAGACTTTTATCTGGTGAACAGACTTGTTCTAGCATCGAGGAAAAGAAGAGTATATCTCAGTGAAGAAGATATCTTCAAAATAAGACCATGAGGTGAATTTGAGCAAATGTGGAAATACAATGGAACAAAAGTTTGCAGTGGCTCAAAAACAGCCCCTTCCTCCTCCTCAAAACTCTATTCCATGAAGGAATATATATCTGCTGGAAACAAAATAGCTCCTCATCTGGGTAGAGAACTGGTGTGCAAAGAAAGTAAGAAAACATTTAAAACCACCATGGCTGTGAACCAAGAATTTCCCTTAGGAATTAAGTCAGTCTCAATAAGTTGACAAGGCTGGCCTCAAGTTTGTAGTCTTCCTGCCTCAGCCTCCCAAGTAGCTGGGATTAGAGGCATGTGTGCCACAGCACCCAGATAGAGCCAACTCCTGATGTAACTGTAGCATCAGACTCCTCCAGTAAAGTGGGGCAGCCTTGGAGGAGTTGGATCCCCAGGCTATTTTCTCTTTCCTCTTTCAATCTTGTTTAATAGAGTACATAAAAACAAAAAACTGGTCTAATGTCTTAAATTTTTTTCTTAGAAGATGCTAACATTGTCAGTCCAAGGAATATCTGAGGAACAGCAAGACAGAATGGAGTGCCCAATAGCAAAATCTTTGGAAATGAAATGGTCTTGGGTTCAAATCCTAATTTTTAAATTAAGGGATTGGGGATTTGAGGGTTGTTTTCTTTTCTTTTTTTTGGTACCTGGGATCAAACTCAGGACCTTGGGCTTGTGAGGCAGGCGGTAGAACCACTGAGCTAAATCCCTGGCCCTGAGGGTTGTTTTCTTAAGCTACTTTCAAGTCTTAGTTTCATCAGCTTCATAAAGATTAAAGAAAATAATGTTTAGAAGCACTTGACCTAGTGCTGGACACATGCCTGATCACGTAAGATAGCCATGGTTAGAAGTGAAGTCATCTTTTCTGAAGTTGCTTCCACCTGCTGGCCATTTGTGAATGATGCTGCTATGAACATGAGTGTACAAATGTCTCGAGTCCCGGCTTTTAATTACTTTGGGTATAAACCCAAAAGTAGAAAGTAGAAAGAAGTTCTGTTTTCCTGTCTTTCTTTTCAGTAGTGGGGATTGAACCCAGGGCCTTTGCAGTGAGCTACATACCTAGACCATTTTAAATTATTTTTTTAAAAACGAGTTCTTGCTAAGCCTGCAAGTTGAGTTGCCCGTGCTGGGCTCAAATTTGCATTCCTCCTGTCTCAGCCTCCCAGAGTGCTGGAATTACAACCACGTGCCACCAGGTGACTCTATTTTTAGGGTTTTTTTGGGGGAAACTGTCATATTGTTTTCCATAGCAGCTGTACAGTTTATAGGAATTAGAAGGATTCTAATTTCTCCACATACTTACCACTATTTTTTGATAGTAGCCATTTTCATGGTAGAAGGTTTCTTTGTGTGTGTGTTTTTTCTTTTTTTTTTTTTTTTTTAACCAGAGATCAAACTTGGGTCCTTGCGCTTGCACAGCAGGCAGCGAAACCACTGAGCTAAATCCCCAGTCCTGTGATTTTTTTTTAAAGACATATTTTTAAAAAAAATTTAATCATTCACCACATCTTTTATTATACCTTGTATCTCCTCAAACCACAGACCAGAAGGCATCTCTCTTACAAGGGTCTGTACTCTATTTTCTCTGTTTACTTCTTTAAATCTGCCTAATAAGCTCTGTCTATGCCTCTCATGAACACATCCTGAAATTCATTTTTGTTTTATTTTCCCTAGAATTCTTTTTCTATAATGAAGTTCAAGAACCTACTCATTGAGCCAAGCTGAGGATACCCCCTCTTCCTCTCTCTCTCTCTTTCTCTCTCTCTTTCTCTTTCTCTTCTGTCTGCTACTGAGGATTGAACCCAGGGCCTTTGCACTGATTTACATCCCCAGACCTTTTATTAATTCTGAGTCAGGGTTTCACTAAATTGTTCAATCTGGGCTCAAACTTGTGATACTCCTGCCTCAGCCTCCCAGAGTGCCAGGATTACAAGTGTGTGCCACCACACCCAGCTTCCCATCTCTTCTTTGAATAAACTCTGTGCAGTGACACATTCGTAAGGAGCAACTCCTGCCAGACTTATTTCTTTCCTGTTTGAAATACTTCTGCTAGTACTATAGACACCTGCACCTGAATTTCAGCAAAACATTTAGCTAATTTCCTGATCACATCCATAAGGATAACTGGAAAATGTGGGAGGGCATTTTTATGTGATTCAATAAGTCCTGGAGGTAGCTGAACATGGTGGCATACACCTGTAACCCCAATACTCAGGAAGCTGAGGCAAGAGAATTATGAGTTCAAGGCTATCCTGGGCTACACAGGGAAATCCTGTCTTCAAAAAACAAAAATATTTTAAAACTAAAAGTAGATAAATAAATATTGGGGGAATGCTGTCATTATTAATCAATATCTGACTGAAAAGGACTCTGGGGACATGGCCCTGCACTCTTGTCTGAGTCCACTCATATTGAGCATTCATGCCATTTACTTGGACATGGGAATGGATGACATATTTATTAAAGTTTCAATTGGCAAAAAACTGGGATAGGCAAAGTGCTGGATGATAACAGAATCAGGGTCCAAAAATTACTTATCAGCCTGGAATGGTGGATTTGAGGTAGGATAGAAGAAATGTGAGAAGCTCCAGCCCTGTCTTTCTATCAAAAATATGAACAAGAGAATGTCTCCATCTTGAACTCTAGTTCACTCTTGACTACCACTCCCCCTTTTGACCACACTGTGTTACAGAAAATATTTGTTCATTTTAGATTCTAGGAACACAGCTAACAGCTAAAGATAATTTATCAACAGCCAGGGACTTTCCATCCCCCATACTCCCTCTCTTCCTTCACTTTATCAACCCTTCCCAACCTCCCTTCCCAAGGATTAGACTAGCCAACTGGGATAGACTGCAAACCGTCAACCCCCACAGTGGGGAAAAAGGTCAGCTGCTTCTCACACATTAGAGATAAAAAGAGTCTTCTGCAGCCTCTCTGTATGCCTGCAACCTCATGCTAGTGTACTCATGCCCTTCTGCATAAGTAAAACCTGCCTTGTCAAGATTTCTTGGTGTCTGAGTGCTTTATTATCTGCACCAACTGATTACATCTGGGAGCTTATTCCCAACTGAAATACAGCGGTGCCTCAGTTCATGAGCTTAACTCTTTCTATGATTCTGGATGCAGAGTTTGTTCTGTGATTTTGTTACAAAGGTAGGTTGAAAGGAGACAAGGAAATCATACAAATTGTACTTTGTAAGAAGACTGCAACTTCCAGGACACAGCTGAAGTTACCCAAGGGCAAAAATTGGCTCAATTAAGAAAGTAGTATAGGAGCCTGGCCCTGAGATAAAGATTGTCCATATCTTTCACCACACACTAACCTAAAATTAAGATGGATCAAAGATCTAAATATTAAAACAGAAATACTAAATCTGCTAGAAGAAAGGATAGGTAGAATGCTTGAGGACATAGGAGTAGGCAAAGACTTCATTAACAAAACCCAGACCCCATGGGAAATACTACAAAGAATCAACAACTGGGACCTCATCTTAGTAAAAGGTTTTGCACAGCAAGAGAAACCACCAGCAGAATGAAGAGACAATCCACAGTGTGGGAAAATTTTTTTACCAGCTATTCATAAGATAAAGGACTATTATCTAGAATGTATAAAGAACACAAAAAATCAGATCCCCCAAATTTAAAGACCCAATCCAAAAATGGGCATCTGAAATGAAAAGACACTTTTCAGATGAAGAACTACAAATATCAAATAAATATATGAAAAAATGTTCAACATCACTGGTCATTCATGAAATGCAAATTAAAATGCTGAGATTCCATCTCACTCCAGAAAGAATGACTGCTATCAAGAAATCAACCAATAACAAATGCTGGAGGGGATGTGGGGTAAAAGGACCCCTTCTCCACTGTTGGTGGGAGTGTGGACTGCTGCAACCACTGTGGAAATCAGTGTGGCGATTTCTCAAAAAACTAAAACTAGAGGTTCTATTTGACCTGGCTATTCCTCTTCTTTGTATCTTCCTGAAAGAATTAAAAGCATACCACAGCAGTATGCACATCCATGTTTATAGCAGCAGTATATAATAGCTAAATCCTGGAAACAGCCCAAATGCTCATCAACTGATGAGTGGATAAAGATGTGGTTTTTTTATACAATGGTGTGCTACTCTGCCATAAAGAAGGATGAGCTTCAGACATTTATAGCTAAATGGATGGACCTAGAGACCATGCTCTTAAGTGAAGTAAATCAGACACACATGTTTAAATAGTGTATTGTTTCTCTGGTGTGAGAAACCAAAAATGGAAATAAGGACTGAAATGTATAATGAATGCTGGGAAATGGGATAATGTGTTCAAATGCAAAAGGGACCAAGGGAGGAGAGAGAAAGGAAGGAAGGGACAAGGAGAAAAAAGGGGGAAATGGAAAAAATGGAAACAAAGAGTTTGTACATAGGGAGGGGAGGGGGGTTAGGGGGTAATGGGATAAAATAAAATTTATTTTAAAATAAAAACAAAGGGCTAGGATTTAGCTCAGTGGTTCCGCTGCCTGCCTTGCAAGTGCAAGGTCCCAAGTTCAATGCCTGGTACCAATAAATAAATAAATAATTTAATTTTAAAAAATAAAAAAGAAATCTCTTTTCATGATCACTAACCACAATCCTGCCTTCTACATCTGATATTCTGTCTTCATATTGCTCATTCTGAGCATATATTCTGTTGCATATACTTTCAATGGAGTTTTTAATCTCCTGGATATGTTTGAATCTGTTTCATTTCTTTCTTATGCTGCACATTCATGTTTTCCATCATATTCCTGAGCTCCTCTATTATTTTTTTAAATCTGTATCTGCTCTACAGTCGCTAAGCATGTCTTTTGCTCTGTTCACCATCTCTGTAGTTATCTGGAAAATTATTTCTGCTTTGATTTTTTCTAGAGCCTCATTCATCTGCTTTGTTACTTCTGCTGTTACCACTTCAGAGAGTCAAGGTGGGTGGTGTCAGGTGAAAAGGCCGAAAACCAAGACCAGACCAGGCCACAACAAGCCTTTATTAGGGGAACAGATCTGCCAGGCTGTCTCTAAACAAAGGAGAGACAAACGGAATATGGCTGGGGCAGGGAGTGTCTTTTATAGAGACTAGGATGGGGTTTGTAGGGGCTGAGGTGGGGTTGAGTGAAGTAGTGACTAGGGAATGGAGGAGCCGGTGACGTCACTAGTTGGTAGGAGGTGTTAGGTTACTCTCTAGGCGGGAACAGGGACATGCTAGGAAGAAGGGTTTGTTCTTTGGTGGGAGCAACCATCTTGGTGTGACAACACACAGGAGAGGGGGCAAGGCACAATAGGAAGAGAGCAGCTACTATACATAATAGCTGCTGGTGGGAGACCTATCAGATGGCTTTAAGATTCTTCCACTTCGTTGACCCTGGGGTTTGCCTTTGGTGAGCTGAAAGTCTGTGGGCGTTGCATCTTATTTGTCTTCTCATTTTCTGTTTTTTTGAAAAATTTGATTCCTGGGTTGATGCTTGTAAATTGCTTATGGCAAGTAACTTTATTGCCAGTATTCAAAACTCTTAGAAAACAACTACTTCTCAGAGGTGTTTTCCAGGTGTAGCTGGCTTTTGGGTTTTGAGTTTGTTCCAGGATCTTACCTCTTCAATTTATTGGGGTTGAGAAGTTTCTGCCTACTTGGCCAGATGGCAGTTCTTTGGCACTGTCCTATAGGGTTTTTTTCCCCCTTAGGCAATCTCAGTTTTGGTATACCAGAAGGAACAACTGATTAGCACAACTGTATCACCTCAGCTAAAGTAGTACAATCAACAATAACAAGAGCATCTAATACAGCCTAGAAAATGACAAACTGTACCCCTGAATATGATAATTTTACCCTTAGGGGAGAAGATTTAAAAGGGGTTAGGGGGTAAAAAGACAGAAATAGAAGAAGAGGAAGAGATCAGAAGCAAAGCTGGAGGACAAAGCCTAGGAAACTGGTGAAGAAGATAGGTGGGGAAGAAAAAAGGAAAAAATAAAAACAAGAACATAACAAAACAACACCACCAACATAAAACTAGAAATCATGTTTAAACAATCAAGAAAAAAACAAAACAAGAACTAGAAAGGAGGAAAAAAAGAAAGAAAAAAAAGGGGAAAAAAATCCCAAAATGTCCAATTCAAGGTATATCTCTGCTGTCACTGTTAGCCTATGTGGACAAACAGAGTCCAGAGTCAAATTGATTAATCCCAGCAAGCTAGCTACAGTTTCATGGTGGGGCAGTGGATAATCCCATCCAGCCTGCCCCTTTAGTTCCTCTGAAGTTCAGATTGGTTTCTGGCTATGGGGCTAGAACTGGATTCCTTGAGCCTACAACAGTCTATGTGTCTCCTGCCAACTTGAACTCTTCTCCCTGGCCTCCTGCTGACTTGAACTTGGCACCCACACTGAGGCACCAAGAGCCACTAGATGGGGTCCACCCACAGCTGTTCTGAGATCCAAGCTCAGTTGGCCCCTCTCCAAGGCAGCTACTGGCCAATCACCCTCTCCTGGGTTAGGTCCGAACCCAGGTAAGATCCTACCTCTTTAATTTATTGAGGATGAAAAGTTTCTGTCTACTTGTCCCAGCTACCAGTTCTTTGGCATTGGCCTATAGGTTCTTCTTTCTTAAGACCCTTAGGCAATCTCAGTCTTGATATACTAGGAGGAACAACCCCACCAATTGCTGCAGTCCAGTGCATCCACTGCTCTGTTAGTAACCATGCTTCTGCAGTTTTGGCCCACAGTTCTTTCTCTGCTGCTCACCACTCCACCATCTTCCTGGAGGTCTTGCATATTCCTTTTATTTAGAGTTCTAATCATTCAGCTGTACATTTAATGAGAAAATCCTACGTTGTCAATACAACCTCACTGTTGATTCTGGTGGATTGTGGTGTTAACCCTCACAAGCCTACACGTGGCAGATACCTAAAGATCACAAGTGTGGTCATTGTGATCGTGAAGCTGATTGTGAAAACTTCTCTTACATGTCTTTCAGGTAATTTTACTGTCCAGTCCTGGCATCAACTCACAATTGAGAGTGTTCAGTGGGTCCAGCTAGAGGGTTGAGGTCCTCTCAGCTGGGAACCCAGGATGCCCAATTTCACTAGACTGTGTACACACACACTTTCTGTCACTGAGAAAAACAGGCATGTGTTTGTGCTCACCATTGAAAACTCCAGGTGTAGGAGGTGGACCTAAAAGATAACATTGTTCAAACCCCAACCCCCTGCCATTTTAAGTAGAGGACAAATGAACATGATTTCCAAAGATTTTTTTAAATATGTATGACAGCAAATAAATCAGCATGAATTAGTTATGAATCACCCTTCTATGTTCAAGTCCTTCATGGTTAAGATTTTTCTTCCCTTTTTAAAAAGTGACAATTTTTGAGCCTATGAAAAATTTTAAGTTGTAACAATTTTATGCCCTACATTTTTATTATTCTAAGGCAATGTGGTTGTCATCACATTCTTACTTCTTAAAACACATTGCAAGAGAGATGGTCAACAGATAAACAGACAGACAATAGGGTATTTATCCAAAATGGAGTAGTGTGATAGCCTGACTCCATTTTGTGCCTCATCACCGTTTCCCCTCCATTTCATGTAGAGTTGAGTGATTCCAGGTGGTTGCCTCCCCGTTCCCCCACCGTGGAAGTCCCCTTGGTTGATGCATGACAGACCACCACATCTCATTTGGTAGAGCAGTCTGCAGCTGTGTGTTATCTTTATGACCTTCCCGTTTGGTAGAGCAGTCTGCAACTATATGTTATCTTTATGACCTTGTGAAAAGAATACTCCAAAAATGTGTGCTATTTTGTTTCAACTAAACTGTGTGAAACTTCCCCTGACCCTCACTAACCTCTCTCCCTGAGCCTTCCCCAGCTAGAAGAAACCCACAAGTCGCTTAAAAGAAACTCAGGGCAGGGGCAGATTTAGCTCAGTGGTTTCACCACCTGCTGCGCAAGCGCAAGGAACCGGAGTTCGATCCCCGGTACCAAAAAACAACAAAAAACAAGGAGGGGCCGGTGATTTAGCTCAGTGGTTTTGACCCCTGCTGTGCAAGTCGATCCCCCATACCAAAAAAAAAACAAACCCACAAGCTGCTTTTGGAGTCAAGAGGTTTCAAGTGTGAGCCACTCTCGAAAACCAGCAATAAAAGGACTCAAATTTGGCTCAGAGTGTTGGCGATTTTCTATAATCTTTCACGATTTAGTATAACAGTAGTACTCTGCTATAAAGGATAAATTGAACCATTTGTAGGTAAATGGATGCACCTTGACGTTGTTGTTTCTTTTTTTTCTTTTTGTACCAGGGATCGAACTCAGGATCTTGAGCTTTCAAGGCAGGCGGCAGCACCACTAAGCTAAATCCCTGGCCCAATGGATGCACCTTGAGACCATGTTAAAGGAAATAAATCAGACACAGTTTAAATATCACATGATTTCTCTTGAGAAACTTAAAATGTAAATAAAGAGCAAAATAAAGGATAGATAATAGGAAGTAGAGAGATCTTTTTCAAATGGGAAGGGGAACAAGAGATGAAGGGGGGAGGGAAGGGGAAAAGGGTATTTTTAAAGGAATCAAAGAAAAAATATAGCTTTTTCAAATAGGAAGGTGGTCAAGACCTGGAGCAGGGAGTGATGGGAGGGGAAAGGGTCAAAAAGAATTAAGACATTATATACATGTACAAACTCCTCATGATAAATGTAATCATTATGTACTGAAACATGTTCTAATAAAAATATATTAAAAGGCTGAGGATTTAGCTCAATAGTTCTGCCACCTGCCTCGACAGCACAAGGTCCTCAGTTCAAGGTCCTCAGTTTGATCCCTGGTACCAAAAAAAAAAAAAAAAAACAACAAAACATTAAAAAGTGAGACAGTTTAAAACTACCTTTTTTGTTGGACAAAGTATAAAAATATTTGAGAATCCAGTATTATTTAAAATAAATGGTACATGTCATATAAAATTTTTGGTTTCAAATTCTTAAAACAATTTGCCCTAAAATTTAAAAAAAATTTTTTTCCAGAATTATATGTTCAGAATTTTAATCTTTTAGAATTTGAACATTCAGAATTACAGCAATTTACTTCAGGAAAAGTAATTGCAAAGCTGCCAAATCTCTTTCTCTTTAAATTTATATAAAATAAACTGTTTAAAGTTGTGAAACACAAATGGAGTTTTCTTCTTATACATTAAATGGACTTTTAAATATATTGCTTATTGTGGACTTTATAAACACCATAGGCCTTAGATATATGTGTGTATAGTTTTTTAATAATTTGAGATGATCTGGGAATATTAAAGCCGAAAAGAATCCACATCGTGTTGATACTTTCATTTGCCTTCACTGTTATTTCTACATCTAAAAAGAGTATCAAATTATAGAAAAGTCCCCTCAAGTACTTGGATTTTCAAATACATAATTTTGCTAATATGTTCTTAATGCAATGACAGAATTATTTTTAGTATGATAACATTAGTACACATAACATTATTTTTAGTAAACAAATGTTTACTGTAAACATTTATTTTTAAATTAAAACTACAATTTGAAAGGTGGTAGGTCAAGCTAAGCAGCAGTTCAAAGTGAAATTTATATTTGCATTAAAAGAAGTATGAAAAGAATGGCAACTTATTCTAGTTTATAAAACTATTTTAAAGAACCTAAGTGAAATATTTTCTTAAAAAGAAATAATAAACAGAATGGATGACCACTTACAAGAACGCTGTAGAAGGGAGTTCTGTAGGACACAGAAGTTAGACTAGTGTTCAAGAATTAACCCCTTCCACCTTTAGAACAATTCTACAGTTCTCCCATCAATTTTATCATGAAAAAAAATTAGTCTTTGCCATTTCTCCCAGATTATGTCACATAGAAATAAAAATTTTAGCATCTTACTATTTCTACTTAAAATACATTCCCACTTCCAGAATATGCTGCAATTCATGGCTCTCTTCCTATTTGTTCCAGATTGAGACTCTGTCCCTATTTGTTTCTAAGTTTTATCATGCTTGCACGCTATTTTAGCCTATGTGCGCGCTTTCTTGGCAATGTTACCAACAATATATAAAATAAATTTTAAAGCATCCAACCAATGTTACATCTCAAATTCAGAAAAAAGCACCTGCATCTCAAGTCCCCCTTGTAAACTATAGTAAACTTATTTAACTTATTTAAATGCAAGTGGTTGGTATGCATACTGCTTGCTCAGTTCTCTCGAAATGGGGATTTATGTCTGTCATGAAAACAAAGTAGATTCAGGTTAAATAGTAATGTTAAGATGCTACACAATTATGATTGCATTTATAATGTAGCCTGGATTCTTGGTTCTGGACATACACACATAGAGTGATTGTTTTTATGTAGAAGACAATTTAGGCTAAAGATATGTACACATTTTCCAAAATATTTACCCACATATTTTCCTGGGATTGCTGGAAAGATAAACTATAAAAACAACTTCAAGACTTTGAAACTTCTAAAAACAGATGATTTCAAGAGTAACCAGTAAAAGGGCTCTCATTGTTACAGTTAGTTTTAAATGATGTTATCAGACTAGGTAAGTTATCTAATTATTATTTTCTATTTTTGAGATACTGGTTCATAAAGTATTAAATCTCTGTGAATCAAAGTGCTACTTACTGACAGCATGACAGTGAATTGCACTACAATCAGGTCTACAAAAGACACTTTTGAACATAATTGTTTTACATCTTTAATACTGACTTAAAAGGTCTGATACTCTTCAACTAGCTCAGTGTAGTTCAAAATAGAAAAGTAATAATTGTAGTTGGAACAGTTATTCTAAATCTAAATAGATAATTCCTATAGCGATATTTTACTCAGAACATATTTTCATTTCAAATATATGTAAAATTTCTCACAAGTCAGAATACAACACACATTCTGAACAGAAACTGTAGTGTTTAAGTCTCAATATTCAGTAAAACACTACATATTAGGGTGGTTTTGAGTATAAGTGATTTAAGTAAATGAGATACAATTTCCAACCTGCATTAAAGTGAAAAAATAATTTTTATGTGAAGTCTTAACCAAAATCAACCATTCAAATGCAAAATTATCATATTATGATACAAATAAAATTCCATTCAAAATACATTTATTAGAGATATGAATGCAGATATAACTACAAATTGAGAAACCCCTTTAGCTAGGGGGCAATGAGAGAGAAAAGCTTATCATGGATCAGGTCCTAATTTTTACTTCAATGATGATAGTGCTTATTTTGCTTATTGAAAAATGTTTCTTTTACTGGAGGGATACATCTGATTTTTTAAAGCTGAGGAGAATGTAGGGGCACTTTTATACAGTTACATATTGATTAGATATGAAATGAATCATTTTCTTTTCTGAATATAGCCAAATCTTTGTTTCAAATGATGACTTATCAATTTATCTTTGACAAATGATCCTCAGAAAGATAAATAAACCTTCTAACTCTACAAATATGTGTGTACATATATGTATTGAGAGGTTATGTCCTTTCATCTGACCCATACTTCTGATTTAAAATGTAGCTAAGTTCTCTTAATAAAGAGCATTAATTTTATAACAAGTCATCTTTACTGCACTGTTCTCATTCTACTTTTATTTTTACATTATTTCTATAAATACACAAACAAAAATCTCCAATCTTGAAATCAACTTACAATGGCAGTCTGAGGCTTATTTCAACAACTTTTAAAATATTTTGTTAAAATGTAAAAACTCTGAAATTACAAACAAAAAAATTACAATTTTACAGTATATAGCTAATTTATTTTTCTAAAAAAATATTCTGAATTGTTTTTATGTAAGTAATCAAGTGTTATTTTTCAAATGAAAACTCCCATATAGGCTAAAAAAGGATATATGGTCTTGGCCCCATTTTAATTACACATTTTATTTATTATGCTGGTACTTCAACAATTTCAAAGATGTCATTGGGCAGAATCACATAGCCTCTCTCCGGAACATCATCCTTCTCCTTCTGGAAGTGCACCACCTCTTTTAATTTCTCAAGCTGTCGCTCCTGTCTTCTGCATCGCTGCTGGGCAGTCTTGAGCTTCTTCCTCAGCTTTTCAACTTGCTGTTCCAGCTGATGAATCCTTTTCCTCTGGTGCATTGTATCCTCCACAGTGTAGTTGTGGTCACAGAAAACTGAGAGATTATCAGGGGTCTGAAGAGGAGGCATTAGTAATCCGATGGCAGCATCAACCTGGGAAACGGGAGGTGTTAAAGGAGGTGGTGGAAGCTGTTCTCGTGGCTCCAGAAGATCTTCTTTCTAAAACAATAATACAGAGCATGTACAGAGAATTTATTAACTAAACAACAGCTTGAAAGAATCTTGTGGAATATCAGAAATATTAGGAACATTCCAAAATAAGATAATAGTTAAATAATTTTATTTAATTAAACAAGCACTTAAAATGGAGGAGAAAAAATAATTTGAGGGCCGGGGATTTAGCTTAGTGGTTTCACCGCCTGCTATGCAGATGGCAAGGACCAAGTTCAATCCCCAGTACCAAAAAGAAAAAATTTGAAATTAAACTGTCATTGAGAAAAGAAAAAGCAAAACTTGTCAATATACCAGTAAGAATACAGACTGCTCTTTAAACAAAATACAAAAATAAATCTGAGTTTCTTACCACGAGAATGTTTAATAAACTATACTTTGCAATTGAAAAACATGTATCACTGTTGCTGGGCACTGCAGTACATGCCAGCTACTCAGGCCACTGAGGCTGGAGGATTGCAAGTTTCAGGCTAGTCTGGGAAACACAGCCAGACCCTGTCTAAATAAATAAATAAACACATAGGGTTAGGGATGTAGCCCAGTAGTAGATCAGTTCAATCCCCAGTATCCAGAAAGAAAAAAAATCACTGTTAAAAGTGGTTATTTACAAGTGATAGGTTCCAGATGCTCTTGTTTTCTTACCCTGTCCCTGAGTTTTCCAAATTTTCTACAATGAACACATTAATTTTATAAACAGAAAACATTTAAAAACACATTACCTTGTCATGTGGCTCAGTGCAAAGAAATATAGTGGGTACAGCATTCTCTTTCAGTAACTTGTTGTTGCATTCCCTCTTAAAGCAGTCTGGAGTAAAATGCTCTGAACAAATGCTGCTGTACTTGGTGGGCTTAAAGTTTTTTCTTCTGACAGCTGCTTCCCATTGTTTACAAAGACTGGGTCGAGTAAGAGGAAATCTAAGAAAATATAATACAGTTCTCTGACATTGTTAAAAATGAATAAAAACACCCAAATTATTCAGTTAACTAAAGAATTATTGTACTGATGTTAGCATACTATGGAGTACTAAAGACTAGCTCCAGTTGTCTTTCTCATTCTTTAATGTTTAACTTTTTATATTGAGGATACTAAAAGGTTCAAATAAATATATACTATGGGATGAAGCTGTATTCTTATTTTTTACCAGTAATTTTCTGTGTGCTACACAGAAAAACAAATATGGCACATATACACATATGGCCTTGGGAAGAGACTTCTAGTTTTTTTTACTTGGAATCACTCCAACAAATGTAAATAGGCTAAATTTGAATTAACGGGGCTACTGCAGGACCCTTCCTTATTTCCAATAAAAACTCTTCTAACCTCTTTTGGTTTGCAACTTCATTCCTCAGTGTTTGCTGAACCACAAGCCCAGTACACATGGTATTATTTAGAAGCCCATCTGGGATATGAGATTAACAGGAGGTAAGCCTCAAATAGGGAGTTATTATTATCCTTTTCTTTTTGCAACATGTTTGTGATAAGTGTGATTCCATTCAGGAGATAGAGATTTGTGCTGTTATTTTATGGGAGAGCCCTATAGCCTTATGTCTCTACTGTCATTTTCCTGTGTGGGACCAGAATGACTCCATTTTGTCCAAAATGGAGCAGTCTCCTTTGTTCTCTCAAATTTGTGCTTGATCTGGGACAAAAGACATGATCCATAACTCAAGATTCCTAAGCTCATTACTCAGCCATCTGTTTGCCCTAGAAACAAGTGTCCCGGGCCCACTATCTATAGGACAATCTGTTAACGTGCTGACTATCCACACAAGGTGGTCATGACCATGAGTCAAGATGTCTGCTGACCATCAGTACGTGACAGTAGACCACTAACCTTTGTCCTCATTTTTCTTGTAAAAACCTATATGTAATCCCCTTCAACCCCCAATGAGCCTAGCCAATCAAAATTCTACGCTTCATACTTGCTAAATGTTAACCAATCATATGGCTGCTAATGACTGAAGCTTGCTGTAATCTCAATAAAAACCCTGCTAATTTGGAACTCGGGGCTCTCAATCTTGATCCACTGTGTTGATGACAATTGAGAGTCCCTGCTTAAGCTTGAATAAATGACCCTCATGTGCTTACATCGGAAACGGCCTCCTGGTGGTCTTTGGGACTTCGTAATCTGGGCACAACATTTGGGGGCTCGTCCGGGATCCCAAGACCTTCAGGATCTCCGTGCCGGAGGGTCAAGGCTGGCTGGTGAGTGTGTTTTTTGTGTTTGTAAAGTCTGGGCCCATTTTCTGGGAAGGTCGGCAGATGGTCTAGGCGGATGCACTGTGAAGGCTGCCCACCCGGGATCCTGAAACACGTTCCGGATTCCGCTGGTGGGGATGGAGTGCCCCATGAGTACGAGTCTGTAAGACTCCTGGGGGGACGGTGCAGGTCGCTCCCGCGGTACGGCGTGAGGCCGTCGTCCCATTTTCATTGCCTCCGATCAGGTGGAGGACGGTTTTGTCTTGCCTTGTGCTTTTCTGTTGTGTTTGTTTGTCTGTTTATTGTGTTGACTTGGACTGAAACGATGGGACAGACTGTGACTACCCCTCTTTCCCTCATGAAGGACCATTTCAAAGAAGTCAGGGAGAGCGCTCATAACCTAAGTTTAGAAATTAAAAAGACTAAGTTCATCACCCTCTGTAGCTCAGAATGGCCCACCCTTAGGGTAGGAAGGCCCCCTGAGGGAACTTTTGATTTACAGGTTGTACGCAGGGTTCATAAGGCCATCCTTCATCCTGACCAGGTTCCCTACATTGCCATTTGGGAATGTCTAATCTATAACCCACCCCCATGGGTTAAGCTCTTTTTGCCTCCACAGAAACAGCAGCCAAAGGTAATCCTGACAGCCTGTGAAAAGACTCCCAAAGGGTGTGACAACAAAAAGCAAACCGAGACCAAGCCGACTGTGCTGCTTTACCCAGTTCTTCAAGGAGGAACAGATGAAGATCTCCTCTTTCCCCCTCCCTACCACCCACACCCCACTCCTCCACTCCCGCCGGCGGGGACGGAGGAAAGAGGGCCAGTGGTGGCCAAGGCGGAGGCGCCTGCCCCAGTGGGCGCCACTGGAGGAGACGGCCCGGCCCAAAACACCCGTAACACCCGTAATCGCTGCCCGGCCTCACTGGCAGGGCCAACAGATTCCACTGTCCTCCCATTAAGGGTGGCTGGACCCCCTGATGAGCAGGCCCACTTGGGACTTCAACACAGCAGAAGGTAAGGAGAGGCTCCAGGTCTATCACCAGGCTCTGCTGGGAGGTCTCAAAGTGGCGGCATGGAAGCCCACCAATTTGGCTAAGGTAGGGGATGTACAACAAAAACTAGATGAAAGCCCTGCTGCTTTCTTAGAATTCAGGAAGCCTTCTGTAGGTATACTCCTATGGACTCAGAAGCAATTGAGACAAAGGCAGCTGTAATAATACATTTTGTCAACCAGGTGGGGCCAGACATTAAGAGAAAGTTACAGAAGGTAGACAGGTTAGGAGAGAAAAGTATTCAGGACTTAGTGACAGTGACAGAGAAAGTGTATAACAATAGAGAAACCACAGAGGAGAAACGGAAAAAAGCTGATGACTGCCAGACCCGACACTTAGCTCGGATCCTTCTGGCTGCCACTGCGGGTGAACAAAAGGAACATGAATGTAGACTAAGAAAGATTGCGATGGAAGGAAAAAGCAAGGGGAGATGCAGAGAGCATCCCCAGTTAGGGAAAAATCAATGTGCTCATTGCAAAGAGAAAGGCCACTGGGCCAAGGATTGTCCCAAAAAGAAACAGCAGAAAGGTTGCCCCAAGGCCCCTATCCTGGCTGTGGATGAACTGAGTGATTAGGGGGGACGGGGTTTGGCACCCCTCCCCGAGCCCAGGGTAACACTAAAAGTGGAGGGGAAACCTGTCGAGTTCCTAGTGGATACAGGGGCTCAACATTCAGTCCTACTTGAACCATATGGCCATGTTTCTGATAAAACCTCCTGGGTTCAAGGAGCCACAGGCATGAAAAAGTATTCATGGACTACCCGAAGAACAGTGGACTTGGGAGTGGGCCGAGTAACCCACTCATTCATGATTATACCAGACTGCCCCTATCCCTTATTGGGAAGAGACTTGCTCACTAAATTAAGAGCCCAAATCATTTTCAGCCCAGAGGCACAGAGGTCCTTAATCAGGAGGGAAAGCCCATCCAGGTGTTAACCATAAGCTTAAAAGATAAATATCTGCTACATCAGAAAGGGGCCCCTCCTGATCCTGACATGGAACAATGGCTTGCCATGTTCCCCCAAGCATGGGCGGAAACCGGGGGAATGGGACTGGCTGCGCACAGAGCACCAGTGTTTGTAGAGATGAAACTGGGAGCAGACCCTGTGCGGGTCCGCCAATACCCTATGCCCCTAGAGGCCCATAAGGAAATAACTCCACACATCAGAAGGTTGCTTGCACAGGGGATTCTAAGGCCTTGTCAATCAGCCTAGAACACCCCCTTGTTGCCAGTGTGGAAACCCCACTTGGATGACTATCAACCAGTACAGGACCTCCGTGAGCCTTCCACTGGCACCCAAAAGCCAACACATCTTCACATTTGAATGAAGCGACCCTGAACAGGACATCAACAGACAGCTGACCTGGACCCGACTTCCTCAAGGATTTAAAAACTCCCCCACCATTTTTGACGAAGCCCTGCATGAGGACTTGGGCTGGACAGAGGCTTTCCCCACCAAGCACAAAACGGCACAGACTGTGGCCAAAAAGCTTTTAGAAGACATCCTACCAAGGTATGGTTTCCCAGTAATGCTAGGGACAGGCAATGGACCCGCCTTCATTTTCAAGGTGAGTCAAAGCTTAGCGCAGGTACTGGGGCAGATTGGAAATTACATTATACATACAGACCCCAGAGTTCAGGACAGATAGGGAGAATAAACAGGACCCCAAAAGAGACCTTAACTAAATTAGCCTTAGAGACTGGTGGTGACTGGGTGGTTCTCCTTCCCTTTGCCCTCTATAGGGTACGCAACTCACCCTATAAGATGGGACTAACTCCCTTTGAAATTATGTTTAGAATTCCCCCTCCCATTGTTCCCAACCTTCAATCGAATGTGCTTGTTGAATTTGATGACCAAAAATTGCTACTTTCTTTAAAAGCCTCCAATGTGTACATGAGGACATCTGGCCTAAATTAAAAGCCCTGTACGAGACTGGGTCTTCGTCTGGAGACATCGACAAAAAGACCTTGAGCCTCATTAGAAAGGACCCTATGTCACAGTCCTGACCACGCCCACCACTCTCAAGGTCGACGAGATTGCCTCGTGGGTACACTACACCCACGTCCGCCCCGTGGATCCACACGCCATCCTAGAAGACTTCATCCCATCATGACAGGTGTCCAAAGAACACGACAACCCTCTCAAACTCAAGCTGCATCATCGATGGTCATGATCATGGTAACTGTACTTTTAACACCAATATTAGGAGGACTCTGCGTCGCCTTAGGTAAAGAGTGTTGTTTCTATGTAGATCAATCAGAGGTGGTCAAAAAATCTATGGCCAAAGTTAAAAAAGACATCGCCAAACAAAAACGAGAGAGAGAACAAGCTCAAAATTGGTTCGAATCCTGGTTTAATTCCTAGGCCCCTTGCTTATTCTGTTACTACTGTTAACCTTTGGACCTTGTATACTCAATAGACTAGTTTCATTCATCAGAGAACAAATTAACGCTGTTCAGTTGATAGTACTCAGGTCTCAATACCAGCCAGTTCCCACCGACCTAATAGAATTAACCCCCAGAGGCCCATGATTGGTCCTCTATAGCATCATGAGAAGGGGGGAATGTGGGACCAGAATGACTCCATTTTGTCCAAAATGGAGCAGTCTCCTTTGTTCTCTCAAATTTGTGCTTGATCTGGGACAAAAGACATGATCCATAACTCAAGATTCCTATGCTCATTACTCAGCCATCTGTTTGCCCTAGAAACAAGTGTCCCGGGCCCACTATCTATAGGACAATCTGTTAACGTGCTGACTATCCACACAAGGTGGTCATGACCATGAGTCAAGATGTCTGCTGACCATCAGTACGTGACAGTAGACCACTAACCTTTGTCCTCATTTTTCTTGTAAAAACCTATATGTAATCCCCTTCAACCCCCAATGAGCCTAGCCAATCAAAATTCTACGCTTCATACTTGCTAAATGTTAACCAATCATATGGCTGCTAATGACTGAAGCTTGCTGTAATCTCAATAAAAACCCTGCTAATTTGGAACTCGGGGCTCTCAATCTTGATCTGTGGGACCAAAATGACTCCATCTTGGAGCAGTCTCCTTTGTTCTCTCAAATTTGTGCTTAAACTAGGAATTCACCACTTGAAATTCCTGAGTTTATTACCCAACCACCTGTGTGCCCGGGGAAAGAGCGTTCCGGGCACACTATCTGTAGGATAAGCAGTTAATGAGCTGACTGTCCACACAAGATAGATGCGGCCATTAGTTAGTGGGTCTGCTAACGATCAGTATGTAACAACCGGCCGTTAATCTTTGCCCCTTTCTCCCTCACAAAAACCAATACATAATCCCCTTTGACCCCCAAAGCCTAGCCAACCAAAACCCTACACTTCATATGTATTAAGTATTAACCAATCACCTGGCTACTAATAACCAAAGCTTGTTGTATTCTCAATAAAAACCCTGCTAGTTTGGGACTCAGGGCTCTCAATCTCGATCCGCTGTGTCGGTGACAATTGAGAATCCCTGCTTAAGCTTGAATAAACGACCCTTGTGTGCTTACATCAGAAACGGCCTCCTGGTGGTCTTTGGGACCTCACAATCTGGGCACAACAGATCCACTGTGTTGGTGACAATTGAGAGTCCCTGCTTAAGCTTGAATAAATGACCCTCGTGTGCTTACATCGGAAACGGCCTCCTGGTGGTCTTTGGGACTTCGTAATCTGGGCACAACACCTGGGGTAGAGACAATTGGGAGAACAATATGCCTCATATAAAAACACACGACAGCTGTTCTCAAGCCTTCAAGGACAGGTGTCACTGGGGCAGTCTGTACTGATCTTTCCACATTCATAGAAGGGAATGTCAAGGCTGTTCTGTATCAGTTAGTTTCCTTTCTGGTGGGAGCCTCTGGTGAGCGGGCAATTTTAGCTCTTGAGATTCCAATTCTAGGTCTTTTAAACTGAGAATGCTGATCCTTGGGGAAATTGCTCCATTAACTCAACCCCAGCACCTGAGGGAAAAAGACCTCTTAACTCTTAACTTCTCCTACCACTTTTTTTTTCCTTTTCTTTCTTTCGGAGGCACATTTTCACAGAAGATCAAAGACAGACCCACCTTGAAAAGGTTTAAAACCCAATTTGTCTTTTCCTGCCCTTAGGGTAGGGCTGAGAACTAGGAAATTTCTTCATCAGCCTGCCACCCTCCCCTTCAGGAATACAGTCCAAGGCAGGGTGGACTGCTAAATTTTTAAGGTAGGGTCACCAGAGCATAGGTGATTATGTGAGCAGATCTGAAAACAGCTTTTTAGAGATCTGCATAGATGGATGGCATCTTTAGTCAGAATGGACATTAAAGGAGCCAAGATCTGCTTCTCTCTGGCCATGATTCCTTTCTGGAAACATGTTGCAGGCTGACAAATTCTAAACAAGGGCTCTAAGTTCCATTTCAGTTGTGTAGTATAAACCTAAGGACTATGAGGAAGTGCTTGTGTCTGCCTCAATAAGAGTAGTGTTCTGGCCCTGACATTTCCTTTGGGCAATTCCAGCAGCAGCTGCCACTAGCCCTAGGGTTGAGATCAGAACTTGGGGGGGGGGCACGGGGAATGCCCCTTGCTACTGGTTGAAACAGGCAGTGAAAGAAAGGGATACCTTTCTCTGCTTGGTTTGCAGAGTGGGAAACACGAACTCCATGGTTCCCCACATGCCTTTGGAACTCACTGGAACTCGTTAGATCAGTTTTGTGAGAGAGGAAAAATGGTTAGAAGTTCCCTATGTCCATGTAGTTTTTGCTTTCAGAGACAATCCCAAGCTGCTCCAACAATACAGGCTAGAGCCCAGGTCACTTGTGAGTCCACAGGATCCTGCTGAGATTCAGGCAGCTCCATCTAAAACTTCTAGTCCACTACCTAACCTAAGCTTCTGCCCAGGCCAAAAGAAGCCTTCACAATGGGTCTATACCCTCTACAGGAGGTGAGTGGGGAAGAATATGGTATTCAACAGTCTGTGTCTGTGTGCCTTTTTCCTTGACATATTTAAGACAGAACAGGACTTAGGAAGGTTTTCTCATGATACTGATACATAGAGACAATTCGAAAGTTTAGCTCAATCTCTCAATCCAGTATAAAAAGATATTATGCTCCTTTTAAATCAAAGATCAATCCCTAATGAAAAGTAAGTGGTCTTAATATTATAGACAGCTAAGTTAGGTAGAAATATTAAAGGCAGTCAGACAGGACTAGGCCCTCGAAGGAGTCAGTGCAGATGAACACATTACAACTGTGGCTGGTGCTGCATTTGTTGAAGGTCAGGCATCAAGATGAAGTTGGAATGACAAGGCCTACACAGATAAACAATATACCATTGTAATGGCAGACTTGCAGTTGTAGAGCACATAGACTTAGTTAGCTTTACATAATCTCTCATAGAATTCAGCTGGGCTTTCTTCTGATTTTTGGATAGCTGTTACCTTTGACATAGGCCTTTTTCTACCCTTTTTAAAACCTGCTACGAGAGAATTCTGATACCAGTTTTAGGCTTCTAGTCCTCCCATTGTGTTATGATTTCAATCTGGTCGACCCCTAGCCAATGCTTAAGCAACCTAGCAGTCTGGGTTGTCTATAGTGGGAGGGGCTTTCTCCACAAAGCATCAGCGATCAGGTGGAGCCGGCAGGGGACGGGGTTTATAGGGATTAAGGGAAGAGGGTTGGGGATACAGAAGCAAGGCACTTTACACCAGTTCATTGGTTGAGGAAGTTACATTTTATTTACATGATTGGATAGAAAAGTATGCTGGGATTTACCTCATTTGCATAAGATGGGAAAGTAGGATTACATCATTTTGAGGATACAGACACAGAAAAAAAAAGACAATGAAGGAGGACATACCTGGGCAAGCCTCAGACATGTTTTAGGTGTGGGAGGGGGTATGAGCTGGGAGTAGCTCTTTGTCAGTTAGGTCAGCTAGCCATAGGAAAAACTTTTTGCTCAGAAATCATTTTTCTGGCTCACTATAATCGGTATTACCTGGTCCAATAAAGTCTAGATAGGCATTAGTCACCCTAGTGGGTGACCAGGACCTACTGACTCATCTTTTCCAAAAAAGGTCCTTGTTCTTTCCATGTATGCTTGGTACATGATTTGCTTCCCCACTGGATCAATATTACCTAAGTGGGTATACTTGAAATGTTATTGGTTGATCATAGTTTTGTCCCATGTTGTATCCACCTTTGCTCTATAAATTGGGCTTGTTGGAAATCCACTTGGGTCCCCTCCTGACTCTTAGGAGCTATATCTCTCTCCCTCAATAAATATTTTCTCCTAACCTCCATTGTTCCTTAGAATTCATTCTTTGATTCTGGGGAACACAAACTCAGTGTGTTTGACATCTAGCAAGTTGGGAGTCATAATATTTCCCCAAATCATCTGGAGGTCCTTTATCATTAACATGTATCAAGAGGTCTTTGGAGATGAATTACATATGATTAATTATAGAAGCCCTGAGAAACTACAGCCAGAGAAAAGCCCATTTCACATAGGCTGCCCCAAGAAAAAAAAACCCAATACGGACCCCGATGTTAGTGAGGGCAGGAAGGCACATGTACATTTCCAGACCTATATCCTGGAAGGATAAACCGTTGACTCCAGGTAAGCTAAATTTTATCTCCAGACTTGTAAAAAGACAGATAATTCTTTCTTTCTTTCTTTATTTTTTTGAGCCAGGGTCTCACTATATAGCCCACACTGGCCTCAAACTTGCAGGGATCCTCATGCCTCAGCCTCCCAAGTGCTGGGATTACAGGCATGTGCCACCATGCCTGGTTTAAAAAACAGATAATTCTTAAGGATAAATTTGTAACCTAATCTGCCCCAGACATAAGGAAAAAATTATAAAAGAATTCATTTGGCCCTGTTAGCTCTTTAGAATTCTTAGACAAGCCAGTGGGGTGGACATGTATGTAATCCCAGCATTCAGGAGGCTGAGGCAGGAGGATTGCTGTGAGTGTGGGGCCAGCCTGGACTACATAGTGAATTCAAGGCCAGCCTGAACTTCAAAGTAATACCCTGTCTCAAAAGCAACAAAAGAATGTTTGGTCAAAGCAGCCACTGAGGTCTTTTATAACTGAGGCTGAGAGGGGGCCAAGAAGAACAAGGCAAAGGGAGCTCAGGGAATGGCAGCTGCACCAGTGGCCGTACTCAGGAAGAGGGTGCACATTAATCTCCACAATTCGGGAGCTGCTACTTCTATTCTCTCCAGTCCTGGTCTGCTTTTCTCAGTAAGTACAGCCATCAAAGGTGTAACTGCAAAACCTGTAGTCAAATATTTCACACAGCTCCTTTGCTATACTTGGGATGATTTTTTTTTTCTCTTTGCCCTTCTGATTCTTCCCGTTGTTAATTTATTACAAGATATCTCTGTTAATTGATGACCTATAGGAACAGTTATAAGTAGTCTGTTTATAGTTACAAACCTAAAAACAAAAAAGGGTTATTGTAGTTCAACTTGGCCAAAACATTTGAAAGTCCACTCCAATTTAAAATGTTTCATATATGTGTGTCCATCTGTCTGTTTAATCTGTGTTAATAACTGAGTAAAGCACATACCGTGCTTTAAAAAAATTTTTTTTTTTTTTTACCTCAACAATTTCTTTTTGTTTCTCTTTTTTGCCTTTATAGACTTCTGTTTTGGACTTTCTGTGAAAATCTGGTTATTTGGGATAGCTAAACTCAAAACATTACCAGATGAGGGCTGTTAGCACTTAAAGCTTGATAAACAAAGGTTATATATACTTTAGGTTAATATCTATGTTTCTGTGTATTAACTCTCAGATATAATCCTCCAAAAGTTCTTCTTAAATTGGCTTACAGATGGGTAGACATTCATGATATCACCACAAATGTTTATGGCTTATATCACTTAACAGTAGACTAATTTAAATCAGCTGGTAAGAATAAAGACATTTTAGGGCCGGGAATTTAGCTCAGTGGTTTCGCCATCTGCTGCGCAAGCTCAAGGACCCAAGTTCGATCCCTGGTACCAAAAAAAAAAAAAAAAAAAAAAAAAAGAATAAAGATATTTTAAAGTTGGTGACATGTTTTCATGCAGGTTGTTAGATAACCAAGATACTGAAAAAATTAATTTTATAAGTGCAATATCTATTATTGTCTGTGTACAGTAATTTAAGAGTTCTTACTTGGTCAATGATAATACATAAATAGCATAAAGGGTTAACTGTTATGATGAGTCATTTAAGTAACTATAAGATAACTCAGTGGGGATCCCTTGGACTTGGGGAACTCTTAGACAAAATTCTTTTGTGGCTGAAAAATCAGCTGCCTAGACTAAATTTGTTCAGTTTTCTCCACTGATAGGTCCAGTGGAGCAGTTTTTCCACTGTCCAGTTTTTCCTAGAGTCTAATGATGCCGTACCCCAAGAGTTATTAAGTAAATTATTACAATATACTTAAGGTGGTTATAATTAAAAGGTGAAGCTTTGTATGTCTAAAACAATCAGGGTTTTATTAAGAGATGCTCTTAGTTAAATTTATAAAGCTAGATTAAAAGGCAAAGGTTCTATATTCCACTAAGATAGTTTTTCATGTTTTCCATTGTTAGGCTTTTGGTTAATTAAACTGAGCTTTCAGAGTTAAAAATTATTTAAGTGTTGGCTTGTAAAATGTTTTCAATAATAAATTCATGTTTGATTAAACAATTATTTTAGTTTATGACACAATCTGTATATTGAGACTAGAGATACAGCTAAAAACAAGATATGCTGCATCTAAGCTTTAAAGTTAAGTTTATAAAATTAAAACTACACAAAGTTAATATAGTCAAAGTAGCTAATAGGTGCTCTCTTTTATACACTATACCTCTAGACCTTAGACATAAAGAAAAGATCAAACTTGGACTTCTCTTTAAATTTGGTCCTGCCATTTAAAACTTGATCTACATGTACTGACTTTGATTAAACAAACATTTTGTTATTATATATTGTTGGTTTTTTTAGTACCGGGGATCGAACTCGGGACCCTTTGCTTTTGAGGCAGACGGCAGCACCACTGAGCTAAATCCCCGGCCCATTTTGTTATTATATAAAGGAAGTTACATATTGCATACTAAATCTATTTGTGGTTAAAAACCATTTCCTAAATTTATAAGACCTCTGAAGATGTCCTTTAATTCTTGTCAGTACAGTTATACAATGTAAAACCTATTAAAACAATCTAAATTTTGCTAAAACAATCTAAATTTACTTTTTAAAACTAAATATGTACAAAGATTTCTATATAGCTGTGACACTAATTATTGCTAACCTCATGGTATATGAAATGTTCTTATGTTTCCCAAATGTACAGGTCCTCAAAGATCAAAACTGAAGAAACATACAGTAACTTCCAGGCTAAAGTTATTTATGATGGTAAACTTTTCCAGCCTCAAACATCTGGCTTTCTCATACTTGTTTTCTAGCTATTTGCGATGAAATGTACATGCCAATCCAATATGAGACAGTCTGCCAGATGATACAGATATGTTTTCAGGCTTATGCTTATGTGATTGTTATGTAATTGTGTTATAACTGTTAGAGGTACCCAAACACTGTGGAGTCCATAATGTCGCTTTAATGATTAGAGATTAGGCATTAAAAACGTGCAAAATGCATCTATAAACAAGTATATTCTACTTATATGTCACTCTGGTAAGAAAGGATAGCTACCAAATTTAGGTAAAAGTTTCATGATGTCACTTAATATTTCGTAATTAGATAAAGATAACTAAAAAGTTATTTTACACTAAAATGGAGATTCAAATGTGTTTCAAATATAATAACAAAACCTAATGGTTCTGATACAATAATGTCATCATGACTGTCATGCTAAAATACTATGTTTCCCTTTATCTTTTATCTTCTCTATAAAATGTTATAATTGTTATCTGTTAATATTTTACACCAATTCAACTTCTAAAATGACTAAGATTGATAAAACATTAACAGTTCTCTGGTCATTTGTTGTTTCAAGGTGCTTGATATCTAGATAAAATAGTTAAACCTAGTGTTCCTACTACAATACTGGTGTTAACTGATCTCTTGGGTGTTCAACAACTGAGGTTTAGAGACCAAAGCTAAGAAAGGATAACTGGGCTAACAGGACTGCCAATACTTTGGCCCTGGCCCTCCAAGGACAACAAGGACCAGGACATGAGGGGACCTTTCCACAAGATCCTATGCCTCCGGTGAGTCACCCAACCTCCTGAGTAGGGAGATCCTTGGACCTCAGAGAACAGGAGGCAATCACTGTACACTGTGCTCAAAGGAGGGTTACTAAAGAGGAGAACATATCCCATGCTTCCACAAGAAGCCACATGGTCAAGCAAGTCCGTGCCCCATCTTGGTGTCTGACAATGACAGAGGAACTAAGAGGCTCTACACTTGGTTCCAAAATTAACCCCCAAAGAGCCTTAACTGACCTTGATATATATAGCATTAACACAGGTCTCACTTTAACTTGGTCTTAAACACACAGCAGAAAAGTATAACCAAAAAATAATAGTAATATAGGGTAGATATAGAAGGGGGCTTCAATCACTACACTGCTAGCAGTCTCCAGCTACATCTGTAGTTGACCACTATTATGGTTCAATGAGGCTAGAAAGCAATAGTAACAGCTACAGAAGCTCAAAAATGGTCTTTAAATTCTTTAGCTAAAATTGTCCTTCAAAGCCACAGAGCTATCCATCTTCTTACAGCTAAATCTAGAGGAACTTATGCACTAATAAATAAAACTTGTCTTTAGATAAACAATTTGCATCAGGTGAAAAAAGATCTTAAAACAATAAATGTCAGAGTTATAGATAACCTCTATAAATAGGCAGGTGTAGGACCCAGCTAGTTATAATCCCTATCCCAGTCCCTTAAAAATAGTGTCTAACCTTGGCTACTTCCCCAATTTGTCTTTTCATTCTGGTTAATATGTTTGGGCCATGTATTCTTAATTTATTGGTAAAATTTATTTCTTCTTGCCTAGAAGCTGTCAAACTCCAAATGGTCACACAGATGGAGGCACTGATGAATGTGCTGGGCTCCTTTTACCAGGGTCAACTAGATTGATCCTCTAAAGAGTCTGTAACTGTTAAACCCCAACATGATTTCTATCCAAGGCCCCTGAGATTAGCTCCCCGGGAAGTCTGACTGCCACCTCCCCTACAACAACCACTTTCGGCAGGAAGCAGCTAGATTCTGTCTTCCACCATTCTCCCTTAACAATAGTTAAGGATATTTCTTCATAGAGGGGAAATGTAGAAAACAGTTTATTTGGTTATCTTTTTTTTTTTTTTTTTTTTTGGTACCGGGGATTGAACTTCGGTCCTTGTGCTTGCACAGCAGGCGGTGAAACCAGAGCTAAATCCCCGGCCTATTTGGTTATCTTTTGAGTAAGGCAGCTAGCTAATAGACCAGCCTGAGATAGAGTGGGGTGGCCAGCCATTCTGATAAAGAACAGACAGAGAACTAGGCATTTTTTTTCGGTACCAGGGATCAAACTTGCTTTCCAGGCCGGCAGCAGAACCACTGAGCTAAATCCCAGGTCCCAACTAGGACTTTTGACAAATGAATTTCCTCTGGCAGCATGGAATGCAGCCCACCCCCTAATAAAGGGAGGTGCAGCCACTCCCTACTAAATTCTTGAATTTCAAGGAAATTATTCCAGTTTCCATGAAACCCTGGAAGTTGGAGAACTGGGTTAAAAGCCTGAGCCCCAATTGGTCATTTTAAATTCACAAAGCTACCTGTGATAGGTGACCTCTAAACAATTTAGCAATTTCTGTGCTGTTTACCTATAATTAGCTGTAGATCAGGGAGGTCATGCGGCCACCCCATTCCAGAACCCTCCTGGAAATCCAAGAGCTATTCTCCTCCCAATAAAAACTCTCCAAACCTCCAAAAATTTTCAATTAATGAAATTATAGGCAACAATGATAAAGAAATAAACTATTTTCTCCCTTAAGTGGGTCATGTCCATTATAGCCAGGTCCATGAGGAGTTTATTTATTTATTTATTTAGGGTACTGGGGATGGAACTCAGGACCTTGCACTTGTGAGGCAGGGGGCGGAAACACTGAGCTAAATCCCCAGCTCCTTGAGGAGTTTAAATCTACTTTTCCAGGTCAAAGACTTGGTGGTAAAAGGGAGGGATTAAAAAACAACCAAAGGATGTTTCAAATCTATTCTCCAGAGTTTCTCTTTCATGTATGCTAGAGCTTAACTGCAATTATCATGAAAATCTAGCGAAAATCTAACGAATTCTTTACAATAGTCCCTTTTCTTTGAAGCACAGCAAACTTTCCCTACTGCAACTATTTGGAAGCTGAGAGAAGAGGTAGTCTTAGAAAATCCTTGCTGGAAACGGCCTTCAGAAGTACAAATTAAGATAGCAATCTCTTGTAAAATTCAGTACCTAGGAAGCCTTCTGGCCCAAGGTCTACAAATTCTCTTGTTTGTTAAGATCTTTCCACCTACTTGCTCTAAAACCGTTCTTTCTCAAACTTTTTTTTTTGGTACCAGAGATTGAACTCAGGACCTTGCGTTTGCGAGGCAGGCGAGAGAACCACTGAGCTAAATCCCCGGCCTAAAACCGTTCTTTTAGGTAAAAGATAACATAGAGGTTTTCTTTTGATTCAGTTAGCCTTTCAACATTCTGCTGAAATACAATATTCTAATACATGTATGTCAATCTTAACTACTGATACACACAATATCAATAAGCACCAACACTCAGGACAGCTCTCTATGCTCTGTGCACCTTTATTTCTATGGGCCCATCTCACATTACATGAAACATACAAAAACACATCTACATCCCCTGTTACACATAAACAGTTCTCCACCAAAGACACTTAAGGAATATTTTTAAATGTTCTTTTATAATTATTTCCCGATGAATAATCTGTAAAATTTACTACTGGATCTGACTTAGTTACCATTCTTAGCTATCAGTCAACAAATTCTTGTAGACAAAACCTAATGTAAACCTAATGTAAACTTTGTAAAAGCGGAACTGGCTTAATGAAAATGTCACATTTTTCAGACCATTTATCATTAAGTAATTTCAATTTGGAGTTTCCTTTTCCTATTTTCAAGAGATTTTTGTTTTGTTTTTGTTTTTTTTCACTCTAGGACTCTAACCTGCAGTAGCTACTGGATAAAATAAGGACAAGTTCGTAATAGCTCACATCGACCCTTATAATATCCGATTCTTGTTCTTATTATCAATGTTTTGTGCTGAGACATAAAGATTCATTTTAGAGACACCACAAACTTCCTCTAAAATCTAAGGATTCTTGAAGATTGGTTGCCAGAAATTGGGTCCAAACATCAATCCTTAATTCTTATCACGCCTCCCAGCCACAGCAAGGAGGAAAACAGCGTCTTCTACCTGTTTAGTCTTTGTTTCTATTTCAAAGGGACCCATGAGTAGTTACTAGGAAACCCAGACAGTTGAGCGACCCCTAAGCAACCTCCGCTGTTAGCTGGCAGTGCCCCAGAGAGAACCTGGCGCAGAGACGGCCCCAGGAAGCCCAGTAATAGGCCGCGCAGGAAGACCACGCAGGCGCGGTTCCCAGGTCCGAGAGCCCCGCCCACCGCGCCAGCCCCGCCCAACCCCTCGCGTCAGCGGTCGCGCGGACACGCGCCTGGCTCCGCCCCGGCCCAGCCGGCCGCGCGCTCTCAGCCCTAGCGGGGTCCGCTCTGTTAGCCGCGAGGTTTACTCACTTGTGGAAAGAAACAGGCTTATCCTTATCATATCGGTTCTTGCAGCCGTAGGCGGAACAGGACTGCACCATTCTCGTGGGTCTCAGTAACTTCACTTCTGCCGCCCTAGAAGGCAAGTAAAGGGGCTTTCAGTGTCGCTGCGCTCGACTTTGAGACTCTTGATTCTTCTATAGCTTTTCATGAACTGTTACAGGGGTAAGAGCCACACTTGGGAGTGACTACTGTGCTTGTTTTGTTGTTTGCATTAGCGGAAAGACCACAGCCATCACCCGTCTCCCATCTCCAAGATGGCGGAGTCAGCTTCAACTAACCTCTCGCGAGTTGTTCACCGTCTCTGATTAGCCCAGAGGTCAGAGGTTACGTTTCCTGCAAAGCACACCATTGGCTGAGGCAAGTCGTGTGCCGCGTGCTAAGCGTCGCGGAAGTGGGCAGGGCTTCCGGGGTATCGGCCGGGAGAAAAGGCGTATTTGCGCAAGGAGGCAAGGTAGAAGGCCGGACTTCGTGGTGATATTTCGGCCAACCTGGGAGTTCCATGGTCTGGATTTGTCTGCAGTTTTCCTAAAGCTGCTTAGGGTGATAAACACGGCCTGTTGGGTCTAGTGACTTAAAGGAAACCAATGTACAGCTCAGATTGTTGTCTTTGTCCCCATTGCTTTAGAATGGCGGCCGCAGATGTAACATGATGTACAACTGTGTGGACCCGATCCACAGAATGCTAATCTTTATCTCATTACCTGTCTCTTCAGGTAGACCCTTAGGGGCGAGGATTTTAGCAAGGAAAGAAGACAGTCATATACTGCCAAGGCAGAAGCGCTTCTGAATGCTCTTCGTGGACGCGAAATTTCTAGCGCTTTTCTCGTCTGTGAAACCGTGGTGTACACCTGCTTCCCTTCCACTCATGTAGTTTTGAGTCCGGAGAGTAGACCGTTGAATAATACCATGATACTGGCGCTGTACTGTTTCTGCCCCCTTAAATGTTGACATTTCCCCCAGGATTCTAACTTTTGCCCTTGTCAAAGCACCTTGCCTCTTGAACTCAAGCAAGTGCCATGATTTCTTAAATGATTTCCTTCGTAAATGCGTTTTGACTTGTGAATTTTCATCTGGGTTAACTGTAAACAACTACCTAGACCAGAAACCTTGGAATCACCCTTAAAGCCCCTATATGACTAGGTTACTTTTTAGAATAAAATAAATACTTTGTCCCTTTCATCAGTATTCTTATCAGGCCCTCATGGTTAGCTGGGGGAACAAGATGAGGTTAGAGAGGAAGCAAGGAGACAGGAGCATGTAAAGCCTTGTAGGGTTTTGAATTTATTCTTTGACTTAAATGGAGAATAGGCTCTTTGTTTGGGTATATGGTGCTAGAGATCAAATCCAGATCCTTGTGTGTGCTAAGCAGGCACTTACATCCCCAGAACAGGCTTTTGAGAGCGGTAGCACAAATTTTAAAATGAGCATTCTCAGCAGGGCTTGGTGATGCACACGTGTAACTCCAGCATTCAGGAAGCTGATGCAGAACGATTGCTGCAAATTCAAGGCCAGTCTGGAGTACATAGTGAGACCCTGTCTCAAAATGCTGGAAAAAACCCCAAAACTTCTGTGTTGCCTGTAGGTAGCCTGGGACGGTTCAAGGGTTGGGCTGATACCTAGTGGTAACAGTGAAAGAGAATTGATTTCTCCTTGCATCGTTCTGGTTTTCCTTATTGAGCCACTACTATGGTGGTAGGCATTATGTTTTATCTGGGAGTATATTAGTAATCAGTTAATTTTGTATAAACCTGAGTTGTCTCCCAAAATCGAAAAATAAATTTGACGATGAAAGGAGGAATTTAGAATATTTATTAGAAATAAGAAAAAAGCTCTTGGTGGAAAGAAGTCCAACAGGCTTTCTTTGTCATGCTGTTATATAGATGGGGGTGATTGTTTCAAAGGTAATGAGTTCAAAGAGTTAAAAAACTGGTTATCTTGTAATGCCTGGAGGAAGGGAAGAGCTGTTAGCATACTCTGTCTAGTAAGTTTCTTTCCTGGGAAAAACTCTGTCCTCTATTCTTTTCCTAAGCTTTTATCCTTTGTTCTTGTGTTTTCTTTTCAGGTTTCTAAGCCTAGGTGGCTGCTAGATTAACCAGCTGGTTGAATCAGTTCCGTTATCTGGTTAGGCTGCTCTAAGTGTCTACTCGTAATAATTAAACTACTACATTAGGTAGACTAACAGTTTCCATCTTTATGGGGCATATATTCAAGTGAGGGGAAGACAGACAAGAAAAAAATGGAAGTAAAGTAACATTGTGTTAAGGTGCTCGAATACATCAGAAGTGCTGTCGGAGTGCATATTGGAGTGAGAAGTGTCACTACCAACTTTATGTGAGGGGTGAACTGAGGTAAGATAGAATCAGAAAAAGGACAAGGAAACTTAATTTTGTTTGTCTCCTTAAATACCTTAAAGTTAACAGAAAAGAATTTCAAGAGCTCGACTCTTCATATAGGCATGTTACACTAAAGGAGTATTTACTGCAACAATTTGTTAGCCCAAGATTAGCCTGTCTCATTCCCTTACAAGACAGGATACCAAGATAAAGAGTACTGGAAGTGCTTCCTTTTCTGCCAAGATGGCGGGGGGAGAGGTCAGAGTGACTGTGGGCCAGCCTCACCTTTCTCATCAGGATCTCGCCACCTTGGATGTTACCAAGTTGACTCCACTTTCACAAGAAGTTATCAGTAGACAAGCTACGATTAATATAGGTACAATTGGTCATGTTGCTCATGGGAAATCCACAGTTGTAAAAGCTGTTTCTGGTGTTCACACTGTCAGGTTCAAAAATGAACTGGAAAGAAATATTACCATCAAGCTTGGATATGCTAATGCTAAGATTTATAAACTTGATGACTCAAACTGTCCTCGGCCAGAATGTTATAGATCTTGTGGAAGTAGTACATCTGATGAGTTTCCTACAGACATCCCGGGAACCAAAGGGAACTTCAGACTAGTCAGACATGTTTCCTTTGTTGACTGTCCTGGTCATGATATTTTAATGGCTACTATGCTGAATGGTGCAGCAGTGATGGATGCAGCTCTTCTGTTGATAGCGGGTAATGAATCCTGTCCTCAGCCTCAGACTTCTGAACATTTGGCTGCCATAGAAATTATGAAATTGAAACATATTTTGATTCTGCAAAATAAAATTGATCTGTTAAAAGAAAGTCAGGCTAAAGAGCAGTATGAACAAATCCTTGCATTTGTACGAGGTACAGTAGCTGAAGGAGCACCTATTATTCCAATTTCTGCTCAGCTGAAATACAATATTGAAGTTGTCTGTGAGTATATAGTAAAGAAAATTCCAATACCTACAAGAGACTTTACTGCAGAACCCCAACTTATTGTTATTAGATCTTTTGATGTTAACAAACCTGGCTGTGAAGTTGATGACCTCAAAGGGGGTGTAGCTGGTGGTAGTATTTTAAAAGGAGTATTAAAGGTGGGCCAGGAGATAGAAATCAGACCTGGTATTGTTTCCAAAAATGGTGAAGGAAAACTCATGTGCAAACCAATCTTTTCTAAAATTGTATCACTTTTTGCAGAACATAATGATCTTCAGTACGCTGCTCCAGGTGGTCTCATTGGAGTTGGAACAAAAATTGACCCAACATTGTGCCGAGCTGACAGAATGGTGGGACAGGTACTCGGTGCAGTTGGAGCATTACCTGAGATATTCACAGAATTGGAAATTTCCTATTTTCTACTTAGACGACTTCTAGGTGTGCGTATAGAAGGAGGCAAAAAAGCAGCAAAGGTGCAAAAGCTCTGCAGGAATGAAGTGCTCATGGTGAACATAGGATCTCTGTCTACAGGAGGAAGAGTTAGTGCAGTGAAGGCTGATTTGAGTAAAATAGTTCTTACTAATCCTGTGTGCACAGAAGTTGGAGAAAAAATTGCCCTTAGTCGAAGAGTTGAAAAACACTGGCGTTTAATTGGTTGGGGTCAGATAAGAAGAGGAGTGACAATCAAACCAACAATAGATGA
This sequence comes from Heterocephalus glaber, assembly GCF_053883595.1. Classification (NCBI taxonomy): domain Eukaryota; kingdom Metazoa; phylum Chordata; class Mammalia; order Rodentia; family Bathyergidae; genus Heterocephalus; species Heterocephalus glaber. The sequence goes on from NW_028258308.1 coordinate 45,189,905, forward strand.
TGAATGAAGAATTACAGCTAAATAATACTCTTGGATAAAGCCAGAGTTTTTCTTAACAACCTTAGGGATATATTTTTAAAGCAAAACTGGGAAAATAATTTTGTATCTTACTACTTTACTATATAAGCTGTCAGTTTTACCTCATTTTCGTCAAGAAAATTAATGTCTATTGCTTAAATAGTAGGGTCTCCAATAAATACTTAAATTGACATGTTGCTGGATTAACCTACATTTTAGCAGACATTAATGATTGATACATATTTTGAAAGTTACATGTCAGTGCAGCTATAAAATAAAACTGGTTGTTATAAATAAGCTTTTGCTATATCATACATACCACTGACCTTGCTTGAAATAGAGTTTTTCTTATTTTTCATGATTTGTGTTTTAGTAGCACTATACTAGAGGACTTTCCCCAAAGTAGAAACTTGAAGAGACACAAGGAGTGTCCTTGAAGGCTGGCTGCATTTGCCTTATGTTGCTGTAACTTTAAAATATAAGATGAAAAAAAATTAATTGGCTTAAAATAAAATGATCGTTTTGTGCATGAAGACTCACTGACATTGGACCTCCTCTTACTTTGTTCCTACTTTTGCTATTCATCATCTTCTGGTTGCTTTGTACTTATGCTTCTTGTTTTATACCTGAAACCCAGCAGTCCTTCCCTACTGGAAATATTGTTATTCTAAATGCTAAATAAATAAATGTTTTTTTGACCTAAAAAAAAAAAAAGTACTGGAAGTGATTTTCTAGGCCCCTGGAGCAAATAGTACCAACAAGTCTCCAGTCATTGTTCTGAATCTAATCATCTTGGGTTCTAGGAAAAGCAGAGCCTTGCAGATTACCTATGATACCACTTCCCCCAAAGAGGGGAAGATGCCTCATATGAAAAGCAGGGTATTCCCGTCCCAAGCAAGAACCACCATCTCATGGGGACTGATTGTCTTTCCTCCAGAGCTATAAAGGAGGAACAGATGACTGACCAAACCCTGGCCCACCATACCAAATTCATAATGGCTGGCCTCTCTTGTGAGGTACCAGTCTGAACTTACATCAGTGAGTCCAAATTGCTCAAGCTAGAATTCTCTGTTCACCTAACTCTGCCTAGTAAACCTGGCTATACCTCTTACAAGTCCTAAAATTCTTTTCTGTGACACAAGTTCACAAACCTCCATGGGTTGAAAGAACCTTTAACCTGAGAATCAGAGGATGGAGTGAGTGAAAGAATGAAGGTGAGGAAGCTGGAGGGACCATTCCAGGCAGAGGGAATGTGTGCTAAGGCCCTGACTACTAGGTGTCAAGAGTTCTGTTTTCTATGAACTGAAAAGTGACAAATCATGAGAGCAGTGGGGAGGAGATAAAGTGAGCATGCAGTTACTGGTTTAGATACCAGGTGGGAAAGTAAAGACCATTTTAGGCAGTGAAACAACCTGATACTGTACTTTTTTGTGTGTGTGTGGTGTTGGAGATCGAATTAAGGGCTTCATACTTGCTACTCAACTGCTCTGCCACTGAACTACATCCCCAGCCTCTAATAAACATTTTTAAAAGGTCATTCTGCCTATTGGGAAATGACTTCAAGAAGAACAGAAGCGCAAGTGAGCAGTTAAGAGGCTGTTGCAGACTGGGAATTTAGTTCAGTGGCACTGCACCTACCTTGCAAGTGCAGGGTCCTGAGTTTGATCCCCAGTATGGAAAAAAAAAAAGGCAAATGAGGAAAAGATGGTAGTAGCTTTGACCAATGTGGTTGCAGAGGGAGTATTGGGATTTTAGATATATTTAGATGGTAAAAATGTTAGAGTTTGCTGATCAGTGCTTATGAGAGGAACATAGGAATCTAGTTACCAAGAGTGACTTGGGCTTGAATTTCTAAGCTTCAATGTCTGGCTTGAGCGTTTAGATAGATGACAAGGAAAAGGCTATTACCTGAGATGGAAATGACCTAAAAGAAAAAAAGCTATTTCCCTCAGCAAGATAAAGGATTTGGAAGGGGAAGACTGACTTAGGAAGCTGGGTTATTGTGTGGTTGCAGGACTGGGGAATGTCTGAAGAGAAAGTATAAAGTAATCCTAGAGGTTGAGAATGAAAGCTCCTGAAGCCGCAGCAGACCATCTGCTAATGTAGAGTGCTGATTTTTGTAATTACTAACCCAGAGTGAGTCCAGCCAATTTAGTTTGTGCTATGGTTGGATTTCCCTCAGCCACTTACTGGCTGGTTACAGTTCTCTTCCTCCTCTTACCTCTTCCCTACCCCACCCCCCCTTTTTTTTGGTGGTAATGAACCTTGAACCCAGGGCCTTTGCACTAAGCTATACCCTCAGCCTTTTTATTTTATATCTTGAGACAGTCCTGGTAAGTTGCCCAGACTGAGCTCAAACTTGTAATCCTCCTGCCTCAGCCTCCAAGGGTACTGGGATTATAGACATGCTCACCATGCCTGGCTCTGGTTTACTGTTGATACAGTATTTGTGCTTTCTGGACCTCATCTTTTTTACCTGTAGAATAAAACTATGGTACTAAATGAGGAATTCTTAATTTTGAATCCACAAGTCCACAGGTGTTTTGGTGAATCACCTGAGAATTACTGGAAAATGATCCATGTATGTTGTAGGGATCCAGCTTGACATAACTATAGCCATTTTGCCCATCAGGTGACTATGGAACATTTTCCAAGTCATACAAGATAAAATTGTTAAAGATTCGGTACTGGCTGCTGGTGCCTGGACTGTTTCTTACCACCATTTGATATGTTAATACTTTTTGAGAAAGCCTGGTTACATTCCCTTTGCTGAAGATCACCTTTGTGTAGTTTAACATAAACCCCCTTCCTCCTATCTTGGGGTGTGGGAATCCTGTCTTGCTCCTACTCAAGTTATTCCTCTTCCCTTGGGCCCTATTAAATTGTACTTTATGCAATTTGCATCTTTCTGCTTCTTTTTTTTTTTTTTTTTTTTTTTAATCTTTTGGCATCTTCCACCTGTGGCATGCAATTCTCAAACACCAAGTTTTCCCCAAACATACATGTACATGTATACACATTTTTTCTGGTAAACTATCCAGAGCTTTCATCTGATTTTCAAAAAGAAAATACTATTAAAGCTAGTTTAAACAATGTTATAGCTCTAATATTCTAGGATTAGTGAAAGATTATGGTAACAGGTAAATATAAACAAACTAGCTTTTTCTCTAAGACCTATTAAAAGTGTTGATAGGTCTCCCACTAACTCAGCAGCTATTATGTATAGTAGCTGCCCTCTTCATATCGTGCCTTGCCCCCTCCCGTGTGACGTCATGTCAAGATGGTTGCTCCCACCCAAGAATAAACCCTTCTTCCCAGTATGCCCCTGTTCCCACCTAGAAAGTAACCTAATACTCACTCACCTCCTACCACCTAGTGACATCACTGGCTCCTCCATTCCCTAGTCACTACCTCACTCAACCCCACCTCAGCCCCTACAAACCCCACCCCAGTCTCTATAAAAGACTCTCCCTGCCCCGCCCATATTGCTTTTGTTTCTCCTTTGTTCAGAGACAGCCTGGCAGATCTATTCCCCTAATAAAGGCTTGTTGTGGCCTGGTCTGGTCTTGGTCTTTGGCTCTTTTACCTGACAATTGTCAATAAATGTCACAGTGAAATACATTAATGTTTACAATGTGTGCTTATAACTTAAAAGAATGTGAATTTTGATCTGAATTTTTTTTAGTTTTGTTTTTTAAACTAAAATCTAAATTGTTACTGTGACTTTAAAACATCTTTAGACCTAGAGAGGGCTCTTCCATACCACAGATCCCTCAAGGGGCCTACTGTGAAAGAATGAAGCTTGCACTAGGGACAACCTTGTCAGACCGTGCTCAGTGTCTTCTAATGGAGCATTTACTCTTCATGTGTGACAGGACAAATCAGAAGATGTAGACAGATGAAGGTGGCATTAGCTGATAACACCCCACTGGCTTATTCGAATAAATGTTGAAAATATCAATTCCACGAAGACTGTCTAGTTCTGACACCAAATGCTTGGGCATGTCTATGTGAGTTTTATCTCCTGTCAGAGCCAAAGTCTATTGGCCTGTTCTTGGGAAACTCTTAAGACTGAGGCCAGAAAAGCCTTGAGTACCTCTTGCTTCTCCAACCCAGTCCCAGGTTGTGGACTGCTATTTAGCAAGACAGAGGGGTCTAGAGTACACTTTGTTTCAAAGGGCTAGCTGGAAAAAACCCCCCAAAACCCCCACAAAAAACAAAGGGCTAGCTGGGTATACTAGTGCACACCTATAATCCCAGCACTTTTGAAGCTCAGGCAAGAGTGCAAGGTCAAGCCCTGGGCAATTTAGTAGACCCTGTCTGAAAAATATAGAAAATTTTAAAAGTGCTAGGGATGTAACTCAGTGAAAAGGCCTTGGGTACAACCACCAGTACTAAAGAAAAAAAACCAATAGCTAAGAGATAAGCATGGGGGATATTGTAGCAGACAGGAGAGCACAGACTCAGAAAACTTCATTTGTCAAATATACTCTATAAACAAAATAGGGGCAGGAAATCAATCTGTACAGAAATCTAGCATAATCTATTTAAACTCAACCTTTTTTGTCCAGAATAAGTTGCCCAGATTAAATAATTTTCCTTAAAAACAAAACTCACTTTTAAAATTTAAAAATATTTAAAATTAATTTGAAATACCAGATGTTGGATGTTTATTAGTGATAAAGCCATAGTATGTGGGTACTGGACAGTGGGGAGGAACAGTAATGGGGATTGTTCTATTACACAGAAGGATGACTACAGGTAACAGTATTGTGTAATATGATTGAAAATAGCTAGGAGATTTTGGTATCATCACAAAGAGATAACCATTTCAGGGGGCTGGGGATTTAGCTCAGCAGCATAGCGCCTGCCTAACAAGGGCGAGGTCCTGAGTTTGATCCCTGGTACCAAAAAAAACCCAAAAAACAAAAAAAACCCAAAAAGAGATAACCACTTCAGAAGGATAACCTAAATATCCTGAGTTAATACATAATGTGTAAATGTCCTAAAACATCCCACTGTGCCCCCATAGACACTAACTACTGTCAGAAAAAAAGTTAACATGAAGGAGAAAATATTTTTCCCTTTCTGTTTCTTTATGAATATAGAGTTGAATTACCGCTTAAGATAGAATTAAGTTGTAAAGTCAGTACTTAAAAACAGAAAAATCATGTATTGCCAAAATTATGATTTTGAATAAGTATTTCAAATTGCCATCATAATATACACATAGTTTTGGATGTAAACCCATAGAGGAATGTGTATGCACAATAAAATGTTCACAGCAATTATGAAATACAATAAAATTACATATGTAAACTATAAAAAAAACCCCATCGTAGTCAGGCATGGCAGTGCACACCTGTAATCCTAGCACTGTGGGAGGCTGAAGCAGGCCAACCACAAATTCAGGCCTTGCTTGGACAATTTACTGACAGGGTCTTAAGATCCTGTCTTAAAAACTAAAAAAGGGCTGGGCATATAGTTCAGTGCAAAGGTCCTGGGTTCAATCCTCAGTACTGCAAAACAAGACAAAAACCATTGCAATCATTATAATTAATGCTCTCAAGAGTTCTAAATTTTATTTATTTGTTTCCACTACTGAGAATCAAACTCAGGACCTTGCACTTGTAGGCTGGCGGGGCACTACTGCACTATATCCCCAGCCCAACAGTTCTAAATTTTAAAGCATATATTAAACACAGAAATCACACCTTTTAAAAATTTTTAGATATGCTGCTTTTATTCAGAAGAATTAAATATTTGACAAACTTCAAATCACAAAATTTGAACCAGTCAATCTTCTCCACCAACTCTGTGAGGTAGGTATCTGCAAAGCCACAGGGATCAATCAGCACGAGTCCTTCTGTCCTTGCTCTCAAATGCTGAGAACTGTAGGAGTTGAAACTACTATTAAGTGGCAGTTAGAACTGTTTCTGTGATCTGCTCCTTGGGTTGGACCATCTGTTTTTGAAACAGTTCCAGCATTTAAAAAAAAAATCAAATAGTTGCTTTGACTTAACATGATGTAACTCTGAATCATACAAGTATTACTGTGATGGTTAAAACACTGATTGACTATACTTTACTTTCAGATCTCTTCTGTATTTATCACTAGTGATCAGTGAAAATGACCTTAAAATTAGGTCTAAAATTCTGAGATGTCAGAATGTTTATTTTTCAGTTTCATAAATACCTCAGATCATACAGTGCTTTTGTATGTTACAAAATTTGGTACATCTCAACCAAGAAAGCAGTAATAATTCCAGACATTACAAAATTATTATAACCAGAAATTCAACAAATTGGAGAACACATACACAGAAAATAAAGTCCTTTCAGAAAATGATGTTGCTATAGTCCCACACCAGATTTATCATGGGTAGGATATGCATTTCCAGTCTGGTGTAATAACCTCCTACTCACTGAATTTTTCAAACATACCTGAGCTGAAATATTTTTCTATAACATACATCAGTCACTCTCTCAAGAAGGTTGGTTTGGAAGTATAGAATTAGAATTCATGAAGTTTCTGATGTGTCATCTTTCTAGGCCTTTTTCTCTTAGGAGCACCTAAGTGTCTTATTCCAGTGAAGTAATAATGCACTATGAAAGACTTCCAAAGGATTCCAATTTCTCTCCTGCATCTCCTTAACATCCTTCATGTCTACCTAACAACCACCACTTATTTGTTCTATGACTTCTGGCAAAAGATAAAACTTTCATCAATACCACAGGGATTTCATCTATGAAAAGGAAGGTAAATGCCATTCCTTCCTCACAAGATTTCCCTAAGGATAAAATGAAAAGTATGAGGAATTGCTGTAACTACAGTGGGCTATATCTAAGCATTCCTATTTCTATGAAAAGCACTAGCTCTGTCCTAGGTCCAAATTAGAAAACATAAATTGACTACATTCAGAATCTCATTAGCTGATGGCCAAGCTGATTAACGTGGGAAAATCGATAGGTTTTCTCTTTTTTTTCTTGTGTACACACAATGAGGCTCAGTAACAAATTGATGGATAATATTAGTATCAGTGACTGCAGGTAACAAAGATCACACTGACATCCTGCTTTCTTCAGGCCACCAATGAGCAATGCCAAAAGAATGAGAAAGGATCCTGTAATACTTGTACTGACTAGTCTCCAACAGAAATGTGTAAAGAGAGCATTAGATACTCATGCCATGGCCATCAGAATACAAACACAAACGTAAGAGCTTCCCTATGCAATAAAATCACCTCCGACACGTGTGCTCATTGTGCACAAGACAGGAAATGGAGTTATATGCTGCCAGCTAGGAGACAGAATTATAAAACTTTTCTGACAATGCACAACCAAATTTGTCCATTCTGTTACTAGAGCTAACCAGTAATTTTTCTCATCAAATTTAAATAGTGTTATTACCTCCCTAAGGGCTTTGGTGCTAATAGATATAATGATCCAGTTTCTTCAGAAACACAGTATCACCCAGGCTTCTAAAACAATGTTTTTTGTAATTTTTTTTAGTGCCGGGGATTGAACTCGGGTCCTTGCACTTGCAGGGTAGGCGACGGAACCACTGAGCTAAATCCCCAGCCCTATGAGTTATTTCTGTTTGTATTCCTATCAAAGGACCAAACTTGTACAAATGTCATAACTATGAACATCAAGTATGCTAACTGGAGATAAATGCCTTCATCTTGTTAATTCTATTGATTAAAAAATGTTCCATAAACTAGAATATGAAGTCAAATTATAAAGCTCAAGTTTCTTCAGTTTCAGCTGGTAAGAAAGAATTATACCTGAATGGAAAAGCATAACTGCTCCCACTGCACAAAATTTAGCTAGTACTAAAAGAAACACTAACTTTTCTCCAATATTTTATTGTAACAAAAATATTTAGATGAGTTTCATAGCTACATATTATTGTATAGGTAGCTATTAAGAAAGATAAACTACATTTAACAATACTGTATAGCATATCCAATTAATCTAAGTAATTTTGGGGAAAAGATGTCAAAATACTTCTTTTTTAGTAATTCCATATTTTCCCAGAGACTTTATAGACAACATAGAATCAACATACAGCTCTAAGTTATTGTAATTCTGATCTTAATATTAGAACATGTAAAAATTCCAGTTATATATTGCTAGGCATCTGTCAAATGATAATCTGATGTTTGTCATATAGTGGTTTTAACCTTAGAAGATAATATTTAGCTAATTTATACTAACACGAGTCCTTCTGTTTGGTATTGTACTTTAGCTCAAATATTCTAGTTAAATTCATTTCTTTATTCATCTGGTTAGCCTCTGGGTTATAACTTCTCGATACATAATAGAGATGTAGATAAGCAACAAAAAGATGACAAAGAAATCATCTAGAAAGCCTAGAATTCCAAACAAGGCTTCAGGTACAAAATCTAGAGGTGATATAAGATAAAAAAAAGCTCCCATTAAACAAAGTATTATCCTAATGCGAAACATCCAGAAAAGACCCCCAACTGAAAACATTTCCCTGAAAGCATGTCTCAGTAAAGTGGGTAGATCCATGATTCTTTCCATAATCTGGTAGAGGGAAAAACAAATATTATGAAATAGCATTTAATATGTCAGATTAAAAACAACATAATGTTTTTACAATGTTCAAACTCAAGATGAATCAAAGAATTTTGTGTACTGATTGGATACTTATTTTCTCATAATGCATTTTATTTAAATATAGTTCTTTACTAGCTTCTTACAAAATAGGTCTTATTGCAGGTAATTTGAAAAAAAAAAAACAAAAAAAGTAAATGCCAACAAAGCTTAAAATATGGGATATACAGGTTAAGTATCCCTTATCTAAAAGCCCAAAATTGGAAATGCTGCAAAATCCAAAATGCTCTGAAATCTAAAATACTTCAATACTTGAATCTAAAATACTTCAATACCTGAAACTCTTTGAGCATCACTCAAAAAGTTTTTTGAGCATTTCAAATTTTGGATTTTCTGATTAGAGATGTTCAACTGGTAAAGCCTATGCAAATATTCCCAAATCCAAAAAACTCTGAAATCTGGTCCCATTGTACTTCAGATAAGGGATACTCAACTTGTAGTTGTGTAAAACTCAAGTTATCTCTAATGTGAGTTAGTAAAATGAACTAAACCAAAAACTTTGTATACAGAACAAATCTGAGCCTTGAGCTTCAATGTCCACTTTATAAAGAGATGGGCCTGAGTTTGAATTCAAAGTCGGTCACCCATTAGCCAGGTGATCTTGGGGACAGTTGTTTTAACCCATAAGAGATAATTCAACTAATTGAGCATTTAGTAATTTGAGCATTGAGTAATCCATAGGGATTATTAGAAATTAAGAGGTTATACATGAAAAATTTTTGTAAACTATGTATTAGAGATACATGAACTTTGAGAGGTATTAAGTATCACAGTGAAATGAATTCCTCACAGTGAATCACTTCTGGTTATTCCTCTGCATAGAGTTCAGCTATTACTAACCATCAGTATCAGAATCCTAAGTCTAATTTTGGGTAGGCATTTTATTTAACAAGAACCAAGGTTATTGAGGAAAAAGAGGAGACAAAAATTTTTTAAAGCTGAGTGAGGAGAAAATAGTTTTAAAAGCTCCCCTAGAAAAAAACTTGTACTCCTTTTAGAAAAGTGGTCACAAGACTAAAAAATGATCTTTTTAGAATAATTTTCTATGTTAATTTTCTACTTCTTTATGGAAGGAACTAATAAAAAACCCCAGCTACACAGCTTCCACTAAGCCTATGGTAAATTATTTTAAATATTGTCATGAAAATCTAGTATATCTTCTGAATATCTTTCTGTTCTTTCTCAGAGCTATTTTATTCACTTCTAATGTGATATAATTTATACAAAAATCTGCAGTAATTAGGCAAGAAATACAAAGTTACTAAGAAATACTTGTCTATTAAACATATTCTTACTCAAACTGTGGAAGAATATTAAAGAGCTAAATGCCTTTTTTATATTGTGATTTCAACATATACCATAAAAATATTGCTGGATTAAAAATAGCAAAAGAGGTTTCTAAACAATTATAGAGGATAATAATAGGTGTCTTGCCGGGGATCTAGCTCAGTGGTTTCACCACCTGCCCTGCAAGTGGAAGGACCCGAGTTCGATCCCCGGTACCAAAAAAAAAAAAAAGAAAGTAAAAATAATAGGTGTCTTTATTGCTTAAACGCCTAGAAAATGATACATGACATTATATAGCAAAGAACTAGGAAGCAGAAAAGCACACATTTGTTTAATACTGAAGTATTTTAATAGCTTAATATTTTTGGCTGGGAACCATAGTATCAATTCTTATCTTAAGTATAACTCATTAATTTATTCAACAAACACAAGTCTAAACCCCAGGCACTAAATATGCCACTGAGAATGTAGTAGTAAATAAAAAAAACACAAATCCTTGCCCTCATGCTTTTTAGTCTATTCACAGAGAAATAATATGCAAGATTGGATTGATTACTGCCTGTGATAAAATGCTATGAAGGAAATGTACAGGGGGCAATGCTAGTCAGGAAAAGCCTCTCTGAAGAGAGTCTATTTAAGACAGTTATCATCAAAGGGATGAGAAGTAGGAAATTAGGAGAACAAGGAGGCAAAGCCAAGAAAATGTCTCATGTGAAGACCTGAAGGTGGGAAGAACTGAAGAGCATGCTCTAAGGGATTAAGTGTGGTCAGTGAGGCAAAGTGCAAAGGATAGAGGGAGGGAGGACTAGATCAAGTAGGGCCCTGTGAATAACAGGAAGGAATAAGAACATTAGTTCAAATATTGGAAATCTTGTTGGGGATTTAGCTCAGTGGTTCCGCCGCCTGCCTTCCAAGCGCAAGGTCCCAAGTTTGATCTCTGGTACCAATTATTGGAAGCCCCCCCCCCGCCCCCGCCCCAACAGAGTCTCACTTTGTAGTTCAGGCTAGCCTTAAACTATGTAGCCCTGGCTGTCCGTCAACTTGTGGCAATCCTCCTGTCTCAGGCTTCTAAGTGCTGGGACTGCAGGCCTGCATCACCATGCCTGGCAAAAACTTGGAAGTTTTAAAACATGAGAGCATCATGGCCTGAAAATACTAGGCTGCTGAGTAGAGAAAAAAGTAGAAGTATGTGTGTGTGTTGGGGGGGGGGCGGTTAGCCAGAGCAGATGACAATAGCTTAGGCTAGCACAATTACTCTGGTGACTGAGAGATGTACAACATCATATTTTTTATGAAGCAAAAATAACAGGCACCCAGAAAAGAGCAAGAAATGATAGGACTTATAGATCAGATGAGAGAAATGGGGAGAAGAGGAAATCAAAACAGAAAAGAATGAGTCAAGGAAGGAATTAGTTCAACATTCCACATGTTAAGTGTGAGGTGCCTGGCCAGACAGAAATGTCAGTCAAGCATCAGACTCAGTCTGGGGCCCAGAAGAGATTTCGTGGCTTTCAAGGAAAATCTTCTCTTTGTAGAGTTTCAGTTCTAGAAGTACACATTCTGTCATGTTCACAGATTTATTTGTTAGGGTATGAGAAACTAAAATGAGTCAAATAGAAAAGCAGGGTAAATAAGATAGAATAAAACAAAAATAGTAAAACCTTTACAAAAAGAAATATAATAACTCTCTCTAATTTTCCACTGTTGTAATAATACTCACAGATCTGGGCTGCCCTGAGAATCTCCGATTATAATCATTAACATCTTGATATAATCTTACAACATCCTGAGATTGATCAGTGTCACCAAATATCGTTAGGAGTAAAGTTACCTATAATTATAAGAAAAAGCTCTTAAATATTCTGCACCAACTTTTTCAGTTTCTGTTTCAATAGAATGAGAAAAGCTTTTGAATTAATATTTTACTCATTTCTTTTAATAAAGACAACATGCAGGGAAAACAAGTAGGTTATTGCCTTATAGTAAAATCCAATGTAAGGGGTTGGGAATGTAGCTCAATGGGAGAAGCACTTGCCTAGCCCTGTGTCTGATCCCCAGCACACACACACACACACAAACACACACACACAAAGCAAAATATATTTGAACCCCTATAAGACAAAATGGGAATCCAAACACTAGTTCTAATACTTTTCTCCCACACAGGGATAAATTCAGTAGTTCTGTTTGGGCAAATATATATTGAAGATATAAGAATGATGAGAAAACTTTCAGGAGCAAAGTGACATTAAAAATATGTACAGAACCTATCACTTTGAGAGAGAAAAAACAGATTTTTCTGCTTTGGTATTAAATAATGATTTCTAGCTGGGCGTGGTGGTACATGCCCGTAATCCTACCTACTAGGAGGCTAGGTCAAGAGGATCTCAAGTTTGAGGCCAACTTACTGAGACCCTGTCTCAAAAACTAAAAATAAAATGTGGAGGAGATGTAGCTCAGGACTCCCTGGGTTTAATTATCAGTATTAAAAAAGAAAAAAAGATTCTTTATTCTTACTATTATTTGACATATTTTTGAATGCTACCATAATATGGATAATATGCAGATTAAGTTATTAGAAGAAGCAACTCTCAAACACTGAAATCTACTAAATAAAAATTGTAGCTCTTGATACAGTTGTAGAACATAATATCTTTAACCCTGATTCCTTCCTTGTGGTAAGAAGGATACACCAATGTCCCAGAACTATATTAGGATAATTTAAAGGTAACAAGACCTTGAAAAACAAACATTTGGGCCAGGGATGTAGCTCAGTGGCGCTGCACCTGCCTGGCAAGCACAAGATCCTGAGTTTGAGCCCCAGTACCAACAAAAAAAGAAAGACAGACAGACAGAAAGACAAAGAAAGAAACAGAAAGGACAGGAGAGAGAGAGAGAGAAAGAGAGAGAAACACATTTTAAAATACAACCTACAGAAAACGGTCACTGCTGGGTTATAAGATGAGCTAAAGGGCTAGGGATGTAGCTTAGTGGTACAGCACCTGCCTGGCAAGGACAAGGCCTTGAGTTCGATTCCCGGTCCCAAAAATAAAAGATGAGTTAAAAATGGGAGTAGGACAGGTTGTTTTAAACTACCTAGCTATTGTTTTTATCCTTTTCTAGTTCCAGCTGTAAAACCAGGGCTTCCCACTGTTCAGAGGCTTTCCAAACAGCTCAACAAAGGAGTGACTAATCCCAGTAAGTAGGATCAGTAGAGGCAGCCATTTCTTCATTCATAGGTTTATTAATAAAAATTCATCCTGTCAATTAACATTAATTGAGCATCTACTGGGCCGGGGATTTAGCTCAGTGATTCCACCGCTTGCCTCACAAGCACAAGGACCCGAGTTCGATCCCCGGTACAAAAAAAAAAATTGAGCATCTACTGTAGGTTAGGCACTGTGTTAGTGCTACAAATAGAAAATAAACAAAGATGTGGCCTTGCCCGAGTCACGTCAATACTCAAACTAGAAGGGGAGTCAGGCCTGTTCCACAGTGGGTTATATAGCACTAGGGGTGATGTTATAGCAATGCTAGAAAAGAAGGATTTCTGGGCCGGGGGTTTAGCTCAGTGGTTTCGCCGCCTGCTGCGCAAGCTCAAGGACCCGAGTTTGATCCCCAGTACAAAAAAAAAAAAAAAAAGAAAAGAAAAGAAGGATTTCTGCTGGGGAGTCAGAAACCTTGAAACTTAAAGCTAAGCCTTGATGTGGGTAGGACTATTTGGTGTTAATGTACAGAGAGAAGTGATGAGTGTGGTCCAGCCAGAGGCAGAGCGGCCTATGCTTTATTATTCCTATGACCATTTACAAAAGGAGGCCAGTGAAACTGGAGGCAGAGCAGTACTTGCCATCTGTCTTGTCTTGAGGATGAATTACTTTACAGTTAGGGAACCAATAACTATACAAATAACCTCATTTTTACCTTATTACCCTCTAGTCACTATGTGGGCAGTACAGAGGCTACCACTTGCGAACATACAAATGCCCTGTGAAAATCCACAGGTAAAGAAGACAGATCAGGGACTAATTCTTCAATGCAAGACCTACTACCTCGTCTCTATGTCACTGGCAGATGGCAAAAGATGATAAATGGTACTGATAAATTAGCTTCAATGTTCAGTGTTGATTGCTTTGTGTCAAAGATCAAATCAACTGAAGAAGCAATACAAAAAAAAAATCCATTCTCTCTCTGACCTCATGAAAAAAGTAAAATATGGGTGAGGTAGAATTTGAGATTATGGAAGCAAGGAGTTAAGAAAACATTTGGTCCTCTTTCTGCACCAACCCCCCCCCCCCGCAAAAAAAACCAGTGATGGTACCAGAATAAGGGCATACACAGAGTCCACAAAAAAAATGTATACACAACTCAGCAGTTCACCATACTAATTTATGTCTGGAATTAATGGCCAACACTTGAGCAACTCTTGCAATTAATTGTAGAGGCCAAAGGTAAATTGTATCAATCTCATGACATCTCAATAAATTTAGTATTAAAATATTTATACAAGTTTTTATTTTCCCAATGTATACTTTTTTTTGGTGGACTCTGTATGTGTGTATGTGTATGGACATGTATAAAACTATACATATAGTATGCTTTTATGCAAAGGTAAAAAATCAGACCACCCCCTCGCCCCCCAAAAATCTTAAGAGATGCATGCTAAGGCAACACAAAATTTCCTTGATTTACAAAATCAAGGAAATGCCTACCACAAAAGTTAGAGAAAAGCTAGAGCTAGGTGAGGAAGGAGAGGGAAAGATTTGAAGGGAACCCTGGGGTGCTTCTGGGGCCAGGTGGCCAGTTTGTAGTTCTCTATCTGGTAGTGATTACCACTGTTTCTCTAATTCACTGAGTTGTACTTTGTGAAATTTAACAGCCAAACAGAAAATCACACAAAATAAAGAATTTTTAAAAAGCTGTTCCCTTTTATCATTTTACTTTATTTTTTTGGTCTCTGTAGGTTTAGGCCTTTACAAAAGTCTCTGTTGTCTTAAGTTTCTGGAGGAAACAAACAATAAGTGTATGCATTCAACTGAACAATTTTACCTGAAAGTTCTCTCTCCATTTTAGGACTTTCATTTTTTTTTTTTTTGGTACTGGGAACCAAACTCACACGCACACACCGTGCCACTGAGTTACATTCCTGGCCCAAGGACTTTATTTTATATGCTAGAAGACTTCCAAAGAAAATGCTATCTATTTACATGATCCTAAGTTGTTAGGAGAAAGGTATATATTTTTGTTTAAAAGAAAAAAAACCCCATATATAAATGACAGAATGAACTACTGTGCTATATTAAAAAAATAAAAACTTTTTTTCAGAATTATTTAGTACAGTATTTTGTTTCTCCAATTTGTCAGAGAAAAATTAGCAAATCTCATCTCTGCTAATATTTGTCTTCAAATTTACACTTACAAAAACTTATGCCTTACTAATGTCTAATGTGTTCTAGACAATGCAATGTGGCTATATCTCTAAAAAAATGAAACATTAAATAAATTATTCTACAGCACTTAAAGATATCTGGACCCTCACTAAGAAAAGGCCAGGGTTGGAGATGTAGCTCAGTGGTACAGCGCTTTCCCAGAATGCACGAAGCACTGGGTTCAACCCCCAGCACCTCTTCCCCCTAAAAGTATACAAACAAAAAGCAGATTAAATATAAATAAAAAAGGAAAAACAGCACCCCCTTAAGAAGTGTATGTCAGAGATATATGCGTAAGTGTGATTAGCTAGTTCAATTATTCCTTTGCTGGTTTTGCAACAGACTTATAATTTGGGCAGGATGTTTCTTAGTTGTTTTTTAGTGCAACTGTAGGATTTCAAATAAAATGTCTTTTTTCTACAGTGTGTTAGAGATGTTTTTGCTTTTTAAATAACTGAGTAAAATCACAAGCTTTAGATCAATGATATTCTATTAAAAAATTTAAATAATTCAAAATTTAAATACAAAAATCAAAATTTACAAATGATGGTCAGGGAGTTTAGCTCAGTAGTAAAGCCTGTGGGACCTGAAGGTTACATAAACTAAAAAAAACTCCAGAAAACTCCAGTCAACCAAATAAATAAAATGAAGTTGCATAAATAATATTTTCTGGCTATAAAACATTACCGTTTGTCTACATATTGGACAACTGATTGCACCAAGCCATGAACCATATCTCCAGTAAGCAATAATGCAGGCACCTAATGGAAAAAAGAAATATTAAGGTTTTAAAGTCCATAATATCTTGAGAAAGTTTTAAATATTTAACATTAATTAAAAATAGTTTTTGCTTCATCCAACCAACTCTTCAGGCAAATTCAAATCTAGTAATAATTTTCAGCCATTAAAAATATTTTTATTTAAATTATTAGTTAAATAATAGATATTTTTACAGTCAAAAGCAAGTAACTGCTATAATGCAATGAAGATACTGTATTTCCTATGTAAATTAAACATCTTTGTAAATATGACAACCAACAAATCACAGCATAAACTTTGTTCCAAATTTGATATGTATGATATAAAAACAAAACTTTTATTTTTTAAGAGTTTAGAAATCCAAGTTACATGTATTGATGTTATTAACTAATAGAAGTAGAAAAAGCAAGGAACCAACACATTTAAAGATTATATGTGCTATGTCCTACTAAAATTTATGATTCAGTTCAATAACTGAATCAACTCTTGTAATATGTGAATGTAATTTTTCTGCTTAAAGAATATTCATGAGAAGCAAAACAGTTGAAGATAGCTAAATAAAGGAAGAGTTCATATGATCTCAAAAAGTGGTGGGGAGCGGGGCTGGGGATTTAGCTCAGTGGCACCACACCTGCCTCTCAAGCGCAAGGTCCTGAGTTTGATCCCCCGTACCAGACAAAAAAAAAATGTGGTGGGGAGCTAAGTGGATAAGCAATAAACTTCAAAGAGTACTATTAAGGTACATGAAGGAGTAAGGAGTCAACTCATTTTTTTCTCTATAGGACATTTACATCTTTAACTGTCCAGGTCCCACAGGCAGGTCCCACTAAGCATGTGCTGAACCAAGTCTCCCTTCCACCTCTATATTCTTACTCTAAGCTTAAAGACTTAACTTCATCCTCCTTTGTTCCTTATTCTTATTTTTCTACATCAGAATTCAGAACAAACACAAGCAAGCCAACACAACTGAGGATACAAAGGGGACACACTTAAATCAGAAGATAGCTAGATCTTGAACTGTATAATATTAAGTCAAAAGGAGTATAGAGGCCAGGGTAAGGGCACACCTGTAAGCTCAGCACTCTGGGAAGCTGAGGCATGAGGTTTGCAAGTTTGAGCCCAGCTTGGGTAACTCAGCAAGACTCTGTCTCAGATGCAAGGGGGGGTGGGTGGGCAGAGGTTGGGATGTAGCTCA
The DNA here is from genome assembly GCF_053883595.1 of Heterocephalus glaber. Taxonomy (NCBI): domain Eukaryota; kingdom Metazoa; phylum Chordata; class Mammalia; order Rodentia; family Bathyergidae; genus Heterocephalus; species Heterocephalus glaber. The sequence goes on from NW_028258308.1 coordinate 45,207,233, forward strand.
CTGAAGGCCTGGGTTCATTTCCCAGTAACAGGGAGATCTAACAGAGTGGGACATATCAAAGTCTGCAGAGGAGAAAGGGTTTCAACTCAACTTTGTGGAAAAGACAAGATTTAGATAGGCGGAAAACACAGGGAGGACTTGGCAGACTTTTGAAGAGCAACAGCACACACCAAGGGTAGAAATGAACAGTGTAAGGATGCCAGTAAGCAGATGCATGAGCAGAGCCAGTCCCACTAATATTACAGGGACTGGGGGACAATAAGTTCAACAATTTAAGGTGAATTAAAAAGCCATACAATCTTATCTGATTACACACAGAGTTTATTTGTTTATTTATAGGCAGGGTCTTGCTGTGTAGTGCAGGTTGGGCTTTAATTTGTCATGTAGCCCAGGCTGGCTTCAAACTTCCAGTCATCCTGCTTCAGCCTCTCAAGTGTTGGGATTACAGGTAGATAATATATTTTAGGTACTTTGAGAAATCTAATTTGAAATAGGAACTATAAAAAAAACCCTTACTAATCTGTTAGTTTTATCAGAATCTGTAATGATGTCTTAGCTTTATCTACTGCCTTTTTGTATTATCACTATCTGTGATGATGTTAGCTTTACTACCTTTTCACTCAGAACTCAATGAATTTTTGACCTAGAGTCATTTAATCTTTTCCACAAATAGGGGTGTAGGCATTCTTGTTTTGCAAATTATGGAATGGCTGCTTGCCTACCCTGACAAACTACGCCCCAGCCAATCAAATGCTCAGTTCATTCAAATGTACCATTAAATTTTTTTTCTGGTACCAGGGATCGAACTTAGGACCTTACACTTGCAAGGCAACACCACTGAGCTAAATTCCCAGCCCTAAAGGTAGGTGGTTGTTTTTTCTTTTCTTTTTTTCCCATTACATTTTTGATGTTTTCTTGTTCCTCAACTTTCACCCTCTGTAAAAAAGATAGCCAAGGCAGGTATGGCGGTGCACATTTATAATTACAGCACTCTGGGAGGCTGAGGTGAGCCTCACCTGGACAATTCAGTGACTTAGTGAGACCTTATCTAAAAAAAAAACCATCAATATGCTCCCGGACCCTCCCTCCCTCCCACACAGTATCTGAATACACAGTGCAGAGGCACCAAGAGGCCATAAAGGCAATGGTTATGAGCTCCAGAAGATGGAGCAGAAGTGAACAACAGAGAGAGGGCCTCTCTGAGGCTCTTCAATGAAAATTGAAGGCTACTGGGAAAGTGAAGAAAACTTCTGCAATAAAGGCACACTGGACTACCTTGTTGATTACATAAGAGCCATTAGAGACTCAAAACCTAAAAAGACCAGCTAGACCTGGAAGATATCTCTGACAACCAATCACTCCATAAGGGCTCTAAATACAAGTAATAAAGATACTCACAATAAGCAATATTGAAGTACCAGCCCAGGAATTAAACCAAAAAAACAGCACCAATAACAAAATTAGAAATGAGAAGACAGGGCTGGGGATTTAGCTTAGTGGTTCCGGTGCCTGCCTTGCAAGCGCAAGACTTGCAGCTCACCAAAGGCAAATTCTGGGGGAAACGGGGTAGAAAAATCTGATAATCAACCACTTGTACATCCTGAACTAAAAGTACAGGAAATAACAAACATATGAATGAGGCTCTAGAAAAATTCAAAACAAATAATTTCCCAGATAGCTACAGAGATGGTGAGGAGATTGAAAGACGTGATTAGAGACTCTAGAACAGAAACAGATAAAAAAAATAGATGAGCTCAGGACCATGCTGGACGCTATGAATGCCCAGCATAGGAAAGGAATGGAATCCACAAAACAGATTCAAACAGATATTCAGGAGATTAAAAACTCCATTGAGGGCTGGGGATTTAGCTCAGTGGTTCCGACACCTGCCCCACAAGCAGAAGGACCCAAATTCAATCCCCGGTACCAAAAAAATCCATTGAAAGCATTCACAGCAGATTGAGCAAATATGAAGACAGAATATCAGGTATAGAAGACAGGATTGCAGTTAGTGACTATGAAAAAAGAGCTTTCTTAAAAATAGTAAGGCACCATGAGAAATCGATCCAGCAGCTGCTAGATGATGCAAAGAAGAATAACGTAAGACTGACAGGAGTCCACGAAAAAGCAGAAGAAAGTACAAAGGACATAAAAAAATCTGTTCACAGAATTAATGAGAGAAAACTTCCCAAACAGAGGAAAAGAATTTGACATACAGATAAGTGAGGCATATAGAACTCCAACTAGCCATGACCAAAAAAAGTCTACACCTAGACACACAAGTCATGATCGCAGAAACCCAACAGATGATCAAAATCATACAAGCAATTAGAGAAAAGAAACAAATCACATATAAAGGAAAGCACATCAGAATCACAGCAGACTTTTCAACACAAACTCTCAAGTCAAGGAGAGTTGGAATGAGGTACTTCAAGCCCTAAAAGAAAATAACCTCAAACCTATACTGCTGTATCCTGCAAACTTATCTTTCAGAATTGATGGGGAAATTAGATACTTCCATGAAAAAGAACACCTGAGAAACATTGTGAATACAAAACCAGCACTCCACACAATTCTAAACAATATCCTAGAAAAAGGCAATGAGGGTCACAACTCCATGAGGACTAACAGAGCAAAGCCACCAGGCAAGGCAAGAAATTAAACGGAAGGGGGAAAAATAAAAAATAAAAGAGCGAACAACAGTAAAATAACATGACAAGGATGAGTCAATATGTATCAATTATAACCATCAATGTTAATGGCCTCAATTCACCAATCAAAAGAAATGGACTGGCAGAATGGATTAAAAAGCCAAATCCAACAATATGCTGTATACAAGAAACACACTTAATTCAAAAAGAAATTCATAGACGAAAGTAAAAGGATGGAAAACAACTCTCCATGTGACAGGAACCCAGAAAAAAGCAGGAGTAGCTATTTTATTTGCAGACAAGGTAGATTTCAAACCAAAACTAATTAAGAGAGACAAAGTCACTACACCCTTGTAAAGGGAACAATCCAAGAAGAGATGACAATAGTAAATATATATGCACCAAATACTAGTGCTCCCAACTATACAAAACAAATATTAATAGACATGAAAAACCAAACAAGCACTAATACAACTGTAGTAGACCTCAATACTCCACTATCACAAATAGATCATCTAGACAGAAAATCAACAATGAAATAATAGAATGGAACAAAATTTTTGAACAAATGGACTAAACAGATGTCTATAGCATATTCCACCCCACAAAATCAGACTATACATTCTTTTTGGCTGCTCACAGGTCATTCACTAAAATAGACCACATGCTAGATCACAGGACATGCTTAAATGAATGCAAAAGAATTGAAGTTATCCCCTGTATATTATCAGAAGATGGTACAATAAAATTGGAGATCAATAGCATAAGAAACCGCAAGAACCCCCAAAACACATGGAAATTGAATAACATTCTCCTGAACAACCAATGGGTCACAGAGGACATTAAAGAAGAAATTAGATAGTTTCTACAATTAAATGATAATGCCAACAGAATATACAGGAATCTATGGGACACAATGAAAGCAGTTCTATGAGGGAAATTCACAGCAGTGAATGCCCATATTAGGAAAACAGAGTTCATATAAGCAACCTAATGCTTAACCTCAAGTTCCTAGAAAAAGGGCAAGACAAACCCAATGTTCGTGCAAGGGAGGAAATTACAAAGATCAGAGCAGAAATCAATACAATGGAGTCTAACAGAATGATACAAAAATTCAATGAATAGAAGAGTTGATTTTTTGAAAGAATAAATAAAATCGATAAACCCTTAGCCAACCTTATCAAAAAAAGGAAAGAAAGGAAGGGCCAGGGATTGTGGTTCTGGTACCTGCCTTGCAAGCACAAGGTCCCAAGTTTGATCCCTGGTACAAAAAAAAAAAAAGGCTCAAATCCATGCAATTAGGAATGAAAAAGGAGAAGTCACAACAGATCCAGCAGAAATCCAGAGGATCATCAATATCTACTTCAAGAACCTGTACTCTAATAAAATGGAAAACACAGAAGAAATGGACAGATTCCTAGATACATATGAATTACCAAAGTTGAATAACGAAGATATAAAAATCCTAAACATCCCAATTACAACGAGTGAAATTGAAAACGTAATTAAAAATTTACCAGCAGAGAAAAGCCCAGGCCCTGATGGCTTCATGGCTGAATTCTACAAGACATTTAGAGAAGAACTATTGCCACTACTCTTTAAACTCTTCAATGAAATGAAAAGGGAAGCAACACTACCAAATTCATTCCTGGAAGCAAGTGTTACTTTGATTCCAAAACCAGAGAAAGACACAAACAAAAAAGAGAACTACAGGTCAATCTGCCTGTAGTACAGATGCAAAAAATCCTCAACAAGATACTGGCAAACAGAATACAGAGGATCATCAAGAAGATCATACACCCTGACCAAGTCAGATTTATCCCAGAGATGGAAGGATGGTTCAACATTCGTAAATCAATAAATATGATATAGTATATTAACAGATCCAAGGACAAAAACCATATAATCATCTCAATAGATGCAGAAAAAGCATTCGACAAAATCCAACACCCATTCATGATAAAAACCCTATAAAAAATTGGAAGAGAAGGTCTTTATCTTAACCTGATTAAGCCTATCTATGAAAAACCAATAGCCAACATCATACTAAATGGTCAAAACTGAAAACTTTCATACTAAAATCAGGAACAAGACAAGGATGTCCACTATCACCATTCCTGTTCAATATAGTTCTTGAAACATTAGCCAGAACAATTAGACAAAAGAAAGAAATAAAAGTAATAACAATAGGAAAAGAAGAAGTTAAACTGTCATTATTTGCTGATGATACGATACTCTACATAAAAGACCCAAAAATCTCCACCAAAAGACATCTAGACTTAATTGACAGATTTAGTAGAGTAGCTAGATACAGGGTCAACATTCAAAATCCAACACCCTTCTTGTACACAAATAACAGACTCACTGAGAGAGAAATTAGAGAAATTCCTTTTACAATAGCACCCCAAAAAATGAAATATCTAGGAATCAATCTAATGAAGAAAGCAAAAGACCTCTACATTGAAAACTACAGCTCTCTGAAAAAAAATTGAAGAGAATATCAGAAAATGGAAAGACAGCCCTTGCTCCTGGGTAGGAAGAACCAATATAGTGAAAATGGCCATACTTCCAAAACTGCTATACAGATTCAATGTAATCCTGATTGAAATCCCAACAGTATATTTCACAGAACTAGAGAAAACAATACAAAAATTTATTTGGAACCAGAAGAGGACCTAGAATAGCAAAAGCCATTCTAGGCAACAGACATGACAGGGGGGTATCACAATTCCTAACTTGAAACTATACTACAAAGCCACTGTGATAAAAACAGCATGGTACTGGCAAAGAAACAGACTCGAGGATCAGTGGAACCGATTAGAAGATGCAGACACAACTGCATACTCAGCCACCTCATCTTTGACAAAGGAGCCAACCATCCTCACTGGAGGAAAGATAGCCTCTTTAATAAACGGTGTTGGAAAAACTGGATTTCAACTTGCCACAGAATAAAATTAGATCCATATCTATCACCATGGACTAAACTAAAATTGAAGTTGATTAAAGATCTAAATATTACAACAGAAACACTAAACTTGCTGGAATGTAAGTTAGGTAGAACTCTTGAAGATATCGGCATAGGAGAGAACTTTATGAAGAAAATCTCAGTAGCACAGGAAGTAGCACAAAGAATCAACAACTGGGATCTCATCTTATTAAAAAGCTTCTGCAGCAGGCCAGGGATTTAGCTCAGTGGTTCTGGCGCCTGACTCACAAGTGCAAGGTCCCGAGCTTGATCCCCGGTATCCCCCGCCCCCCTCCCCCCAAAAAAAGCTTCTGCACTACAAGAGAAACCACCAACAGAGCTAAGAGACAACCTACAAGGTGGGAAAAAATTTTTACCAGCTGTTCCTCAGACAAAGGACTACTATCCAGAATATATAAAGAACTTAAAAAAGTCAGACCTCCCCAAATTTAAAGACCCAATTCAACAATGGGCATCTGAAATGAACAGACATTTCTCAAAGAAGTAAAAGCACTAAAAAAAAAAATATGAAAAAATGTTCAACATCATTGGTCATTTGAGAGATACAGATGAAAACAACACTGAGATTCCACCTCACCCCAGAAAGAATGGCTGCTATCAAGAAATTAACCAATAAATGTTTGTGGGATTGTGGGGAGAAAGAACCCTTCTCCATCGCTGGTAGGAGTGCAGATTGGTGCAACCCCTGTGGAAATCAATATAGAGATACCTCAAAAAACTAGGATTAGAGGTCCCATCTGACCCAGCTATTCCTGTGCTGGGTATCTTCCCAAAAGAATTAAAAGAATCATACCACAGCGATATATGCGCACCCATGTTTATAGCAGCACCGTTTGTAATAGCTAAAGCCTGGAAACAGCCCAAGTGTCTATCAACTGGAGACTGGATAAAGGAAATGTCTCTTTTAAAGAAAAGGGAATACTACTCAGCCATAAAGAATGAGAAATTAGAGACAGCTAAATGGATGCACATTGAGGACATATTCTTAAGTGAAATAAATAGGACACACGTGTAAATACTGAATATTTCTCTGGTAGGAGAAACTGAAAGTATAAATAAGGATTAAAATGAATAATTATAATGTGAAATAGGAAGAAAAGGTCTAAAGGGGTAGGGGAAGTGCGAGGGGTACAGGAAAGGAAAAAAGGGAAAGGAAAAAATGTGAGATAAGAAATAAATGGAAACAAAGTCTTTGCAAATAGGGACTGGTGGAGGGGTTGAAAGGAGGGCAGGGGAATGGGGAAAAAATAAGAACTAAGATATATCATGTAAAGGTACAAGTTCCCAATGATGAATGTAAATGTATCGTATACCTAAAATGTACAAATAAAAGAATTTAAAAGAAAAAAACCAAACAAACCAAGCAACCAACCAACCAGCAAAGATACTCACCCAAGTAGGATGGTAGGAAAGACAACACAATAGCTTTCATCAGAGTTATACTCTCTGTTTATTTGTAAGATGAGAATAACACCTCATAAACTTGCTGAAGAATTAAAATAATGTGAGTTACAACTACACATAAAGTGCTACATTGTTGCTAAGATTCGTAATTCACTGTAATGAAACAACAGTGTGAGTCTACATATGAAAAGTAAAAAAGTTAAAGTGCTCTTGATATATGTGGTATTAATATACTTGGACTATTATCCAAAGAGACACATTTCTGTAGTTTTAAAATTTTATTATTTTTTTTTTTGGTACCGGGGATCAAACTCAGGACCTTGCACTTGCGAGGCAGGTGACAGAACCACTGAGCTAAATCCCTGGCCCCAGACACATTTATGTATTGAAAAGTTGAATACAGTAACTAGTTTTTAAAAAATCTCTGAACTTACAGCTAATAAGTACAGCAGGATGTCAGAAGCAATCTATCTGACTGTCTCAGACCTAGAAGTAAACACAGTACAGCTATCTTTGGATTGACATTAGAGTTATCCACTCTGAATTTGCTAAATCTGGGTTGGGAAAGAAACTCACCTGGTCTGCCAAATCTTATGACTGCTAACACTACCTGAAAGGCTTTTTTAGTGGCTGCTGAGGCCACATCCAGCATCAGGAGAAAAGACTGTCAGACTAATTAGGAACACCTACCAGAGGTTTGAGAGGAGAAAGGTTAGGGAAGAGGTTGAAATGGATGAAGCAATATGGAGTTGGATTGATAAATAAGCACAAGGTATGAAAACCATGGATTACATGGTACGAATTTCAAATACTTATGTCATACCAAACAGCATAAATAATAATCCTGTATCTAAAAATGCTATGCTGAAGTCAGAAGAAAAGATACTAAAGGGAAAGAGTAATTTATAGGATCATTGTATGCTATATTTTAAATTAGTCTTTATATACAAATTTGATACATTTTGGAAATAATTAAGATCCTATCCTGGTATGTCTGAGAAAATAGGGTAGATGACTTCCAATATCCTTCTCAACTTGTTAGCCACTTTTATTTAGTGTCTGTTAGATTCAAATGTTAAAGAATAACTAGTTATTCAGCTTCTCAATAAGCAGAAAGAAACACCACTAATGAAAATAAAAGGTCTAAACCAAGATGCATTATGTAAAGGTACAATTCCCAATAAGAAATGTAATTGTGTTGTATACCTAAAATGTACCAATAAAAGAATTTAACAACAACACCAAAAAAAGGTCTAATGATTGGACAAATCTAAGTAGAGAGCAATTCTCAGAGTGATCACTGTTGTGTAAAAGTCACCAATCACACAGTGAAACTGAGCATAGGACTTGAAAACTGAGCAAGGTTTAAAACCTGGCTCTGTTGCTTAGCAGGTGGATTATCATTCATAAAATTTCTTAATATTACCAAACCTCAGTTTTCTCATTTGTGGTTAGATAAGATTAAGTCTGTTGGGCTGGGGATTTAGCTCAGTGGTGCTGCCACCTGCCTTTCAGGTGCAAGGTCCTGCGTTTGATCCCTGGTACCCCAAAAAAAAAATTAAGTCTGTTAAGTGTCCAGCACATAATGGGCATCCCCTATTCTTCAATGACCATAATAAGCAACAACAATATGATACATCAGTGTTCCCTAGAAAATCTTTTTGGAGGGTGAGAACAACCAAGTAAGAAACACCCTTTACTATGCCAAGAAGCTAGTGTGAAATCAGTATTCCCTTCTTGTCCTGCTACATGCTCTAGGTTTGTCATTCTCCCTCTCCAACTCTCTCGAGGTCAAAAAGAAGGGTAATCTAAGAATTTTTGTACTGACCCAAAGTAAGGAGAGGTAGTAGAGCTAAGGCAAGGTTTTAGGCATGATTCCTGAGAAAAGAGCTTTCCTAAATGAAACCACCAAGAAGTGAAGAACAAGGAGGGATTCAGTGAATCTACAATACCACTCATATACTTGAACTACTATGCAAAGAAACATTGCTGTTGGCTGAGAACCTGAATAGATTTTTTTAAACTTTTGAACTCATAAATGCTAAATAACAAACTGAATAAAAAGTAAGTACATATGTAAATAGTATTATTACTTAGATGCTAATTACACTTGGTCCGCAAGTAGAGCAGGATATTAGAACCAATCTACCCTAGAACCAACATACATGTCTAAGCCTTGATCTATACTTCTAAAAGCATAGCATAGTGCACTTACCACAAAAAAGATGTCCACAGTTCGTTTCAACAGGGAAGGAGGCTTGATGTAAGCAGATAGGACAGTACATATCAGTATAGAACTGCTGTCGAGCAGCAGCAGGTACATCCTGAGAAGGAGACATGTATCTGTGTTTATACCTTACACACAGGGCTTTCGACATTGTCTTGTTAAATTACATTTAAGAATACTGTTTAATGTTCATCACATTTTGAATATGTAGTAGTTTGAGGTCTTGTGACTTACTGATAACAGCTCTAGAACAGATTACTATTAATATGCTTACACTATTCTTGCATTAATGAGTTCCATGAGAGTAGGAATGTTTGTTTAGTTCACAACTGAACTGACAATGCCTAGAACAATGTCTGGAATGTAGTAGAAGTTCAAAAAACATAAGGTGAGTGGATAAATTATAAACTTTTGTTGGAAATAAAATTTGATTCTTTTTTGGTTTTTTGGTTTGTTTTTGAGTCAGGATCTCACTGTTTAGTTCAGGCTGGCCTTGAACTCACTATGTAGCCCAGGCTGGCCTCAAACTCACGGCAATCCTCTTGCTTCAGTCTCCCAAGTGGTGGGATTACAGGCATGCACACCATGCCTAGCAGATTGATTTTGAAATGTTTTTTTTTTGGCCCCAAAGCTGGGGATTGAACTTGGGGCGCTCTATCACTGAGCTACATCCCCAGCCCTTTTTAAACTTTTTGTTTTGTGACATGGTCTCACTAAGGTGCTAAATTGTCCAGGCTGGCCTTGAACACCAGCCTCCCAAGAATATCTTGCTTATTCTAGCCTTCCTCAGCTATGCTACATTTCTGGTTCTGAGAGCTTCCATCTAGTTAAAAGTAAAGAAGAGGCAGAAGAAAAAATTTTCTTCTCTGCCTAACTAGTATTGTTATCTATGAACATTGAGGAAGGGAGGGATGTTAAAAAACAGCTGCCCCTTCTAATCATTTCTTTGGAAGTCTTAGGGTGTATATTTTTTTAAAAAAGTTTTCCACTACATTTCAGGTAAGACCAACTATATTAATTATTTCTGTGCCAGTAGGTAGTATGAAAACTGTTCTCTTTTAAAGCAACTTAAAACATGCAAACATTTGAACAGATTAAGATTAGGCAATTTGCTTAATCTGAAAATATACAATCTGTAGAACAATTTAAGGCCATTTAAACCAGAAAAGCCCATGTTTCTTAAAAATAACATTGTTTCATTTCAACTGCAAAATGTACATGTCATAACAGTACCTGTTCTGTTTGAAGTTGTTCTCGAAGCACCCTTACTAGCTCTTGGTTTTCTGGATGAATGTTCTGATGCACATTTCTGTTACGTAGAATATAACAAACGTTTAATGTAAAATATTGTCAGATTAATCCATTTGTTTTCTAGGTCTAATTTCATTTTAGAGCCACTAATAAGTAAATAAATGTAAATGATGACATTCAGTTGCACTCCCAAGTCAACTGGGAGTGCAACTGTATACTACATCCTGCAAAATGTAGGATACTCTGTGGTGAGTTCTTCCCAGATTACTGATCACTGGTTAATTTCAGATTTAACTGCCAAATGATAAAATGCAGAGGCCTCTTAATTTGGAGATTTATTGCAATCACCAAGTTCTAAAAACAATTAATGCATTAATTTGTTTTGTGAAATTTCTTCAAAATAAGCAGCTGTATCTTTCTATATAGTATTTAAACACTTCCTCATATCTAATTAGGTCTCACTTTTCAGTTTGGGGGCAACAAAGTAGAAACTAAACTTATATATGCAGAAAAGCCAAAACTTAATATACCACTAGTATCTTTAACATTAACCTGAAAATGGAAAGTCAAAGGTAAGAAGTTGGTGGCTAATATAAATGGATGGGATAAGACAAGCAGGAAATTATAAGTGGAGGTCAGATAATGAAGGTGGGGTTGAAGATGTACATCTGAATCACAGTTCAATCTCATTTGACTATAGATTCTTCCCCCTAAATTTAAACATTTTGAACAACAATATTCTAAGGAGCCTTTACATTCTGGGTAGGACACACTGAACAGAAATAATTAATGTCCTAATAGGATAAAGAAAATTAAAGAAATCCATCCTATAAATATGTAGTTTTTGAGAAAAAAATCAAATTTTACAAAGAAAACTGACAAAATATAAGCATTAGTTCAGTAATGATAGAAAATCAATTTAAAGTTAAGTAAGTAGAAGTACTATATAAGTGTAATAAAACTATTGAATTCTGTATAAATGTGAATTTTGGTAAATTCTTTATTTCAAAATAAGTTACATTCTTATCACTGAATAAGTGATCTATGAAAGAAACCTATCTGTATAATGAAAGCAATCTATCAAATTATGTAGCACGAGAATCATTTATTTAAATACCAGTGAAGTCTCAGCTACACAAAATTCTCTATTCTTTGAGAACAGAAAACCATTTCCTTTTCATTGGGGAAAAAAAATAATGAAGACTTTCCAGAGTACAGACATGAACCATATACCTAGAAAGCCTTTCATTGGGTTTCTTTACATATAAGGGAGATGTAAGATTCCTTAAATCTATAGTAGAATCTTGTAGTAAAAAAGGCAAAATATACCCAATGAACAAGAAGAGCCCAAACTGCTGAATACAGCCTGGAGTTCAAGTAACTAAATGTCATTGACAGCTAGCGGTATGAGTATGGAACCAAAAGTTTAGAAAACAATGGGTAATTAACACAGATTGAAAACCAAAATAGAAAATCTGAGATCAACTTAGATATGAGAAAATGATAGATCACTTTGGGTAGTATTTTTATCTTTCTTCCAGTCTACGGAAAGTCTTCATTGTGTGTGCGTGTGTGTGTGTGTGTGTGTGTGTGTGTGTGTGTGTGTGTTTTCTCTCAGCAGTGTTTTGTACTTGTAAATAATTTATTTTCTATTTGTTCTTCTTTTTAAAAAGTTTATTAATACATGTTTGCAGTACATAATAATTACATTAATCCTAGGGAGTTGGTACATGTACAAGACTCAACTTAATTCTTTTCTCATGCCTCTCCTGCTCTTCCCCATTCCCTTCATCTCTTGGTTCCCTTCCCTTTTGAAAAAAGATCCATTTCCCTGTTTTCTTTGTTTATCTTTCACTTTGCTCTTTATGCTTTGGATTTCTCACATAAGCAAAACCATGCAATATTTAAGCTTGTGTGTCTGATTTATTTCACTTAACATTTGATCTCAAGATGCATCCATTTTTCTACAAATGACTCAAATTTATCCTTCTTTATGGCACTGAGGCATTACTCCACTGTGTACAGATACCATATTTTCTTTATCCATTCATCTGTTGATGGACATATAGGCTGCTTCCAAGATTTAGCTATTATAAACTGTACTGCAATAAGCACTGGTATGCCAAGTATCACTATAATATAATGTCTTTTAACTTTTTCAGGAAGATACCTCGGAAATAGCTGGGTTGAACAGAATTTCTAGTTTTAGTTATTTGAAGAATCTCCATGCTGATTTCTATAGTGGTTGTACTAGTTTATATTCTCAACAACAACAAAGAAGGGTTCCTTTTTCCCTGCAGCCTCGCAAGCATTAGTTATTATTTTCTTGTGTTTTTTTGGTACCGGGGATCGAACTCGGGTCCTTGCGCTTGAGCAGCAGGTGGCAAAACCACTGAGCTAAATCCCCGGCCTATTATTTGATTTCTTGATGGCCATTCTTTCAGGAGTAAGATGGAATCTCAGTGTTGTTTTAATGTGCATTTCTCTAATGGCCAAAAAGTTTGAACATTTTTCATGTCTTTATTGGCCATTTGTATCTTAACGTCTATGAAGTGTCTATTCATTTCAGTTGCCCATTTTTTGATTGGGTCTTCTATTTTGAGGGGATCTAAGTTTTTGAGTTCTTTATATATTGTAGACATTAGTTTTCCTTCTGAAGTGTAGCTGGCAAAAGTTTATTTCCCCATGTGTAGGTTGTCTCTTCACTCCATTGGTTGTTTCTTTTCCTGGGCAGAAGCTTTTTAATTTGATATAATCCCATTTGTTGATTCTTGATGTTATTTCCTATGCAACTGGGGTAGTTCTGTTCAGAATGACTTGTTCTTCCTTAAAGTATCACTACTACCTATCATTTGTTGACATATCAGAAACCAGTCCAAAGTGTCTTGCACATTTCTATAACTTGATTCCATCTATCTTTCTTCTCCTATGCTTTGAGGTATCATTGCTTTCTTCATATTAAAGGTTATTGGCTTTTTCAGGGTTACATACAACTTAATTGGTTTGACAGTTTTGATTTTTCCCCTTTCAAAGACAAAGAAGGATCATAAATCATTGGCATATAGTAATAACAAATGTATTTGGGTTCTGTATTAGAGCCACTGTCTTTCTTGGCATCTTACTTTAGACCAACTTAGCTATGAGAAAATGACAAGACATTATAAACAAATGGACTAAAACACAGAGCCTAGAAATCAATTTTCACAAACATGGTTGCTATTTGAGTAAAAGTTTGTGTGTCCCAAACCTCATATTGTATGTGGAACCTTTATTCTCCAATGTGATAATATTTGGAAATGAGACTTTTGAAGGGAAATTAGGCCATAAGGGTGGCACTGTAATGATGGAATTAGTGGCCTTATAAGAGACATGGGGAGCTAGGGATTCAGCTCAGTGGTAGAGTATGTGTTCATATGTACAAGCCCCAGGGCTGAATCCCTAGCACCACATATGAAAGAAACATGGAAGACATGCTTCCCGTCTGTGCACCTTTCCAAGTGAAGATACAATGAAAAAACAGCCACCTGCAAACCATGAAGTAGGCTGTCAGACACTGGATCTACCAACACTTTATATATAGTTTGGATCTTTGGTCTCGCATAAACCCATATGTTGAACCCCTCATCTACCTAAAGTGGACCTATTGGGAGGTAGAAGGTCCTAGTAGGGAGGTCTCTAGATTCCTAGGGTCATGCTCTTAAAAGGTGATCTTGGGGCCCCAATCTTATCCTCTTTCTTCTGCTTCCTGGAGATGAATGAGCATTTTCTTCTCTGCCATCCCCTGCCATCCCCAGAGCCATGATGTATTACTTCACTACAGGACCCAAAGCAATGGGGCCAACTGATCACTTAATGCAGCTTTTGAAAATACGAGCTAAAATAAACATTTTCTCTTGGTAAGCTGATTATCTCAGGTACTGTTATGACAATGGAAAGCTAAGCAAATACACCTTGATCTGGGACTTCTCTCTCCCTGAAACCATGGGAAATAAATGTTTGTTGCTCAAGCTACCCAGTCTATGGATTTGTTATAAGTGCCCAAACTGGCTCAAACAATGGTCAACAGATTTTTGACAAGGGTATCAAAACTATTCAATAGAAGAAAGTATAGTACTTCAACAAATAGCCAGTGAGCACATGAAATGATAATATCATTACTTACTGGGGAATGTAATTCAAAACTATAATGAAATATTACTTCATTCTCATGATGGCTAAGGGGGAGAGGGGAAGAATGAAAGAAAGAATGGCAGAGAAAGTAAGCATTGGCAATGATATTGTAAAACTAGACCCCATATGCACTGCTAGTAAAATAGAGATGCCACAGTGGAAAACAGTTTAGAGGTTCCTGAAAAAGTTAAACATATCTTCCTGGGCAACCCAGCTAAACACTGTTTCAAAGAAAATAAAACAAAAAATACAGAATTATGATATGATCCCAAAATTTCAAGTGAAAGCAAAGACTCAGAATACAGCAGTGTTCATTGCATCATTATTCACTTATTCACATCAAATGGTGTGGATAACTCAAGAGGCTATCAAAGGATGAATGGATAAGCAGAAAGTGGTACACATACAATGAAATTTTATCAAGCCATAAAAAGGAGTAAGAATCTGATTCATGCCACAACATAAATGGACTTTGAAAATACTACATGAAGTGAAATTAGCCAAACACAATGGGACAAGTACTGTATGATCCTGCTTTATGAGGTACCTAAAATTGGCCAATTCAATGAGACACAAAGTAGAATAGACCCGTAAATGTCTGAAGAGGAATTCGAATTTATTGGTTAAATGGGAAGAGACTTTTATCTGGGTTGATGAGAAAGTTTTGGAAGTAGATAGTGATGATAGTTACACATTGTAACTGTACCAAATGCCACCAACTTATACACTTAAAAATGGTTAAAATGAAGTCAGATGTGGTGGTGCACACCTATAATCCCAGCACATGGGAGGCTGAGGCAGGAGGATCGCCAGGAGTTTGAGGCTAGCCTGGGGTATATGGTAAGTTCAGGGCCAGCCTAAACTACACAGTGAGACCCTGTCTCAAGAAACAAACATCACTTCTTGGCCTTTTGGCTAAGATCAAGTGAAGAAACAAACAAACAAGAAAAGGTTAAAATGACAATTTTTATGTTATGCATATTTTACCATAATACGAAAATGACAGAATTGATTATAATGACTAAAAATATCAAAGAAACTGGAAAAAGGGACAAAAGGTTCCTTTATTTAAATTTTAAACTATACATTACTCCTACTCCAGCCTATCAATAACTGATTACCTCAGTTGAAGTAAAATTACAAGTGCCAATTAAATTTTTTTTGGGGGGTGTTTGAGACAGGGTCTCATTATATGGTTCAGGCTAGCCTTGAACTCACTATGTATTCTGGGCTGGCCTTGAACTCATGGCAATCCTCCTGTCTCAGCCTCCCGAGTGCCAGGATTACAGGCATGTGCTATCACGCCCAGCTGCCAACTAAATTTGAATCTGGAGCACTGAACAGAAATTTAAATTGACCTCCTGATTCTAATAGTATTAATTCTTCCAATACATACCTGATTCTAATACTATTCTTCCAATACATAATAATACATTTCTTTTTTTGGATATTTCATTGTTAGTATATAGAAATGCTACTGAGATTTTTATGTTCATTTTGTATCCTGCAACTTTGCTGAAATCATTAGTTCTAACATTTTTTGGTGTAGACTTTATGAAACATAAGATCATGTCATTTGCGAACTGATAATTTCACCTTTTACCTACTTGGATCCTTTTTTATTTTTGTTGTGTACTTTGTCTATAACATCTAATATACTGAATGGAAGTGGCAAAAGTAGGCATCATTGTTTTCTTACCGATCTTGGCTTTGTTTTTTCACTGTTGAGACAATATTAGCTGTACTCCTGTCATATGTGGCCTTTATTGTGATCCTTGTTTACCTAATTATTTGAATTTTTATGGATGAATTTTTAAGAAAGGATGTTGAATTTTGTCAAATACTTTTTCTGTATTTCTTGAGCTCTTCATATAATTTTTTCCTTCATTCTGTTAATACGTGTATTAATTGATCTATGTACACTGAGCCATTCTTGCCTCTTAAGAGATAAACTCCACTTGGTCATGATGTATGATCCTTTTTCATGTGTTGTTGGATTCATTTTTGCTAGTATTTTGCTGATAATTTTTGCATTTATGCTCATCAGGGTTGTTGGCTTATAAATTTCTTTTACTGGACTGAATTTATCAGGCTTTGGTATCATGGTATTGTTAGCCCTAAGAGGAGAAATCATGAAGTATTCCTTCTTCTTGAAGATTTTGGAAGTTTTAAAAGGACTGGTGTCAGTTATTTAAATGTTTGGTGGAAATGCAGAATTTCCTTCCCTTTAAAGGCTAAATATTATTCCATTGTGTATATATGCAGTACTTTGTTTATCCATTCATCTGTTGAATGGATTGCTTTCATTTTTTGGCTACTATGAATAGTAGTACTATGAACATGGGCCTACAAATATCTCTTTCGATTTCTGCTTTCAATTATTTGGGATATATGGCTAGGGTGGAATTGCTGAATCATATGGTTATTCAACTTTTCATTTGAAGAACTGCCATACAAAAAATAGAACAAAACAAAACACAAAAACAAAAAAAGAACTCTCATACTGTTTTCTATAACAATGGCAGTATCTTACATTCCCACTGACAGTGAACAAGGGTTCTAATCCTCACCAACCCTTCCATTTGCAAGGCAGACACAGCGCCACTGAGCTAAATCCCTGGCCCCTTATTCTGTGTAGTTTTGATAGTAGCCATCCTTATGGGTGTGGGGTTCTATCTCATTATGGTTTTGATTTGTGCATTTTCCTAATAATTAGTAATGGTGAACATATTTTCATGTGCTTACTGGCTATTTGTATATTTCCTTTGGAGAAATGTCAACTCAAATTGTTTGCTCATTTAAATTAGTTGGGTCATCTTTTGGTGGTACTGGGGATTGAACCTAGGAGCTTTACACTAAGCTCCCTTCCTCTTTCTATTTTGAGACAGGGTCTAAGTTATGGAGGGTGGACTTTGCAATTCTCCTGCCTCCACTTCCCAGGGTGCTGGGATTATAGGTGTATGCCACCATGCCCAGCTTTTCACTTTTTTTTTTTTTTTTGGTACGGAGGATCGAACTCAGGACTTTGTGCTTGTGAGGCAGGCGGCGGAACCACTGAGCTAAATCCCCGGCCCCTCACTTTCTTGATGATGTACTTTGAAGTATAAAAGTTAATTCTGATGAAATCTGGTTTGTGTACTTTATCATTTTACTGCCCATGCTTTTGGTATCAGTATCATATCTAATATTGTTTGTCAAATTAAAGATTGTGATGATTTACTTATATTTTCTTCTAGAAGTATTGTAGTATTTCTTTTATTGTTATAACCAAAACTGAGTATTATACAGAAAAGAGGTTTAGGTTGGTCATAGTAGCACATGCCTCTAATTCTAGCTACTCAGGAAGCTGAGCCAAGAGCATTACAAATTTGAGCTCAGCCAGGGCAACTTAGTGAGATCCTGTCTCAAAAAAATAAAATGGCTGGAGATGTAGCTCAGTGGTAGAGCTGTTGCCTAACATATGCGAGGCCTTAGTTCACTTCCCAGTATCACACACACAGAAAAGAGGTGTAATTTAGCTTATCATTTAGGAAGCAGCAAGTGTTGAGGGGTCCACTATTATATCACTGCCACTATCATATAATGGCAGAAACACTATGAGATGAAGAAATAAAGGGCGAGACAGGAAGCCAGAGTTGAGGCAGGGCTGGATCTTGCTCTTAAATAACAGATCTTCTCACAGGAACTAACAGGGTCCTTACCAGAAATACATTAACCTTTTCTCAGGGCAAAACTTTTCCCACTAGGCCCTAGCTTAGAAAGGTTCCACACCACCTCCCAACACCAGCACTCTGAAAACTACGCACAAATTCTTGGGAGGCAAACTGCAACTAAATCACAGCAAATATTGTAGTTTTAAGTCTTAACATTTAAATCTTTGACCCATTTTTAATTTGGTGTAGCATGAGTCCAATTTCACTCTTTGCATGTGGCTACCCAGATGTCTCAGCACCACCTATTGAACTCTTTTTCTACTGAACGTTCTTGGCACATTTGTCAAAGGTCAGTTGACTATAGATGTATATGGGCTGATAATTTCTGGATCTTGATTCTGTTACACTATACATTAGTTGTTCTCCTGCCTGACAACAAGTATGCTTCTTATGTCTTCTTCCCCTCACTTGCTATTAGAAATGAATAGAGCAGGCCTAAAGACAGAGTCCTGAAGCAATACATAGAATACTTTTGTTTGGTTTCTATTAAAACATCAGTCAGTATTCCTATATTAGTTATGAATTCACTTAAACTTGCTATCATTTAGTCATTATTTCCTACAAAGAATCACTCTAAAAAATGCCCTACTGTAATCAACATGTTGTCCTAATAAGAGACTATCAGTGCAGAGGTAAAAGAATAACTTACCATTTTTTCCCTTAAGTGTTCACATTCTGTTTAATAATCTTTTTTGTAGTTTTTACAGGAAAAACACTGATTTGTAATTTGGGGGATTAAAAATTTATTCATCTACATATTGGCATATAGACATTTGAGGCATTTAAATGTTGTTCTGATTCTGTAACAACTGATTGAAGTTACTTCTAATCATTTTTTTTTTTTGGTACTGGGGATTGAACTCAGGTCCTTGCGCTTGCGCAGCAGGCAGCAAAACCACTGAGCTAAATCCCCAGATGTAATCTTAATTTCCTCTACACTGTCCAAGATGTTTTTCCCTTTTCAGCTCAGTTTTTCTATTTAAAAACTATAAATATTTTGCAGTTATCTATGTTACCTACTAGTGATACCATTTTTTCAATTATGAAACAAATTTAAAATATATTACCATAGAAAATATTAACATTTTAGGGTGGGGATTTAGCTCAGTGGTTTCACTGCCTGCTGTGCAAGCGCAAGGACCCAAGTTCAATCCCCGGTACAAAAAAAAAAAAAAGAAAAGAAAAGAAAAAGAAAATATTAACATTTTAAACAAAATATGGATGATTAATTTATCTGCTTAAGATAGGAAAAATATATGTTACCATTCAGAGCCCAATGGAAAATAAAGTACTTTAGTAAATATATATACTCACTGAAATTTGTTACTTTTCTTATTATTATATGTTACTATAAGTCAAAAATTCAGTGACCCTTGGAAATATATATTTCATTTTATTTGTCCTTTAGTCTCACCTGAAAAGTGCATATACCAGGGAAGCAATCAAAGTGAAACTGACCACAACTGCCACAAGAACTTGGTCACTTACTCCTTCTATAACTGAATCATCATCCAGTTTCAAACTTTGAACTTCACCTTGATATTTGGCCATTCCAGGTCTAAAATATGAAGAAACAAGATAAAAGTTACTAACAACAAAGTGAAACTTATGTTAATAAAAGCAATATAAGTATAGCTGTCTTCTAATATATTTACTATTTCTAGCATTTCATGTAGCCTATATTAAGCAAAATGCCAGTGAAGATTCTCCCATTAAGAGTTCTTTAAAATTTGCCAGAAACATTATTTGGGGGAGTACAAAATGTTATTTCCCTTAAGGAGAGCAACTACTATAATTTACCATCTATTTATACTTTTTAAGACCAAAAAAAATTTAAATACTCATTTCTCCTCAAACTTAGTTCCTTTAAGGAAAAAGATGTTCTTCTTGCTCAAGTGCTCCTTTCTAAATCCTGGATATCAAATAAACTCTCCAAGTAGACCAGATTCCTTTTCTCCTTCATAGGAAATCTACTGTAGTCTTCAGTAAATACCTAGTGTAGGATCTGTACACAGGAGACTATAATAAATGTTTGTTTACATAAAAATGATTTACCAAACTTAGAAGTGTTAGTAGAAAGGTAAAAGACATTAAGGATCTTAGAGCATTTGTATCAATACCAAGACTACTTGAACTAATGAAAGTTCTGGTGCTTAAAAAACAATTAGCCTTACCTAGAACTAAAGCTGAGCTTATGGTTCAAAAATTTCTAAACTGCCTTGAGTATGGAATCACTCTGAGGCCGTATTTCCTATGAAGAGGAGGATATGAAATTTTCCTTCCCATACTCAAAACTAAAGGAAAATGGTAGGACCCAATTCTATAGGTATGAGAAGAGAAAGCTAAACCACATTGGAGTTCAAATATCACAAGTAACTGATATTTTTTTTCAGACTACAAAACTATAAAATTCAAAGTTTTAAGATACCTAAAGAGAAGTAAAAGAAATAAATATTAAATATATGTGATATTTAAAGTTCTGTATTAAGGTAACTGATTGTATTGAAAAGTTTTACCCAATACCGTCATAACTCAGGTAAATCTGTTATGAGGAAATTTTGTGTGACAGTCTTAACACTTTTGTAATGAATCTCAAATGGCTGCTAGCAGGAAAATTACCTCTCCTGAAAGAAACCTCAGCAAATAAACGGATCAAAGAAGGTTCGTCAGCTTTACACAGAGTAATAGCCTGATATATCAGGAACTTTCTAATGACACGTTTCAAGTGCATACTATGAAGGTATGAGCCAGGAGATTAGGGAGTGGCAAACTGGCTGGGGAAGTAAAGGTAACCTGTTTCTCACAGTTCTGAGACACATGTGTAGAGCATCTCCCAAAGCCCTGCACCTGGGACCAATCAGAGATTGCTACCTTCAATTCTTCTTGCAAGAACTCAACCAGTTTTTTGTTTGGGGGGGGGGGGTTTGTACCAGGGATCGAACTAGGGACCTTGTGCTTGTGAGGCAGGTGCTGGAACCACTGAGCTAAATCCCAGGCCCTCAACCAGTTTTTGATAGAAGAACCAGTTTTTGATAGGAGAACCTAGACCTGATGTCAGCCAGAGTGGGAGAAGATGGCTACCATTGCCTCTTCACAGTGGTTTGCTCTCACTCTGCAGAGTATTCTTCTTTTCCTACTTTTAACTGACCCACACGCACTCTGCAGAGCATGTTTCTTTTCCTACCATTAATAAATGTAAAACCTCACTATATTTGCACTTTTTTTTGAGACAGGGTCTCACTATATATATGGTTCAGGCTGGCCTTGAACTCACTATGAAGCCTAGGCTGTCCTTGAACTCTCAGTGGTCCTCAACTACCTGCGTACTGAGATTACAGGTGCATGCCACCATGCCCAGCTTTCTGTGCTTGTATTGACCAATTCTTTGTTCAGGACAGAACCTAGAAACCACTTCTAGAAGGAGACCTCAGAGTCCCGGAACCCTGTAACAGGTACATGCCAGGAAACTCAAAGAGTTCTGTTTTCAATATGAACAAATGAACTGCAGCTCAAACTAGAAAAAGAAAAGCCTCAGTCAATTTGAATCAGAACTGTCCAAATAACTAGATTAGCATAGTTCTGGGTGTGGCTGAATGGATTTACTGAAGGAAGACCCACCCTAGATCTGAGTGGAACCAACCAATAGGCTTGTAGTCTGGATGGAATAAAAAGGGAAACAGAGCAGGAAGGCTCAATTCTGTTTCTTTGGAGGAGCTTCAGTCTTTGTCTCTGCCTTGCGTATTCATTTCCTGGTTTCCAGCAAAGACTCCTCAGTCTTCCAGCACAGACTCTTTAGCCTCCTGATGTGAACTTGTGTGGGACTCTAGAGTGAGGTCCAGGCCTTTGATCTCCAACTAGATCCTTCAGATCTCCAGTGCACAGACAGACCTTTTGCATTTTTTCCACACCTGACTCTGCAGGAAGCCACTGAGAGCCTACCTTGTAATCCTTATAAACACTATATATCTAATGTAAAATGTTTCTCTAGTGAGCACTGACTGATACAGTGGGCCAGAGAGACAATAACAGATTTTTGTTTTAATTTCCTATTTTTAAATTAGAAATGGTATGGCTGTAATTCAAAGCCCTTTTAAAGGCAGTGAGAATGACTGTAACTGGCACTGAAAAATGGAACTTTAAAAGTTAATTTTTTTTAGAGATATAAGCAACTTCTCCAAACTCCCTTCTTCTGAGCACATGACTAACACACCCTTCCTCTCCTCCCACCAGATAAAGTGACAGAATATGCAGATGGTGACACCTGGAAGCTAGTTTAATTTCCACAAGAAAGAGGGCAATGAGCTCAAGACAGCTGGAAGTGACAAACAAAGTGGGGAGATCTGCCTTCTTTTTCTGTGCTCCCTTCCTCTGTTCCTTAGTACAGAAGACCTGTTGCACCCAGCGAGAAAGAACCAACCAGAGACAGATATTAAATCCACACAGGAGTTTATTACCCGCCGGGACCGAGCATTGGACTTGGGGGAGATTAACATATTTTATACACCTTTGAGGCCAGCAGTTTCTAGGCCCCCCTATGGGATAGAACTAGTAAAGCATGCAAAAGGTACAGAAGCAGAACATCCTGCTGTTAGAACATTTGTAAAACAATAGTTGATTGTTGTTTCTAAGAGACTCAAGGGGAGGAGGTTTCTAAGCTTCCTCCTTTTGAGTTCATCTAAAGGGCAGGCAGGTGGGTCTTTCAGCAGCAATATGGAGTCTGTCTTGCTAACTGGGGTCCTTCAGACCCTTCCAAACTGTACAAAGCAAAGATGGTGATTTTGATATAGGGGGAAGAGATGTAACTCCCAAACCTACTAGATACCCGAAACCCGAGTTGGTGTTTTCTAAAATCAAAGAATGAATTTTAAGAATGGAGGTTAAGAGTAGGAAAAATTTACTGAAAGCTTCTAAAAAAGACAGAAGGGGGACCAGAAAGTGGGTTGCCCTCCCACCCTGCTTTTCAAAGATGTTTTATACAGTAAAGCCATGTGGTAAGGTGGGTACCAAGTGGGACAAAACTGTAAGATCCTATGGAAATTTACAAGGTGGGGCAAAACCAGGACCAACCAGTAAGATTACAAGTACAGTCACCCAGGTAATATTGATTAAATAAGGGTCAAAAGGGAAAACAAGTCACATACAAGGAATTTTCCATTTAGAATATCAATCACTACTATCTATCCCCAGGGGAAGTAGTGTCTCCTTTTTATAATGCTAACCAGTGAATGTTCCTCAACTGTTCTCCGTGTTGGCTCCTTGCTGTGTTGGCTCCTGGAGGGCTGGTGCCTTAAGGGTGGCCATGTCTAACTGCCTACAAGATATCTAATTAGCTTACCTATCTACAATAATTTGAGGCAAATGGGCCTCTCTACCTCCTCAGAGCTAGCTTTGAATAAATCTTTTTTCCTTTTTACCAAAACATATGGCCTTCTTTGATCTGGTCAGCAGCAAGCAAATAAACCTGTTTATGGTAACACTGCTTCTACCTGCTCAAAGATAATCAAAATGTTATTCCTGTCAAAATTCCCAGCCTCTGGCCTGGGATTTAGCTCAGTGGTTCAGCCGCCTGCACCTCCTGGCCCCCACAAGTGCTGTGAGACCTAACTAACTCCATTTTAAAGTTTGACTCCATCTTGGAATAAGACAGTAAAGTGGCCTTGACATAAATTCCACTTCACTGAAGTCAACTATTCCCCTAGTCTCCTTTGTGCCCATAAAATAATGATAAAATGTCCTTGCTGTGGGACAACAGATTAAAAAAAAGACACAGCTCCTAACTCAATCCTCTGTCTGCCCAGAAAACAGACGCTCCCGGGCCCATTATCTATAGAACATTCTGTCAATGTGCTGACTGTTCCTTTTTCCCATAAAATCTACATGTAGCCACCCCTCAACCCCCCCGATGTACACCCCATGCTTGCTAAATATCAACCAATCATGTAACTGCTAAATGAAAAATCCCCAAACCTTGCTGTAGCCACAATAAAAACCCTGCTGATTTGAAATTCGGGGCTCTCAATCCTGATCCGCTGTGTTGGTGACGGTTGAGTGCCCCTGCTCGAGCTTGAATAAACGACCCTCATGTGTTTACATCAGAATCGGCTCCCTGGAGGTCTTTGGGGACTTCGCGATCTGGGCACAACAGCACAAGGACCTGAGTTCCATCCTCCGTACCAAAAAAGCCCCAAACAAAAAACACTGCCATTCAATGTTGGAAATTGTTTGTAATGATGATATGCTACACTATGTTGTGAAATATACTAATTAATGAAATACAAGTAAAATATTCTATATGCGTCAATAGTAATACACAAAATTATATTTATCATGACACCTCACTAACTGACTAAAAGCCTTGATAGCAGGACTTTATCATTCTAATAGACTCTAAAGGATTTATGGAGAAATGACAGATGTGTGTTGAGATTTTTAGAGTGACACTCAACAGATTTGGTTTCTTTCAAAATTGTCTACATTTTGATGACAAAAAGATCTGCCAAGAAAGCAAAAAATTCGACAATTTGGCTGCTATTCACTTATCTTTTGAAAGCTTTGTTTCAAACTGTCAAGCAATTTATACACTGTTCAAATACATGACAAGTGACAAATTGCATTGTCTCATGGTTGTTCAAGTTTTCGGCAATATATGCCAAGTAAACCTTCCAAAGATGGTATAAAAACATATGGCCTGGTAGTTGCGAAGACATTTTACACCTTGAATTTAGAAATTTATCCTGGAACTCAGCCACCAGGCTTTATTCGTGCAGTAATAAACCACATGACATTGTGAACAGACTTGCTGCACCTATTTCAAAAAGTAACCCAAATGTCACGTTTGACAACTGGTTCACTAGTTACTCACTCATATTACATTTGCTAAAAGAACATCAGTTGACCAGCACAGGAACTGTTCACAAGAACAAAGCAAAGATTCCTGAAAAAATGTTGAATGTTCAAAATAGAGAAAAGTATCATAAAATCTCTGGATAACAGTGGTCTCCTGTATGGAGAAGAAAAACAAAGTAGTATTGATACTGTCAATGTTACATGATAAGATTGATAGGGAAGTCAGGTGTGGTGATGTACACTTGTAATCCTAGCACTCAGGAGGGTGAGGCAGGAGGATACTGTAAGTTCAAGATCAGCCTGTGCTACATAGTGAGTTCAAGGCTAGCCTGAACTACATACTGAGACACCATTTCAAAAAGAAAAGAAAAAAAGAGAGTGAATCCTCAACACAAATATAGTGAGAAATGGTCACATTTTAAAACAAAATGAAAGGTGGAGTAGATATTGATGTGTTACGCAGCAACTAAGAAGTCACTTGAAATACAAAGCATTGGCCAATGGTTGTGTTTTACTTGATCCTAAATGATAGGTCTCCCACTACCTCAGCAGCTATTATGTATAGTAGCTGCCCTCTTCCTATCATGCCTTGTCCCCTCCCGTGTGACATCATGCCAAGATGGTTGCTCCCACCAAAGAACAAACCCTTCTTCCCAGTATGCCCCTGTTCTGGCCTAGAGAGTAACCTAATACTCACTCACCTCCTACCACCTAGTGACGTCACTGGCTCCTCCATTCCCTAGTCACTACCTCACTCAACCCCGCCTCAGCCCCTACAAACCCCACCCCAGTCTCTATAAAAGACACTCCCTGCCCCAGCCATATTGCCTTTGTCTCTCCTTTGTTTATAGACAGCCTGGCAGATTTGTTCCCATAGTAAAGGCTTGTTGTGGCCTGGTCTGGTCTTGGTTTTCGGCCTTTTACCTGACACTAAACACACGTGGTATAAATAGTTTCATAGTTCACAAAGAAAATAACAGCACAAAATATCATGGAGATATTTTCTTAGAGGATTGGGACTAGAACTGATAAATGAGCAAATACAACACAGGAAGAACAATATGTATCTGCCCAAAGAACTCCACAAAAGAATTCTGTAGTAGACTGATGAACAGACAGGTAAAATATCACAAGAACCTCCTAAGTACATCCTACCAGAAAGAGGAAAACAAAACACATGGGCTGTCATTGTAAGCTATACTTGTGTATGGAACATGGTGCTCTTGTGTGTGAAAACTGCTTTTGGTGTGATAATTGAAGTAAGGATTGTGTAGTTTTATTTGTATTTTTTAAAACAACTACTATCAAACACAACCACATATAAAAAATTAAAACCATTCAAAAAACAATGCAAGGGGGGAAAAATCAATAATATTCAAACACAGTAGAACTCAACCAAAACAAAACTGAAAAGCACGTAAACATTTTTCCATATAACCTAAAAAAGCATCTCAAGCACCAAGACACCAGAGGATGTGATTTGTTTCAAAAAGACCCCCAAAACCAACACTGAACAAATAATGATCTGGAAAAAAACTTCAGTTAGCAGACTCCACATAAAAGCCAAACTTCTCTGTAATTTAAATTTCGATACAGTCATATGACACGTGATGGAAACACAATCCGAGAAATATCTTATTAGGCCATTTCATCTGTGTGTATCCTTAATTACACTATCAGTTTCTCATACTAGAAAAACTTTGGTATTTCACGTGTCCTATTTATTTCACTTAAGAGGATGGCCTCAATATGCATCCATTTAGATATCAATGTCTCTAGTTCCTCATTTATTTGTATTTTTACTGTAGTTCACATAGGAATTTATTTTTTAGATTTAGTAAGCAAAGCTGATATAGAGAATGGTGTTTATTCTAAATATTCAGTACATATTTTATATTTTATATTTCATTTTCCTGCTAAATGTACATTGTA
Organism: Heterocephalus glaber; assembly: GCF_053883595.1. Taxonomy (NCBI): domain Eukaryota; kingdom Metazoa; phylum Chordata; class Mammalia; order Rodentia; family Bathyergidae; genus Heterocephalus; species Heterocephalus glaber. The sequence continues at coordinate 45,234,413 of NW_028258308.1, forward strand.
TGATATACCCAGTGGACCCTTGACTTACAAACTCAATTTGTTCCCAAGGGCTGGGTATAACCCAAGTTGGTCAATGAAGGCTCAACTCCTCTACACAGCCTTCAAAGTCTCTCTCCTGTATACAGGCAGATCTCAGTGTCCTTAGACATTGACCTAGGATTTCTGAATTAACCCCACACAGGAAAGAATGTTGTAATGCTCCTTCCAGAACTCTTTAAGGGTTAAATCTGTATGAGAGACCATCTGAAAGCACAAGTGGCTGGCATTTGGGTCATAACTCAAGACTTTGGTCATAAATTAAAACTAAAATTCCAGTCATAACCCGGGGGTCCACTGTAATAGGAACCTCCTAACAAAACAGGAAGACAAGAGCAGTGACAAGCATGACCTGCCAAAAAAGATAGGAAAGCAAAACATATGTGCTGTTAGTGTAAGTGATACTTGAGTATGGAACATGCTGTTTTCATGTGTGAAGATAATTTAAGGTGTAATAATTAAAGTAAAGAATATTCTCTGGTAGTTTTATTTGTATTTTCATTGTAGCTAACATAGGAATTTATTTATGCTCTTATTTTTTAGATTTTGTAAGCAAGTAAACAGTTGATGTTGAAAATGTTGATGTTTAGGGCTGGGAATTTACCTCAGTGGTTCTGCCGCCTGCCTCGCAAGTGCAAGGTCCCGAGTTCAATCCCTGGTACCAAAAAAAAAAAATGTTGATGTTTGGTCTACACACTCATTACATATTTGATATTTTATTTTATTGATATTTCATTTTCCTGATAAGTACACCTTCTATAATATAGTAGGAAGTTCTTGAGAAAAGAGGAAGACAAGAGGTGACAAATATGACCTGCCAAAAAAGAGACAGGAAACCAAAACACACGTCCTGTCAGTGAAAGGGAGACTTGTGTTTGGAACATGCTGCTGTCATGTGTGAAGACAACCTTAGGTGTGATAATTGAGGCAAAGATTGTATCTGTGGTAGAGTTTTGTTTCTCTTTTCATTGTAGTTCACATAGGCATTTATTTCTGTTATTTTTTTTTGATCTTGTAACCAAGTAAACAGTTGATGTTGAAAATGGTCATTTATTCTAAATACTTACTACATATTAAAATTTTCATTTCATTTTATCGGTATTTTATTTTCCTGTTCAGTACACATTGCTTAATATAATAAAACTCAAAATTAAAAATTCATAAATAGAAATACTTCTAAAAAATAAACATGTGCATTATACACCCCCCCACCATGTAGCTTTCAAAACAATTTGCCATGATATCCCTGGGTAAATATTGCTTCCTGAACACTTTTAAAAGATCAGAGACCACAGATACTTTAATTATTGCACTGCCATATTATGCTACTTGCATTATTTTACAACATAAGTTTGCAATGTTGTTCAGAGTTGCATTTTCCTATCCTGAGGAAATATCAACTAACTCTAGGGCTGTTACATGGAGGTCTTCTAATGCTGTTGATCCACTTATTGAGGGCTTCAATAGTACTTCTACCATAGTTTTTCTTAAAATTAAAGTAAAAATGAAAGTGTAGGAGGTAGGGGCTCAAAAATAAGGTGTGGTTGGGGCTGGGGATTTAGCTCAGTGGTTCCGCCGCCTGCCTTGCAAGGGGAAGGATCAAAGTTCGATCCCCTGTACCAAAAAAAAAAAAAAGGTGTGGTGGCACACCCTGGTAATGCTCATTACTTAAGAGGCTGAGGCAGGAGGATCACAAGTTTCAGGCCAGCCTTGCGTGACCATGTTGCTCTTTGTGAAAGCATGGGAGACTTTTCCTTCTTGGTGACGTTCTTTTGGCATACTACATTTGTTGATTCTGTCCTCTGGGGTCCAGCAATCTCCCTGCTCAGGAGGTTGGGTGACTCACCAAAGTTGGAGGACCCTGTAGGAAAGGTTCCCTTATGTCCTGGCTCCACACTGACCTTTCAGGGCCAGGGCCAAAGTACTGGCTGTCCTCTTAGCCCTGTTATCTTTCTAGTTCTGGTCTCCAAACTTTAGTTGTTGAATAACCCAGAAGAGAAGATCACATTAGTATTATAGTGGGAGCAGTGAACTTAACTATTATAATTTTATCTGGCTATAAAACATTTTGAAATATAAAGTACAGACAGAGGACTATTTTTTACCAACCCCAATTATTTTAGTAGTCAAATCCCTACAGAATGTTAACTACAGACAACAGTTACATAGGGCCGGGGATTTAGCTCAGTGGTTCCACAGCCTGCCTTGCAAGCACAAGGTCCCAAGTTCAATCCCTGGTACCAAAAACAAAACAAAACAAAACAACAAAAAACAGTTATGTAGCTTTACAGAGAAAACTTGAGATCAAGAGCTATACATAGTATTTCAGTGTGACAATGATGACATTATCTTTGTAACACACTTAAATGTCCATCTTAGTACAGAATAGCCTTCTTAGTCATCTGATTTCAAGATATTAAATGACACAAGGAAAACACTCACCTAATTTGTTATCTTTTAATATGTTAGGTGTCCCTATGTGCAGTCACACATATAACATACACACTGTATAAAGACTATCATTTGGTGATCTCATGTTGACTTGACATGTACTTCCAATCACAAATAGATGGAGTGCAACAGAAAGGTAGATAGTTGAGTCAATAAAAAGTTATTACCATAACATCTTAGAAGAATACATTTATATATCGCAGAAGGCAAGAATACATTTAGTACATCATGAAATTAGGAATAATGAGTATCATAACTATATGGAAACCTTTGTCCCTTAGTTTTGTACCCTGAGCACCTTTTAATAAAACTTAGCTACCTCCTGCCTTTCATCATGGCCCCCAGGCAGGAGATTGGGGCTCAAAGCCGGGGTACCCAATACAAAACCTTATTATTTTTCCCACAGAAAACTTAACCTTTTGATGATGACAAATGTAAACATATTTCAATAATGTTTAGCAATGTTTATTGGGGTGAGTTTTCCATTGGGGTCCAATGGAAATTGGGGTCCCCTTTGTGAACAAGGGCTGGAACAAATGATATTTCCAGGCAGCTGGTCCTTTGTTACTTGCAATGACCTATTTATTGAACCTATTTATATTTATTTAATTTTTACTCTGAAGTGTGTCCAGTTACATTTGCACTTGCTTAAAAGCACATCAGATCTGTTTTGGACACCTCTGATCATTTTAAAACTGGAAAGGAAGAGTTACACTGTATCCTTCCATGAGGTGGATGCCTTGTCTTTAAAGGGTGAATAATCTGGTCGGGTAAAATGCTAATTTTTAAGTGATTTTTTTTTTTAAATCATGTTCCATTCTGTTTTCTCTGTGGATGGTTGTTTTAATTGATGTGTTAACTGTGTGATACAATCCTCTTTGGTGGAACCTAAAATTCTTTTTAGCTTTATATTTTATAAACTGCCAGACTGTACAATTTTTATGTGTATTTTTAAAGCTTGATGATGTGAAGGTCATTGCAAGGGAGCCCTGTGCAGAACTGTCTCTAAGTCCAAGGATCCTCATTTAATTAACAGATTTTTAGATGATCTATGAGAACCAGATCATAACAATTAATTATTATTAGCCAAAAAGGACTCCTGAGTTATTGATAATATGTACTGCATTTGTAAAACCAGTCTTGACATCATTTTGATCAGCTGGCAACTTGTGGAAGCATGGCTTTGACTCTAATGACATCTATAAGCCAACTTAAGTTACGGTCAAATATCTTTTTTAAAAAAATCTAAAAAGGCAAAAAGGAGAAAAAATTGTTGAGCTCAGACAAAATAGCTGTACATATTGTAAGATGATTTGTTTCTAAAACCAGAGTACACCCAGATGTGTTTGCCCAAGTCAAATTATAATAACCCTTTTATAAGTTTTGGGTTTGTACCTATAAGTAAGACTAGTCAGAACTTCTTGTAGATCAAACCACTGCATTCTAATTCTTTGAGAGAGAGAGACTGAGGAAGATAGATTAGCAGCACTTTTCATCCTGCAAAGGAGATCACCCCTGGAAACAAACAAATGGCTTGGAGGAATTCTGCCTCGCTGAACCCTAAGGTGGAGAACCCTCTAAGACATTCCTGTTACCTATCTAGCCACCTAGGCGACCTTCCTTAGCAGCAAGACAATGCTATACATTGTTCAAGATCCATTTTAAATCACAAATCACTAAGTATCTGAAACTCACAGATTAAACTTGTTCATTGCCTAGCAATCACAATTCATGTGTTAGTAAAGGCACATTTACCAGTTTTCTACATGCACATGAAAAGAGAAAGGCTAAAATCCTTTTTTATTCTAATTAGCATATAAAAAACACAAGTGTAAGTCACTAGTCCATGAAAGACAAACAGTTGTTGCAGGCTATCTCAGCCTGACTTCTTGGAGAAGCGGTCCAATTACAAAGTGGTTCATTCTAAAGTTAACTCCCAACAGGGAGTTCTAACTTACCAACAGAAAGAAAAGTCCAAATAAAACCCTAAGCTACCTAAAAACCCCAAAATAATCATCACATAGCATTTTACAAGTTTATAGTAAAAGGTTCAAAGCCCAAAACATGTTAATGAAGGTATCTTTTCCCCTACTCACGTAAATGATGAAGACCAGACCTAGGAGGGGAGAAGAGAGAAGGTTGGGGTAGTTTTTGAGATCCTTTTTTTTAATTTTACATGCTTCTATAAGGAAAGTGTAAAAGTGGCAGGCAAAGATCAGAAATGAAAGGCCTTTTCTTCTCATGCTCATGATGAGTAATTGAAGACAACTTGTTCCTGAGCCGTCAGTCTCAGCCTGGAAAGGCAAGAACGGGGAATCTCAAGAGCTAAGATTGCCTCCTGAGTGGCAGAAGATCTGACCAGAAAGTAAACTGAGGCAAAACAGGCCTAACATTTTCTCTAGATTATAGAGGACTGAACCAGAATGTCTCAGTGAAATCTATACCCCAAATCTTAAGAATGGTTGCAGGTCTATCACCTTTTAACTGGCAGATGGAGTCCAGTGATTAATAGGCATGTATATTTTTCAAATATAAACTAGATTTTATAAAAAGACCATTCTACAACATTTTCTAAATTTACTGATAGTTACCATTAATGGCCACTAATTAGCACTCTAACACTACATTTTTCGCCTAATGCTGTTTAGCAAAACAAAGAATGCTAGCAGAGGGCTGGGGATTTAGCTCAGTGGTTCTGCCACCTGCCTTGCAAGGGCAAGGTCCCAAGTTTGATCCCCAGTACCAAAAAAAAACAAAACAAGAATGCTAGCAGATTTAGCAACTTCAGGAATTAAGTCCAAATGTAACAGATACAAAACAAAAATAAAATGTAATTTTAACAAAAGATAATGCATACACAATTGTAAGAAAATTAAACACAATACCTAAACAATTCAGTCCAGAATCTATGAAACAAAAAGTTAGAATCTATGAAACAAAAAGCAAACTATTACCTCCAACCAATTATCTCGGTGGAAGACCTCCAAATGATACAGGGTATAGACCTCCAAATAAGGGAACTAATCCAAATAAGGGAAATATTACAACTCCCAACCTGTTAAAGATATCCAAAATGCTGAGTTCATGTTCTCTAAAAATCAAAGAATGAATTCTAGGAATGGCAGCTCCTGCCTTAGCGAGACAGAAGAGGACATCAGGAAAAGTGAGTTACCCATCCACCCTGCTTCTCAAGGGTGGTGTTTTGAACAAAGCCAAGAGGTGAGGCAGGTTCAACGCAGTACAAAACTACATTCCACTAATAAGATCCAAAGGAAAAACACAAGATGGGTATGAGGTGGGGGCAAAACTATGATCAACCAGTAAGATTACAAGTATAATAACTTAGGTAATATTGATTAAATGAGGATCAAATGAGGTAGCAAGCATGTATGGAATGAATATGGATTTTCCAGAAAGGAAATGGGCTAGGGAGATTCTGGTCTCCACTTAAGATGACTGATGTCTACTTAAAATAGCAATCACTGCTATTCATCCCTAGGGGAAGTATGTGGATGTAGTTTCTCTCTTTTTTAACACTGACCTTCAGTAAATATGCCTCAATTGTCTTTTCTGTTAAGGGCTCACTTCACCTAACTGCCTTACAATATGTTCCAACTAGCTTAGCTGTCTATAATAGTAGTGTTACTGGCAAGGCTTAGGTTTATATGCTTAAATTGTTTGGTCACCGCTGACCAGATCAAAGAAGGACATATGTTTTGGTAAAAAGGAAAAAAAAGATTTATTTAAAGCTACCTCTGAGGAGGTGGAGGGGCCTATTTGCTTCAAATCACCATCTTCCCTTGTACTAGCAGGCAAGGCTCTTTTACAGTAAGGAACAAAGAGACGACCAAGATCTTTAACTTCCTTTATTGTTTTTAACCTTCTTTAGCTCATTATCCCCTTTCCTGTGGGAAGGAAACTGGGTTCCAGGACTCTTAGTATGAATATCTACAAATTTATCACTGTAAGAGAGGAGGGGTATTACTTTATTGCTCTGCAGTAGAAGTTTGGAAAAGTTGCTTATCTCTAAAAACAAAAAATATTAAATTTTAAAGTTCTATTCTATAATGCCAATTACAGGAGAGAACTTGCCTAACATGTATGAGATGCTTGGTTAAATCCTCAATGAGATTTTTACTGAGAAAAAATTAAAAACAAAAAAAGAGGATGGTCTGTTTTAAGACACAGATGATAATGAGAAAGAACCACAATTTCCTACTTGAGGAGATGCAATAATACCACAATCTTGAAGACTAATTAAAGAAAAATCTGGACCATCTGAATCTACAAATTCTATTTTTCAGTTAATGCTAAAACAGCTCTACCAAGTTTGGTCAGCTAGCATAGGTTCTTAATTTAAGCTCACACCATTGCTGCTTAGACATCAACAGCCTGGATTTTAGTTCTAGTTCTGCTACCACAGCTCTGATGCCATTACAATTTGTAATGAGATCAGGACAGCAAAGCACTGAACATACTGCTTGGCATATTGTATAGGTCAGTGGTGGCAAACCTATGGCATCATGCTGCAGCCCCGCTGTTTGTTATCACTGAAAGCTCTAAAAGGTTTGCCATGACTGATATAGGTTCTTAGTAAGTGGAAGCTATAACATTTTTGATCGCTATTACTAAAAACTGTTGAGGAATCAGCAGAACTGTGGTAAGACTTAGCCATACCTTATAAATTTCCCTGTAGCTGCACTACATAGCACTTCAAACAATCTTTAATCAAAGCTCTAAGTATTTGTTTTCCCTGAAAGACAGGATAAATTTGGGAACACTGCACACAGGATACCACCACAACCAATTAAAGAGAATGCTAAGGCAAGTTTAACACAGCTCTGCTAGGTCTTTGGCTTAAGTTTTCAGGGAAGGAAACAAAACCACTGAAAAACATTAGGGAAAATAGGAAATTCTAGGACTTCCTGGAACAAAGGAGAAACCCAGTAATCCTAGCACTCTGGGTGACTGAGGCAGGAGGATCAGAAGTTTGAGTGCAACCTGGGCAACTCAGTGAAACCTTGCCACAAAATTTAAAAATAAGAGAGATAAAGATGGCAAGGAGAAGAGAAACTCCCAGAAAATCACACCTCTCTTGGCACCTGGAGTTGAGACATTTGGATAACTGAGACACCTCAAGAGAAAGTGCTCTAAGAATCAAGAAAGAACCCACAGGACTGTGAAAAACAGAGAAACAGAAGACAACTCAAAGAAAAGTAGTAGTGTGGACTGCCAATCCCAACTCCCAGGGAGGGGCCTGACTGGCAACTACTTGGTTTACTCTATGCTATTATTGATTTCCTTTTTATTGTTAGTGGTAGTTGCTTTTAGTAAATCTTTACTGTATGCCGATATTGATTTGTTTTGTCTAAATTACTGCTAATCTCTTTCTCTTTTTTTAAAAGGACAGTACAGTTGTTGCTTTTAATCTGACTCCAGTGTATGCCAGTATCTGGTTTGGTTTGTGTTGTCAGTATTACTATGGTTCATTTTCTCCAGCAGTGCTGGGAATAAAGCCCAAAAAGGAAGGTGAGTCACTAAGAAAACCTCAAATAAAGTAGAAGAGATATCCATCTTGACAGATGTACAAATCTCAATATAGAAATAAAAGAAGTATGAAAAAACAAGGCAATATGACTCTTCCAAATTTCCATAATTCACCATTAAATGACTGCAAAGATACTGGAGTAGATGAAGTGTCAAAGAATTCAAAAGACTGATTAATGACTTCAAAAAAGATACAAATAACAGCTGAATAAATTAAGGAAGGCAACGCAAGAATGAAGGAGCAATTCAACAAAGAGATTCTAGAAGACCAAATAAATCCTGGAAATGAAAGCAAAATAAGTCAAATCAAGAACTCAGTGGAAAGCCTCACCAATAAACAGGACCAAGTAGAAGAGAAAATTTGAGGGCTTGAATACAAGATTAAAGTACTATTATACACAGACACTGAAAAAGAAAAGAAACAGAAATTATGAACAAAACACCCAAGAAAACTGGGACATGGTTAAAAGACCAAATTTATGAACTTGGGTACAGAAGAGGACACCAAGGTTCACACTAATGGCATAGAAAATTTACTTAAAAAAATAGTAACAGAAAACTTCCGAAATCTTGGGAAAGATATAAACTTTCAGATATAGGAGGTATAACCAGAAAAAAACACCCCATGTCACATTAAATTAGAAGGCAAGAGTATGGAATAAGGAAAGTATTGAAAGCACAAAGGATGAAAAACTCAAAAATTTATACAGGTAAAACATCAGAATACTTCAGACTTATCTGCAAAAACCCTAAAGGCCAGGAAGGCCTAGAACAATGTATTTCAAGCTCTGAAACAGTAACTGCCAATCCAGAATACTTTATGTGGCAAAGCTATCCTCCAATATTGAAGGAGCAATAAAGACCTTCCAAGATAAGCATAAATTAAAGAAATTTATGACCATTAAACCTACACACAGAAGAAGAGTAGAAAGCTACTGAGAATTAGGACTCAAGCAGTAGAAAGAAAACAAAATGACAAGAATTAGTACATACCTTTCTATAGTAACTGTGAATATAAATGGTCTTAATTCTCCAATAAAAGACACAGATTGGCAGACTGAATTAAGAATCTAAACCCAACTCTTTAGTTTTCTTTCTTTTTTTGGTACCGGGGATCGAATTCAGGACCTTGTGCTTGCGAGGCAGGCAGTGGCTCCACTGAGCTAAATCCCCGGCCCCCCAACTCTTTACTACTTGCAAGAAAAATACCTTACTAGTAAAGACACACAGAGTGAAATTCAAAAGATGGAAAAAAATATTCCATGCGAATGGAACCTGATACCAAGTAGGAATTTATCTGACAAAAGAGATTTCAAAACAAAATTAGTAAGACAAGACAAAGAAGGCCAATACATATTGGTAAAGAAATCCACCAAGAATATATAACAACTGTGAATATATATGCACATAACATTTCTGCACCCCAAATCATAAATAATACTCAAGATAAAAGGACAGATGTGCCCCTATACAGTAAAAGGTAACTTCAATATCCTGCACTCATTGATAGATCACCCAGACCAAAAAAAAAAATCAATAGAGAAACACCAGTTAAACTACACCAAACATCAAATGGACATCTGTTAAGATGTCTACAGAGCATTCCATCCAACAACTACAGAATACACATTCTTCTTAGGAGCTTATAGAATATTTTCCAAAATAGATCATATTTTAGGCCTTAAAACAAATCTTAACAAATACAAAAAAAATCCTGAAATAATTTTTTGCATCTTAATAGATCACAATGGTTTGAAACTAGAAATCAATTAAGAGAAACCACAGAAACAATACAAACACAAAATTCACTTCTGAACAATCAAGGAGTCATTGAAGAAATCATAGAGGAAATTCAACAATTCCTAGCATCAAATAAAATGTAAATACAACATATCAGAACGTGTGGGATACAGTACAGGCAATTCTAAGAATGAAGTTTATCCTTATGAGTGCCTACATCAAAAGAATCAGACAAATCGCAAATAACAACCTAGTGATGCACCTCATGCTTTTGAAAACAAGATCAAAGCAAAACCAAACTCAACAGATGGAAAGAAATAATAAAGATTAGAACTGAAATCAATAAGATAGACACTAAAAGAACAATACACAAGATCAGTGAAAGAGTTAGTTCTTTGAAAAGATAAACCAGATTGATAAACCCTTAAGTCAAAATAACCAAAACAGAGAAGACCCAAATTGATACAATAGAGATGAAGAGAAAAGGATGTAAAAGACACAACTGAAATCCTCAGGATTACTGAAAAAAAACCTTGGAAAACCTAAATTTTAATAAATTGGAGAATACAAAAAAAAAATTAATTTCTGCCTTTTCCTTTTTTTTAATAAGAGGGTCTCACTGTATGTCAGGCTAGCCTTGAACTCACTATGTAGCTCAGGCAGGACTCAAAACTCCTGGCAATCCTCCTGCCTCAGCCTGCTGAATGTTGGGATTACAGATGTATGCCACAACACCCAGCTGAGAAATGGATAAATTTCTAGATATATATAACCTACCAAAACTGAACATAGGGAATATAAAAAACCTAAAGAGGCCAGTAACAAGCATTGAGACTGAAGCAATAATAAAAAAAATTTCCCCCAAAAGAAAAGCCCCGGACCCAATGGGTTCACTGATGTAGCTAATCAGATCTTTAAAGAAGACCTAACATCAATGCTTCTCAAACTACTCCATAAAATAAAAAGGGGAAGAGTGCTTCCAAACTCTTTCTACAAGACCAACATCACCCTGATACTAAAACTGATAGGATATAACAAAAACAAACAAAAAAACTATATACCAATATTTTTGGTAAACATAGCTGAAAAAAATCCTTAATAAAATACTTGCAAACTGAATTCAACAACAAATTATGGAAAGATGTCCCCTCTTGCTGGAAAGGCAGAACCAATATTGTCAAAACAGTCACATTTCCAAAAATGATATATAGATTTAATGCAATCCTAATCAAATAGCAACAGCATTCCTCACAGAACAAGAAAAAAACAATCCTAAAATTCATATGGAACAAAAGAAATCCAGAATAGCAAAAGCAATTCTGGGCAACAAGAGCAAAGCAGGGGGCATTACAATTTTGGATTTCAAGTTATATTACAAAACTACAGGGATTTTTAAAAGGCATAATATTGGCAAAAAAACCCAGATATGTGGATCAATGGAAGGGAAAAAAGGATACAGAAACCACCTCAGGCACATTCAGTTATACATCTTTGACAAAGGGGTCAAAAACATATGATGGAGGAAAGACAGCCTCTTTGGCAAATGATGCTGGGAAAACTGGAAATACACATACAGGGGATTGAATCTATACCCATATCTCTCACCAAGTGCTAAACTAAACTTAAAATGGATCAAAGATCCAAATTTGAAATGGAAACATAATCTGCTGGAAGATAAAATAGGTAAAACTCTTGAAGTCATAGATGCAGTCAAGGACTTTCTATACAAAACCCCAATTGCACAAGAAATAACATAAATAATCAACAAATGAAATTATGGTGAATTAAAACTCTTGACAGCAAAAAAAGAGTGAAGAGACAACCTACACAGTGGGGAAAAAAATTTTGTCAGCTACATCTCAGACAGAGGGCTAATATCTGAATATATAAAACACTAAAAAAATAAATTAGATCCTCCCAAAATAAAAGACCCAATCAAAAAATGAGTCACTGAAATGACTAGACACTCCACAAAAGAAATATAAATGGCCAATAAACATATGAAAAAATATTCAACATCACTGGCCATTCGAGAAATGGAAATTAAAACACTGAAATTCCATCTTACTCTACCAAGAATGGCAATCATCATGAAATCAAGGAATGGCAAATGCTGGAGAGGTTATGGGGAAAAGGAATCATTCTACATTGTTGCTGGGAATGTAAACTACAACAACCACTATGGGTATCACTATCGAGACTTCTCAAAAAAACTAAAACTGGAAATTCCATTTGACCCACCTATTCCTCTTCCAGACAACTTCCCGAAAGAAAGACATCATAGTACAGTGATACATGCTATCTATTTTTATAGCAACACAACTCACAATAGCTAAATCTCGGAAGTGGCCTATATGTCAATCAACAGATGAATGAGTAAGAAAATGTGGTATTTATATACAATGGAGCACTACTCTGCTGTAAAGAAAGATAAATGAGTCATCCGTATGAAAATAAATGCACTTTGAGATCACAATTTTAAGTGAAATAAATCACACACACAAGCTTAAATATGTAAAAGGAAAAGGGACCATGAAATGGAGGAATGGGGGAGGGGGCATGAAAAAAGAATTAATATGTGTTATGTACAGGTATCAATTCCCTATAATGAATGTACTCATTATGTACTGCAAACATATACTGATAAAAATTTTTAAAAATTAAAAACCATTCACCACGATCAAGTTGGTTTTGTTCCACGGATGCAAGTACAGCATGGTTCAACACATGTAAATGAATAAACATAATATACAGAAAACCAAAGATAAAAAATCATACTATTATCTAAATTGATGAAAAGGCCTTTCACCGAATCCAACACAAAGTAGCAGGATATAAAATTAAAGAGTCAACAGCTCCAGGTGTGGTGATGCATTCTTGTAATCCCAGCACTCAGGAGGGTGAGGCAGGAGGACTACAAGTTCAAGGACATCCTGGGCTACATAACGAGTTCAAGGCCAGCCTGAACTACAGATTGAGACCCTGACTCAAAAACAAAACACAAAAAAACCCAATAGCTCTTCTATACATTGATAATGAACTAGCTAAGAAACCAGAAAACAATTCTATTCACAATAGCTTCAAAAAAACAAAACACCTAGGAATCAATAACCAAGGAGGTGAAAGATCTCTACGATGAAAATTTCAGAACACTGAAGAAGTTGAAAAGAAACAAAAAGATGGAAAAACAACCCAAGTTCATGAATTAGCAGGATTAATATGGTTAAAAAGCCACACCTCCAAAAGTGATCCACAGAGTCAGTGCAATCCCCAACAAAATACCAATGACATTCTTAAAAGAATTGGGGAAAAAAATTTAAAATTCATATGGAAACAGGTTAGCGTGTATGCAGAGCATCACTACTGCACAATTCTCTCACACTGGAGCTTCCACACTTTCATTTGTCCTCTGAGCAAGCTGACTACGAAGAGACAGCTGTTAGGTGGTGATATGGGAAAGCATTTTCCATCAAAACCAGAGAGGACTAGGAAGAGATTAAACATCCTCAACAGCTTGACTATCCTTCATTAGAATGCAAGGACCAAAGTAGAAGACTCATTATAAGACCTGGATCTAGCTTCAAGATATTCTTACAAGATCCCAGCAAGAACCCCGAGTAAACCACAGTGGTGCTGGTACCTAGGTGCCACCCAGGGCCCTGCCCACACACCAGCAGCTAGGGCCCAGACCCCAGCCAAAGCCCTGCCTGGAAAAGAGCTGCACAGGTGCACAGGCAATAGCAAGAGGCCTGCCCAGATGCCATCTGTAAGTGTGCCCAGACCCCAGCCAAAGACCCGCCTGGAAAAGAGCTGCACAGGTGCACAGGCAATAGCAAGAGGCCTGCCCAGATGCCATCTGTAAGTGTGCCCAGACCCCAGGCAGAAGCCCTCTCAGACACTAGCAACTCAGGTGCACAGCCCCCAGCCATAGGCCCTCTCAGGCAGGGGCCAGGCAGGTGGGGAGGCCCTCAGCCAGAGACAAGCCCAAATACAATCCTAAGAGTGCTGAGGCCTCAGCCAGAACCCTGCCTGAACAGGACAGTGGAGGGATCCAGAAGGTCACCACTCTGAACTCAGGAATTGGTACGGTGGTGAGCAGCAGAGAAAAGGCCTCTCTGAGGATTGCTGAGAATTAAAGACCACTGGGTGAACAAAAAGTTGCCTCACCAAAGGTGCAATAGGCCGCATCTGTTGAAATGAGAAAAGACATAAAAAACTCTCAAAACCAGACTTCCAGATCACCTAAGGCAACCCCAATGGGCAACCAGATATAACAATCTGATACACAACAACCTGGACTCCCTGAACTGGCAATGAAAGCGGATCTAGAAAAAATGAAATCAGAAATAATTTCTCAGATAACAACAGATATTGTGCATAGAGTGCCAGACATGATTAATAAATCTAGAGCAGACACAGATAAAAAAAATACAGGAGCTGAGGAACATAATGGAATCCCAACAAAGGAAACAAATGGAATCCATAAAAGATGCAAACAGATTTCCAGGAGATTAAAACCTGCACTGAAAGTTTACGCAGCAGAATGAGCCAATGTGAAGACAGAATCTCAGACAGAGAACACAGGATTGCAATTAGTAACCAGGAAAAGAAAAATTTCTTAAAAATAGTAAGGGACCATAAGAAATCAATCCAGCAGTTGCTAGATGATGCAAAGAAGAATAACATAAGACTGACTAGAGTCCATGAAGAAATAGGAGACTCCAAATGACATAAAAAAATCTGTGCACGGAAGTAATGGCTGAAAACTTCCCAATCGGGGAAAAAAACTTGACATACAGATAAGTCAAGCATATAGGACTCCAACTAGCAGTGATCAGGAGAGACAAAGAAGGACACTACATCCTTGTAAAGGGAACAATCTAAGAGGAAGAGATGACAATCATAAATATATATGCACCAAATACTTGTGCACCCAAATATATAAAACAAATACTAAAGGACATGAAAAATCAAGTAAGCAGTAATACAATACTGGTGGGAGACCTCAATACCACACTGTCACAAATAAACAGATCAACTAGACAAAAAATGAACAAAGAAATACTAAAAATCAAACTCCTGAACAAATGGACTTAAGAGGTGCTTACAGTGTTCCACCCCACAAAATCAGAATACGTATTCTTTTTAGCTGCACAGGTTGTTTTCCAAAATAGACAACAAACTAGCTGACAGAACATGTCTAAATAAGTGCAAAGGAAGTGAAGTTATCCCCTATATATTATCAGACCATAGTGTGATGAAATTGGAGATGAATACCAAAAGAAACTGCAAGAATTTCATAAACACATGGAAACTGAAAAATACACTTTTAAATAACCAATGGGTCACAGAGGAAATTAAAGAAGAAATCAGACAGTTTCTACAATTAAATGCCAATGCCAACACAACATATTGGAATCTGTGGGACACAATGAAAGCAGTCTTATGAGGGAAATTCATAGCAGTGAATACTCAGAAAAGCAGAGCGAGCTCAAATAAACAACCTGATGCTGAACCTCAAACTTCTAGAAAAAGAGGTAAACAAACCCAAAGCTCATACAATGGAGGAAATTATAAAAATCAGAGCAGAAATCAATGCAATGGAGACAAAGAGAACACCATAAAAAAATCAATGAAGAAAGAGCTGATTTTTAGAAAGAATAAACAAACTTGATAAACCCTTAGCCAAGCTTATCAAAGAAAAAGGAAACACCCAAATCAATGCAATTAGGAATGAAAAGGGTGAAATTACAACAGACCCAGCAGAAATCCAGAGGATTGTCAACACCTGCTTCAAGAACCTATATGCCAATAAGATGGACAACACAGAAGAAATGAACAGATTCCTAGATATATATGAATTGCCAAAGTTGAACAAAGACCTAAAAATTCTAAACAACCCAAAATCAATCAGGGAAATTGAAAACGTAATTAAAAACTTACCAACTAAGAAAAGCCCAGGTCCTGATGGCTTCAGTGCTGAACTCTATAAGACATTCAGAGAAGAACTATTGCCACTACTGTTTACACTCTTCAGTGAAATTGAAAGGGCAGCAATACTCCCAAGCAAGCATCACCTTGATCCCAAAAGCAGAGAAAGACCCAACCAAAAAAGAGAACTATAGGCCAATCTCACTAATGAACATAGATACAAAAATCCTGAATGAGATACTGGCATATAGAATGCAGAAGATCATCAAGATGATCATACACCCTGACCAAGTGAGATTCATCCCAGGGATGCAGGGATGGTTCAACAGATGCAAATCAATAAATGTAATACACTATATTAATAGAGCCAAGGACAAAAACTGTATAATTATCTCAATAGAGGTAGAAAAAGCATTGGACAAAATCCAACACACATTTATGATAAAAACCCTACAAAAAATTGGAACAGATGGTCTCTCCCTCAAACTGATAAAAGCAATTTATGAAAAACCAACAGCCAACATCATACTAAATGGTCAAAAACTGAAATCCTTCACACTAAAATCAGGAACAAGACAAGGATGTCCACTATCACCATGCCTGTTCAAGATAGTTTTGGAAACATTAGCCACAGCAATTACACAAGAGAAAGAAATAAAAGGAATAAAGATAGGAAATGAAGAAATCAAATTGCCATTATTTGCAGATGACATGATACTCTGTATAGAAGACCCCAAGAACTCCACCAAAATTCTAGACTTAATAACCAAATTCAGTAGAGTAGCTGGATAAAAGGTCAACACACAAAAATCTACAGCTTTCCTCTACACGAACAACAGAGTCACTGAGAGAGAAATAGGGCAAACAATTCCTTTCACAATAGCATCCAAAAAACTGAAATACCTAGAAATCAACCTAACGAAAGAAATCAAAAACCTTTTCCCTGAAAACTGTAGCACTCTGAAAAGAGACTGAAGATGATACCAGAAAATGGAAAGACATCCCTTGCTCCTGGGGAGGAAGGATCAACATAGTGAAAATGGCCATACTTCCAAAACTGCTACATAAATTCAATGCAATCCCAATTGAAATCCCAGCAGCATACTTCCCAGACCTTGAGAAAACAATCCAAAAATTCATTTGGAACAAGAAGAGACCCAGAATAGCAAAAGCAATTCTAGGCAATAAAGATGAGGTAGGGGGTATCACAATCTCCAACTTGAAACTATACTACAAAGCTACTATGATAAAAACAGCATGGTACTGGCAAAGAAAAAGACCTGAGGACCAGTGGAACAGATTAGAAGATGCAGAAACAACTCCAGACATACTCAGCCACCTCATCTTTGACAAAGGAGCCAAACACCCTCACTGGAGGAAAGATAGCCTCTTTAATAAATGGTGCTGGAAAAACTGGGTTTCAACTTGTCAAAGATTAAAACTAGACCTATATCTGTCACCATGCACTAAACTAAAATCAAAATGGATTAAAGATCTAAATATTACAATAGAAACGCTGAATTGGCTGGAAGAGAGTTTAGGTAGAACTCTCGAAGACATTGGTGTGGGAAAAGATTTTATGAACAAAACCTCAGTTGACCGTGAACTAGCACAAACAATAAACAAGTGGGATCTCTTCTTACTAAAAAGCTTCTGCACAGCAAGAGAAACCACCAGCAGTGTGAAGAGAAAACCCACAATGTGGGAAAAAATCTTCACTTGCTGTTCCTCAGACAAAGGTCTACTATCTCGAATCTATAAAGAACTTAAAAAGATCAGACCACCCAAATTTAAAGACTCAATCTGAAAATGGGCATCTGCAATGAACAATCATTTCTGAAAGAAGTAGAAATAGCAAATAAATACACGAAAAAATGTTCAACATGACTGGTCATTGGAGAGATGCAAATGAAAACAACACTGACATTCCACCTCACTCCAGAAAGAATGGCTGCTATCATGAAATCGAACAATAACAAATGCTGGCGGTGCTGTGGGGAAAGAGGAACACTGCTCCACTGCTGGTGATAGTGTATAAGACTGGTGCAACCACCATGGAAATCAGTATGGAGATACTTCAAAGAACTAGGACTGGAAGTCCCATTTGACCCCGCTATTCCCCTGCTGGGTATCTTCCCCAAAGATCTAAAAGAAACATACCACACTGATGTATGTACACCTATGTTCATAGCAGCACAATTTGTAATAGCTAAAACTTGGAAGCAGCCCAACTGCCCATCAACTGGAGACTGGATAAAGAAAATGTGGCTTTTTTAATAAAATGGAGTAATACTCATCCATAAAAAATGAGAAATTAGAGATATTTATAGCTAAATGGATGCACCATGAGGCGATACTCTTAAGTGAAATAAATAGGACACACATGTATAAATACCAAATAGTTTCTCTAGTGCGAGAAACTGAAAGTGTAAATAAGGACTAAAAGGTATAATAAATTATGTGAAATAGGAAGAAAAGGGGCAAAGGGGAAGGGGAAATTGGAGGGGTAGAGGAAAGGAAAGAAGGGAATGGAATTAATATGAGAAAAAGAAAAAATGGAAACAAAGTCTTTGTAAATAGGGAGGAATGGAGGGGTTAAAAGGAGGGGAGGGGAAGGGGGAAAAATAAGAACCAAGAGAGGGCCAGGGATTTAGCTCAGTGGTGCTGGTGCCTGCCTTGCAAGCACAAGGTCCCAAGTTCTATCCCTGGTACCAAAAACAAACAAACAAAAAAAATAAGAACCAAGAGAGATTATGGAAAGGTGAAAATTTCCAATGATGAATGTCATTATATTGTATACCTAAAATGTACCAATGATTAAAATGAGTAACTGATAATGCAAAATAGGAAGAAAAGGTCCAAAGGGGTAGTGGAAGTGGGAGGGGTAGGGGAAAGGAAAGAAGGAAAAGGAAAAATTATGAGAAATAGAAAAAAAGGAAACAAAGTCTTTATAAATAGGGAAGAGTGGAGGGGGTGAAGGGAGTGCAGGGAATGGGGAAAAAATAAGAACCAAGATACATCATGCAAAGGTACAAGTTCCCAATGATAAATGTAAATGTACTGTATACCTAAAATGTGCCAATTAAAGAATTTAAGGAAAAAAAAAAGAAATTTTGGCAAGTGCAGAAAATGGATGGATCCAGGGTTCATCATGTTAAAGACTCACAAAGACAAATATTATTTGTTCTCCCTAATATGTGGGGTTTGAAAAAGATGACAAGAAAGTAAAAAGGAAACTATTACTAGACAAAAGGAAGGGAATATAGAAAGGGGGGTGTTGTAAGGATCAGTAATGGGGGCAATAAATATAATCAAAATACATTATACACACTGAGCCCCCCCAAAATATGAACCCAGGTGAGGAGAGTAGGGTAAGGGGAGTGATGGCGGGAATGATTTAAGTATATTTATATGGGTGCACAAATCTACCAAAATGAAACCTGTCAGTCTGCATAACCAATATCCATGGATAAAAAAATGTGAGAAAAAGAAAATATATTCCTTTGCTCAAAAAGAGTATAAAAAAATAGCTTGGGGATGTAGGTCAGTTCAAAGGCCCTGGGTTCAGTTTTTAATACTGCAAAAGAAAAAAGAAAAGGTTCTGGAATGAAAGGAATTATCTGTAGAAGCCCTTGGCAATCAAATTTCTACAAGAGCCTCCGTAAAAAGACTCTAGGGTTGTTTTTTGTTTTGTTTTGGGCAGTACTGTGGATTGAACCCAGGACCTTAGCACTGAGCTACATCCCCAACCTTTTCGCGGGGGCAAGGGTCTTGCCCAAACTGGGCTCAAACTTGTGATCCTGTTGTCTCCCCAAGTGTTATGATTACAGGAATGTGCCACATTGCTGGGCTTGAGAAACTTAATAAAATTTCCTTCATGGAGGCTAACTGTAGTTACAAAAATCATACCTGAAGAATTCTGCAACATCATGACAAAAGCACTGTGTGGATCTGCAACCAGGCTTGGAAAAAGGAAGCTTTGTGTTAGAGCCTTGAAAACCTGAGCAATTGGAGTAAAGGTGTTTACTACACCAGTCCTTCCACCAATGGCTAGCAACTAAGGTCTAGATATCCAAGTAAAAGCTACAGATTAGTCAGGCTGAAGTCAATGTAATACATACAGATGCTGTAACTTCTCTAATAAGGGTATAGTCACTCAAAGTGACAGGAATTCTATAGAAATCACTTAGTATGGGTTGTAGGAACTCTGGTTTGGCAAAGACCCAGAGGCACCCAACAGAGGATTCATATTTACAAATTCTAAAGGTGTTTTGGGCCTCAAGGTAAAGAAGCATGTTTGCAGGAAGACCATTGAGAACACTGCAGGTAAGGTTTTTCACATTCATAAATAACCAATCATCATGTGTGAGCTCTTGATTGATACTCTGTGAAGCACGGTTGAAATGCGTGTTTCCAGCTCTCTGGGAGGCTGAGGTAGGAAGACAGAAAGTTTGAGGCCAGCCTGGGAAACTCAGCAAGATCCTGTCTTAAAACAACAGCCCAAACAACAACAACAAAAACAAAACAAAGAGTTGGGGATGTAAACCTTGGATTCAACTCCCAGTATCATAAATAAATACATATATAAATTTAAAATACTCCAAATTCTGAGTATTTCCCACTCTTCAATGAGAAAATCTACTCTTAATGGGAAGTAACAGGGCTCCAGAGAACTGAAAAACAGTGAAGGTGTTTCCTAGGAAGTTCACTCTGCAGCCCTGCAAGTAAAGGTTTGGCATTATCTGGTAGCTGTGCATAATCTATGAATCCACAGTTCATATTCATATTTTGTAAATTCCAGCACCTTTGCATTAGGGTCCAGGTACAAGAATGTTTACATTGTTCTGAGCGGTCCTAAATTGTAACAAATACACATCAACAGTAGAATGCACACACTGCTGTATTCACACAATACCAGACCATAATAAAAATTATCTATACACATACATAAATTTCATATTAATTGGAAGCTACAAAATACCACAATGTTTCCAATTCAAAACCAGGCATCCCCACTACACTGCATACATATATACAGTACGCGGTAAAGCTGTAAAGAAGGCAAAAAAGTGATTATCACAAAATTCAGGCTAGGGAAGGAATTTCGCTCAGGGTGGGGGAATTTCTGGGGAGCCGGAAGTGCTCTTTCCAGTTTTATCTGGTTGTTTTACATCTTTAAATATGTATGTGGTTTACACTTTCACTGAATTTGCTATACCGCTTTAAAATGTATTAGTAATCCTGCAGAGATTGGTGCCTCTATAAAGGTGACAGCTACATCATGATTCACCTTACTATTAAAGCAAACCAACTCTGAACACTAGGAGAAACAGGCCCTAAGACCCGCTGAGGTCCTTACGGGCTGAAGAACTGGCGTCTCTGAGTAGGCGAACCTTTGAGAGTTTTCAATGATAACAAACAGCCCGCTGCGGCACACGTGCCACAGTAACACCAAGTGAAGTTTCCAGAGTGGCGAGGCTCCAAGCGTCCCTAGAAGGGACTGGGTTGCCCGTGGCGCCGCGGCCTTGGCCCTCCGCCGTCGCGGGGGACCCGCAGGTGCACCCCAGACTCTGGGTCTGGAGCCCGAGCACTGGGTCCCAGTGGCGGCCCCGTCCCGAGAGCCCCAGGCGGTCCCCAGGGACCCGGCCGCCTCGCCCACGCCAGACCCCTCCGCGCCTTCCGGGGGCCGCGCTACGGGCCAGGCGGAGGCGGGTGCGGGGGCGCATACCTCTACAACGCAGAGGACACCTCCCAACTCAGGGTGACCTAGAACAGCGATTATCTCCAGGGTCGGCCACCGCCAGCTCTATTTCGATTTGGACTGCCGCGCAGGCGCACGCGCATCGCGCCGCTTCTGCTCAGCGCGAGCGGCCGGCGTGCGGAAGGGGCTGAAGGGCCGAGTTCAGACGTGCGCGTGCGCGGCGGAGACGCAGCCGCCGGGTCTGGGCGCGCTGTGCGCAGAAGCTCGTAGGCCGGCTTACCTCTCGGCGGGGTTGCGCTCCCAGAGCTGGTGTGGGCGGTCGGGGCGGGACGCAGCAGCAGGCGTGGCCTAGCGCGCTCCCCGAGCGCTGGAGGCAGGGGACTGGGTGAGGGTGAAGGTACGGGAGTTGCGGCCGGCGAGGAGGAGGCGGGCGGAGGAGCAGGTGGGCTCCGAGCCAGCTCGGCGTCAAAGCCTGCCACCTACCCCAGGCCGCGCGGCGGCGTTTCCGCCTGGCGGGACGGCGCTCAGGCCCCAGCGCAGGAAGATGTTCAACGTAGAGTCGGTGGAGCGGATGGAGCTGTGCGAGAGCCTCCTGACTTGGGTACGTGGTGACCGGCGGGCGAGGCCACCCATTCCCCCAGGCCGCGCTTCGGGGTACCCCAGCCTCGTCCTTGGGCGATCGCCCCTGGCGACGAGGCCCTCACATCCGGGGCCTTCCAGGGGACTTGGGCCGGGCTCAGCGGAGGACCCAGTACGGTCCGTGTCTACACCGCGGTCAGGCCGGGCCGCGGCAGCGAGCGGCGCAAGAATTTGGGGAGGCGCGGGCGTAAGGGGTTGGCTGTTCCGCTGGGCGAAACTTGCTGGGCGTAAGGGGTTGGCTGTTCCGCACTGGAAACCGGCCCGGTTAAGGCTAATGATGGGGTGCAGGCGACACTGTAATCGTTGTTTGCCGCTGGTGAGGCGCTGGTGCTTCCCTTGAGCTTCCAGGGACACCAAAGCATTATTTCCCCTGCACCCCGACGCGGCCAGTAGAGGCAGTTGGGACCCCTGGTAACGCTCCTCGTCTTTGTTGTAACGTCCTCCAAGGATGATGGAGCGTAGTCCTTTGCGGGATAGAAAAGAGATGTACTTTAAATGGCGGGAGGGGTTGGAAAAATATGAAGAGGCGCCACGGGGCAGGGTATTTAAAATGCAAGATGGATTTTGGCTATTAGAAATTATGCAGTGTGAAAATACTTATAAAAGACGTCAAAGATAAACATTAAGTAAGACTGAAAGGTATTGGGAAAATCAGTAATGCCACTCCAAGATATCTTGGAGCAACATTTTCAGAATTCTGATTTGAAATTATTACACAGTTGTTCAGGTTCTAACATTTTATTTTATTTTTTGTTTTGTTTTGTTTTTTGTTTTTGAGACAGGGTCTCACTATGTACCCCAGGCTGGCCTCGAACTCACAGCGATCCTCCTCTCCTGCCTGGGGCTCCCAAGTGGTAGGATTACAGGGCTGGGATTACAGGCATACGCCATCACGCCGGGCAGGTTCTAACATTTTCAAATAAAGCTGCGTTGGATTTTAATGTCAGCAGTAGTGCTTTAAGTAGCCCCTTCAAGAGCTGGACCACAAACCCAGGCTTGTGTATTTTACAAACTCTGGTTGGGTCTTGGGGTGGGGGATGCAGAGTAGGCAGAACCATGGGTTTAAACTAAGTGCTCTTTTACCTATTGCTAAAATTTAAATAAATTCCCCTTCTGGAAGAATCTTTTGGGGGCTGGAGATTGGACACAGCCTTATGGCCCATTAAAGCATTTTCTCAACCACTGAGCTCACCCCCCACCACCTCTCATACTTTAAATGTAAAAACATAAATGTCAAATTCTGTTTAGTAGTGCCTCGGGTTACATCTCTGGTTACAGGTTCACCTCACTCTCCCCTCCCGGCAGGTGCACTTTGGTAGAAAGGTTTGAGAAGCATCACTTTTGGTTGATTGTAACACAAGTAATTTTTTTTAAAAAGTCTTGAGGCTTTTACAGTATTGCCATGTTGTAAATCAAATTATGTCCCTTGAAACATAGAATATATATGATGGTAGAGCTTGATATGTTTGATAAGCTTTATATTAGACCATTCTTGGGATTTCAGACTGTTCACAATTATACATAGCTGGCAAACAACTTTAATAGGTTCTAACTTAAGGCAAGGGGATAGAAGCTGTGTTTCAGAAGAGATGATTCAAGGTTTGACTAGGCCGGGGGTACTTTTTTGGATTTTGTAGAAGGAGAAGATTTGGAAGAAGTTGTAAACAGAAAGCTGAGGATCTTCAGAGTTGCATTGTTGGGTCTGTACAAGTAGTGCCTTGCTCAATGCTAGAAACAAGGAGAAAGAAGGCAAAGATGACTGCTGAATCTGAAGTGGTGTTGCATTGTTTAAAGTCTAGAAGAAAAAGTCACAGAAATAGGGATGTATTTGATGAGCAGCTGCAAAATGGTGATGGTGCAGTAATTTGAGTAAGTATGCTGAAAAATTATAGAGGCAACTTTAAAGGGCTTATCACAGAAAACCATAGGATTTCAGAGAATCTATTTTTTTTTTTTTGGTACCGGGGATCGAACTCAGGTCCTTCCGCTTGCGAGGCAGGTGCTGGGACCACTGAGCTAAATCTCTGGCCCTCAGAGAATCTATTTAGAACCAAATGCAATATCCACATACAAGGATAGATAATCAACATTCATTGTCAACTGCAAAGGGCAGGAAGTGTGGTCTTTTTTTTTTTTGGTACTGGGGATCAAACTCGGGTCCTTGCGCTTGTGAAACAGGCGGCGAAACCACTGAGCTAAATCCCCAGCCCCAGGAGTATAGTCTTATAGATTTTCTGAAATAATCACTGGAAGCCTTAGCAAAGAAAATTTCTGGAGATGAGAGGTTATTGAAAAAAATGGAGGAGAGGTTCCATAAAATGATGTACAATTCCCAAATTTGGAAACATTTCAAAACACTGTTCTTTGAAATGTTTGAAAATAAAGGTGACTTTAAGTGCTGTTTTTTTCTCTTTTGGCTGTCATTAAAAGAATAAATATTTGCATGAACAGTATTTGAGGTAGCTGAACATGCACATTTTAGTCTAGTAGCACTCCTTCTGTGTGAAGGCCAGATAAATGCTGAGCACAATTCCAAAGCCAAATGTAAGGGGAAATGTATACAGTGTACTCCAAAGTAAAGACTCATTTAGAATAATTTGCTGTATTTTAAGCAAATTTTTATTCAGCTTGGTTGTGTGGATTTTTTTTTTTTTAGCATATGGTAGGCTAGAAGGTGTCTGCAGCACTCTGCAAAATACAGGCAGCTGTCAATGACAGAGAAGACCCATGAAGTAAAGTTCAGCCTGGGTGACTCAGTCTTTGGGCTGCCAGCTGTCTTGTGTTTCTGGAGCCTCAGTGTTAAGTTAGTTTCATACTTAAGATCCTGAGGAGGAAATAAAAGTATTTTCAGTGCACAACATTCAATTTGGGACAGGAGATATGTGTATAATACATTTTAGACATTCTTCTACTGGAAATGGCTAAAATAATAAATGCTTAGGTGAAGAAAATGTATGACTCTTATGTAGAATCCAGTACTCTGGAACTGAATCTGGTTGCCCCAAATAATGTTAGATAAATTGCCATTGTTATCAGAGAGCTTGAAATGTGGTTATTTCAGGTTTTTGTTGAAAGAGGAGTACTTAGAAATAGACAAAGTAATCCTACAAATGGAATACATCTCAAGCTTCAATTCTCAGTGTATGCAGTAAGCTGGTTCAGCCTGATGTGCTTAAATGTTTCCACTGTACTTCTGCTCCCACCCTCTGGGTCAGAATGTATTTCTACTTGTTAGGAAAAGTCTATCCTGCCTGTTAAACTTGTTGAACCTAATTTTTGAATTATACCTGAATCTTGATGAAAAAAATTACACTTTCCCAGAGTTTATTTTCTTTATTATTTTGCAATGCTGAGGATTGAACTCAGGGACTTGTATATGCTGAGCCCTACCACTGAGCTAAATGCCCAGCCAAGCCTTAACCAGGTTTCAGAAACTGAAAAACAAGAATCTAGAATGCTACCAGTTCATGACAAGAAGCCAAGGGGAAAAAGCATGATCGTATAGGCTTAGTATACTTACGGGAAAACCAGCAACCTTAACATACCCTAATTACTTTCGTAGTACTTATTTGGGAGCATATAAAATGCATGCTAATATGTAGAATTAAGGAGGACATAATTATTATGGCACTATCTTCCCATGCTATTCTCTCACCTCCGCCTAACTCCATCCTGCCAATAGCTGATTTTCTAGTGGAAGAACAGAGAAGTCTCTCATGTGCAGAGATTTGAAAAACCTTAGATCAAGAGAGTGTCAGTATAGCATGATGGTTCAGAGTACAGCTTCTAAGCTTGGTCTACCTGGGTTCAGTTACTGATTTTTAGACTACACTTCTTTGTTTGAAACGCATTTGTATTTGACACTAAGGTTGTTAACTCTGGCAGTGGGTCTCATACATTTGCCTACAAGCATCAGCTTTGCTTAAAACATGAAATGCTTTCCTCAGGCCAGAGTTTCTAATTTCTTAGGTTTGAGATAGGGCCTGAGATTTTGCTTTTCTATTAAGTTTTCAGGTGATGTGACCTGGGGACCACATTTGGAGAACCACTGCTCCAGAGCAGGGTTTTTATTTTGGGCTGGGTAATTATCTGTTGTGAGCTCTATACTATATATTGTAGAACATTTAATAAATAGTAACATAGCTTACTTCTACATAGTAAATGTTAATAGCATCTGTCTAACTCCCACAGCCAAAATTATCTACTAAGGACCAAAATCACCCTGGTTGAGAACCACTGCTCTGGACTTGCTAATTCCTGGAGTTCTCTTGATTACTCCGCATGCTTTTTTGAGAAAAGGGAACCAAAAGTTGGGTGCTAGTCATAAAACTTCTTGGAATTACAAGAAAGGTTGTGACCCTTCAGGGAGAATTGTGTTCCCTAACAAGGTTAAGTGCAGATATCTTTGAATTTTATTGTACTGCTTTTTCCTGAAATGCCCAATAGATAGGTGATAGCTCAGTGAATTGGTAATAGATATTTTTGAAATTGAGATAATTTATGTGCCATAAACTTCATTCTTTTAAAGTGTACAATTCTTTGGTTTTTAGTAAAGTCATATGTTGTGCTATAATCACCGCTATCTAGTTACAATAACATTTTCATTATGCCCAAAACAGAAAATCCATGTGGAAATCTGCTTCACACTCTTCTTAAAGCAGAGGTGAATATCTTGAATAACTATGTACCTCAAGGGCTAATACAAAAAAAAAAAAAATTGGTTGGAAGCACATGTTAAAATCAGAAATGAAAATTTAGCTTTCTATGAGTGCTAAGAGAAAAACAGATCTAGTCTTAGAACTAAATTACCCTTAAAATTACTTTATTGAATCGTTTCTTCTAATTGGCCAGAGGCAGTTTCTAATCTTACCTCCTAGTGGGGATGTAGCTCTGTAGTTGAGCTAGAGCACAATGGCCTGGGTTCCATCTGCAGCACTTTAGGGGCAGAGGATGATAATCTTCAAATCGTTACTTTTGATAGTGCTTTGGATGAGAAGATTCCAAATGCTAAACCAGTACCCAGCTACAAAAGAATTATTTGAGGAGCT
Organism: Heterocephalus glaber; assembly: GCF_053883595.1. Taxonomy (NCBI): domain Eukaryota; kingdom Metazoa; phylum Chordata; class Mammalia; order Rodentia; family Bathyergidae; genus Heterocephalus; species Heterocephalus glaber. The sequence goes on from NW_028258308.1 coordinate 45,261,506, forward strand.
TGTTAAGAATAGATTTCCAGGGCCAGGGATTTAGCTCAGTGGTTTCGCTGCCTGCTGCGCAAGCGCAAGGACCCGAGTTCGATCCCTGGTACCAAAAAAAGTGTAGCTTTCCAGTCAGGCGTGATGCCTCACCCTTGTAGTCCCAGTACTTGGGAGGCAGGTGGATTGCTGTGAGTTCGAGGCCAGGCAGAACTGCGTAGTGAGACCTTCTAAACAAAACAAAAAAATAGTTCTCCAGCTCCCGATGCACCCATGTGCAGAGATTCTTATTCAGTAGGTGGAGCTAAAAAAAAATGTATTATTAATAATAATGAATGTACAGTTGTTTCCTCATTCACCCTTTCATAAGGTATCTTTCTCCAGTATTTACACAGAAAAGTTAATATTAAGAGAGGTGAGGTTATGATAATACATGCCTGTAATCCCAGCACTCTGGGAAACTGAAGTAGGAGAATCACAGGTTCAGGCCCAGCCAGGGCAACTTAGTGACTTATAGAGACCCTCTCAAAAGTAAAGGGCTAGATGTAGCTCAGTGCTAAAGCTCTCTGTTCAGTTACACACATACATACACCCTCCCCCAATGACATGAGGTGAGATATCTGTGATCGCAAATTACAAGGCTGGGGATTCGAAATGCGTTACCTTCACGGCAATATTCACTGGGGCTTATTCAGTCTGGTGCATTGGGGCAAGGTTAGTGATGAAGAGGAAATGAGATGAGGCCCTCACTGATGCCTCTTTTTCCTTCTAGCCAAATCTGTAAAGGAATGATATTTTTTATAAGGGGCTATTAATTTAGCAGCTGTAAAATGAAAGCAGGTGTATATTTCTTTTTCTTTTCTTTCTTCCTTTTTTTTTTTTGTACCAGGTATCAAACTCAGGACCTTCCACTTGTGGGGCAAGCATAGCACCGCTGACCTAAATCCCTGGCCTGTGTTGTATATTTCTTGTAAAATTATGAGGAGGCAGCTGCAGATAGTATAGAGTAAAATCCCAAATCAGTTCCTGCAGATGATGTTTATTCCATTTATTCATCTATTCTTTTTCTTTTGAGATGAGTTCTTGCTAAGTTGTCCAGGCTGGCCTCAACCTCAAGCTTCCCAGGTACTGGAATTTAAAGATGTATGCCACCATGCCTGGATTTTCTATTAATTGTTGTTGTTGTTGTTGTTGTTTTTTGGTACCGGGGATCGAACTTGGGACCTTGTGCTTGCGTGGCAGGTGGTGGAACCACTGAGCTAAATCCCGGGCCCATCTATTAATTTTTTTATTGGACCTATACTTGTATAGGTTGAGATGTTTCTTAGCACCTCTCCCGAAATATTTACCTAAGTAAAAGCTATCCTCTATGAGGATTTTTTTTTTTTTCTTTTTTGTGGTACTGGAGAGTGAGCCCAGGAATGCTTTACCACTGGCTACATCCCCAGCCCTTTTTATTTTGAGACAATGTCTAAAAGTTGTTTAGGCTGGCCTCAAATTTTAGGTCCTTCTGCCAACACCCCTGAGTAGCTAAGATTACAGGCATGCACCACCAAACTTGAATATGAAGATCTTTAAGATAATTCCCTTGGCCTCTGCCACCATAACCATCATTACCCATAAGACTACTATGTGAATTATGAGGACAGTATGAATGTAAGGGAAGTTTGGCGATATTTATCAAAAATTAGAAAATGTGCATACACTTTGACAGAGCAATGCCTTTCTTTACCCCAACCCAATAAATAAGATAGATGGTCGCCTGAGTGTAATTCCCACAAACTTTGATCAAAGTTCCATTGTCGCAACCTATTTTAGACTCATCTGTGTTAATATATGGACCTGCTAAAACAGGTTTCCCTGTCTTTGCCTCCGTATTGCAGCCAGTATAATCTTTATGCAGTTCAGATCTCATAACCTCACTTTCCTGCTTAAAATCCCTTGTGTTAGTCCTGTCTTTTCACCATTTTACTTTTCTCCCTGTCCTTTCTCTCCTTTTAAGTCTCACCACCCACCAACCATACCAGACAGGATACTGCTTATTTCTAGATTGTATCACATTCTCACTTGTAATCTTTGTGATTGCTGTTGCTATAATACTGTTTGGCTAAACTATAAGGTCTATCCATAAGAGGTCAGCCTGTGTCCTTAGTAATTTATTTCCTTCTAAATCCAGATTGAACTACTGGAGAATAATCATTGTTGGCTCAGCTGCATTTTCTTACATTTCTCAGCCATATTATATTGACAAAAGGTTAGTTCTGATTTAGGATATATTTGAAAACAAAATGAATTTGAATATTCAGCCTAACCATGGTAAATATGACTTCTACATCTTTATAATTAATGGTTTTTGGCTCTGAGTGACAAATCTCAACCTGTCTAGGCTTAAACAATATAGAAATATATCTCACACAATAGGAGACTTCAAGTTTTTTTAAATTCAGTGGTTCAATTTTTACCTCAAGGACTTAAGTTTTGTCTCTTCCCTCTGCCTTTTATTACCTGGACCTGATCAGAATGCCTAATCCCATAGTAGTCATAAGATGACTGTTTGTAGCAATTGAGGGAACACAGCTTTACTCGGGTGAATAGATTGACTTTTTTCTCTCAGAACCATCTAGGTGTATCTCTTTTGTCTACATTGTCTCTTCCCTGTTTATCCCTGAGTGGGTTACTGGTAGAAGGGCTAAAGTTACCATAATTTTCTTAGATCATCCTTGAGTAGAATGGATAGTGTGAAGTCATCTGGTGTCTTACCAGTTTTTCTGTCAGACATTTCAGTAATCACTTCTGGCAAGAAGTTTCCAGTTGTTTTCCTTTTAAAATTTTATTCCAATCCACAAGATGAGATAATCACCAAAAAACATAAAACCCTAAGAAATCTTTATATAATTTAACCATAGAATCATTTTTTCCTTTCAGATCCAGACATTTAATGTGGATACACCATGCCAGACTGTGGAAGATTTAACGAATGGGGTTGTGATGGCCCAGATTCTTCAAAAGATGTGAGAATAAATTACTTATCTTTATATGTGCTCTTAGGTACATAGATCTTTATTAGATTGGAAATACAGATTTTAAAAGAATGGTAGTGATAAAATACTACCTGAGATCAAATTTACGAGGAGGAAGGGTTTATTTTGGCTTCCAGTCTTGGAGGTTTTAAGACATGGTTGTGACATTCCTATTGGGCCTGTGGTGGCAACACATCATGGTGGGAACATGTGGTAAAGGAAGCTACTCACTTCGTGGCAGCAAAAGGTGAAAGAGGCTGGGGCTCCAGTATTAGCATGTCCCCAATAACCTAACTTCCACTAGGCCCCAACTCATAAAAGATGTCCAGCTCCCAAAGTGCCATGGTCTGGGGACATTTTAATTCCAAAATTTAGCAGACTATATATTTGCAACTTGTGTGGCATGTAGAATGAGAATTGTAAAAACCAGTGATGGTTTGATGACATATACTTGTCAGGTATAGATTGATTATTTGCAGGTTTAATTGGGGCTATACTTGTTATAATATTCCAATTTATGGCAGCAACCAGATTGTGCCATTGTAGGAAAATCTAAGAAGCTTCCTCCCTCTTTCTTTAGAATTTTGCTCAAATGTTTTAACACTGAGGCCTTCCCTGACTACCCCTATAAAACAGCAACAACCATTCCTCTGTAGTATTTTCTACCCCTCTTAACCTTTTGTGTTATGCATAATTTCAAAGTATATGGGGTCCAGGAGGTCAGTGCCTTAGAGTGGGCAAAGACCAAGACTGCCCATACTAGCCATCATTTATTGGGTACACACAATAATTGGAGGGAGTATCTGGTGACTTAGGAGGCCGCAGTGATCCTATATCATATTGATGCAAATCTCATGCTGTTGAGGGTATAAAGGAAAGCATTCCCAGGACAGTAGTGAGATGAGTTAAGCTGATAAGGAATTTGTTCCTCCCAGGTGAAACTTTTCTCTTTTTGTATTACTACTTGGTTGTCAAAGAACCAGGATATCTTCTTTAGCTGATGTCTTCTTGCCCTTGAGCACCATAGCATCAAGCACCATCAAGGACCTCACCTGTGACTGGAGGCAAAACAGAGTTGTTTCCACATGGCATAGCCAGCTCTCGGGCAAGGCAACATTGGGATTTAGCTATAGTCATACTTTCAATTATGAAATGATTTTTCCTCAAAATTTATATAGAATGGCTCTCAACCCCTAAAGTATATGTACCATAGTGATTACTTACTTATGTCTCCCCACCCAAGTTGGAAATAAGAATGTAAGTGTGTAAGTTCTACATACAGCCAGGAGCTTAGTTTTTCACTGTTATGTCCTAGCAACTAGGAAAGTATCTGTTTTGTTTTAAAATTGAGCCATATGGCTGGGGATTTAGCTCAGTGGTTCTGCCGCCTGCCCCGCAAGCACAAGGACCTGAGTTTGAGCCTGGGTACCAAAAAAAAAAAAATTGAGCCGTATGAAATTACCATTTTCTGTAGGTAAAAATGATCAGATACTAGCACCTTCTCCTAGTTCAGTTTTCATGGACGCTTAACGATTGTGAATGACTAAAGGAATGGAACATTTGTTTGGGATACATAAAACTACCTTATTCTTAAAATTGGTATTATTATGGCTATCAACTTTTGACCTAGAAATTTGTCTGTGTGAATTGGGTTTTGCATGACTTGTTGATACTTTTATATTTTGAGGCCCTGAGCACTTGTTAGCTTGATGATTTAAAACCTTTACATATGACTACCTGGCATTTCCTGTAGTTTTGTTGAGAAACAGTCACTAAATGAATTCTAGGTGTTATTTACCTTATAGTAAGGTACGTAGAGTTGTGCATCTGAGAAGCAGAGATACCTACAATTTAGAGAACCTGTCTTTTATTTATTTATTTTTTGAAGTACCATGAGATGAACCTAGGGTCTTTATATTGAGGTACATCTCTAGCCCCTTCTTTTTTTAAAAAAAATTTTCTATCTCAAGAGAGAGACTAAGTTGCTGAGTTGCCCATATGAGTTTGAACTTGGAATCCTCCTGCCTCATTCTCCCAGAGTCCTGGGATTACAGGTGTGTGCTACCAGAGAATCTATCTTTGTGTCTTTTTAGTATTGGAAATTGGAAATTCATACTGGAAAACTAATATAACTTGTTTTCAGTTCTGTGCTTAATATACATGACATGTCTCTGTCTATATGTATTGGCACATAGGATTTATTTTATTTTTTTGGCACATAGGATTTTTGATGGCGCTTATCTTTTCTTTTTTATTGGTACTGGGGAATGAACTTGGGACCTTGTGCTTGGGAGGTAGTCAGGCGGCGGAACCACTGAGCTAAATCCCTGGCCCTGTGGAGCTTATCTTTTCAAACCTGGCCAGCCCTGGTTCTAGCACTCTTGAGATGAATGATCTCATTTTCACGGCCACTTCTGAGGGGTGCCATAATGTTTTTTGGCTTTCCAATGATGGAAAGTTTTACTGAATTTCTTAATAAGGATTATTTGTGAGGGTCTGGACCCGTGAGCTTTCCATGTAAATGTCAGTAAATGAATTTTTGCCAAACTAGTTTGGCTAGGACTTCAATCACTTGCAGAAACCAGAAGAGAGAATGTATATGTATATATTTTTGTGGGTTTTTGGGGGGGCATGGGGATGGTTTTGATTTTGAGACAGAGCCTCACTGTGTGGCCCAGGCTGGCCTTAAAATTTTGATCTCCTGCCGGGGATTTAGCTCAGTGGTTCTGCTGCCTGCCTCGAAAGTGCAAGGTCCCGAGTTCGATCCCTGGTCCCCCCCCCAAAAAATTTTGATTCTCCTACCTCAGCCTCCTGAGTGCCAAGATTGTAGGCATGCAGTGCTGCACCTGAGTGTATGTATGGTTGTTTTTGTTTTGTTTTGTTTTGTTTTTTGGTACCAGGGATCAAACTCAGGACCTTGCACCTGCAAGGAAGGTGGCGGAACCACTGAGCTAAATCCCTGGCCCCTGAGTGTATGTTTTATCCAAACAAGATACAAGGATCCAGACAAGGATGCTCAATCTCACCACATCTATTCAAAACAGTACTGGAAGTTCTGGCCTAAGGAAGAAAAAGAAATAAAATTCATCTAAATAGTAAAGGAAGAAGTAAAATTGTCACTGTTTGCTGATGACATGTTGTATATAGAAAACTAAAGATTACATAAAAATTATTAGAACTAGTGCATTCAGTAATGTTGCAGGATACAGAATTAACATACAAAAATACTGTTTTTGTACACTAACATGAACTATCTGAAAAAGAAATCAAGAAAACATTCTCATTTATAATAGCTAAAGAAGGAAAAAAACCCTCAAAACCCCACTATTAAAGGTGGTGAGAGATCTGTATACTGAAAACTGTAAAACATTCATAAAGTTAAAGAAGACATAAGTGGAAAAATACTGTTTATGGGTTGGAAGAATTGATTTTGTTAAAAATGTCCATTGTAGGGCCAGGGATTTAGCTCAGTGGTTTTGCCGCCTGCTTCGCAAGCGCAAGGACCCGAGTTCAATCCCCAGTACCAAAAAAAAATGTCCATTGTATATTGTTCCACAGCAATTTACAGATTCAAATGTGATCTCTCTCAAAACTCCAGTACCTTTTTTCTTTTGAGACAGGATCTTCCTATGTAGTTCAAGCTGACCTTGAATTCATGACCATTCTTCTACCTCTGATTCTCAGGTACTGAAATTGCAGGCTTATGGCACCACACCTGGTTCCAATGTCATTTTTCACAGAAATAAAAAGAATATCCTAAAGTTCATGTGGAACCACAATCTTGATGAAGAAAAACAAAGCAGGAGGCATTAAAGTACTGGAGTTTTAAGCTAAGTCAATTAAAATAATATGGTATTGGCATAAAAATAGGGACATTGAACAGTGGAAAAGAACAGAGATCCCAAACATGCCCCCACACATTTGTAGTCAGCTGACTTCCACAAACATGCTAAGAACACACAATGAGGAAAGGACAGTTTCTTTGATAAAGGGTATTGAGAACACTGCAGGTCAAAATGCAGAAGAATGAAATTGCCCCTTTTTTCTCCCCATATACAAAAATCAATTTAAAATGGATCCAAGGACCTTGTAAGTCTGAAATGAAAAATACTTGAAGAAAATAAGAAAAAATGCAATGATTTTTTTTTTTCAGGGATAATAAATTCTGGGCAGTGATATTCTTTTTCCTTGGATAATAAAGGAAATAGCCCACAGAACGGACATTTTACAGGTTGAGAGAAGATATTTGTAAGCATATTTCTATTAAAGGGTGAATATGCAAAAATAATATATAAGGAACTCAGTGTAATGGCAAATAAACAACTTGATTAAAAAATGGCCAAAGGACCTTAGTAGACATTTCTTAAAAGAAGATGTGTAAATGGCCAATAAGTTTATTTTTAAAATGCTTAACATCACTAATCATTAGGGAAATGCAATTGGTTTTTTTCTGGAGACAGAGTGTACAGCTTTATTCTTAACCCCGGTGGGTCAGTCTGGGATTTCTCCACAAAGAGACTGACAAACACTCAGCCAGAGCTAGGTTGTTACACATTTAGGGAAGGGGCGGGTTTATAAGTTTCAATCCTTTTACATATGGGCCCAACAACCTTATTGGTTACAGAATTTCACATATAGTGCGTCCATTGGTTAACACATTGCATTGAGTTTTAGCTTATTTGCATATGCCAGGAAGGCAGAACACAGAAAATTTCTGAGATGTTTGGGGGGGGGTGGGCAGGCCTGGGCATGTTAAAAGTAATAAAGGGAAGTCATCTTTCCTTGTTAGCAAGTCCAGCTTTAGCTACAGAGAAGTTTATTTCCCTTTCATTCCCTCTTTTTGATCCTAGTTGAATCTTCAACTTGTTTGTTGGTCTATGTTTTTACGTGTTTAAGTGTAAGCATCAGACCTTGAAGTTACCATCATTTGGTACGATTCTTGGATCTTAATGGAGTTAAGGCATTGAGAAATAAAGCGTATGAACCAATTTATAAAGCATGGATCGATTGTGAATAACACGAGGATACCAAAGAGAGGTCCTAATAAAGCACCTCTCTATGTCTTTTAGTCACTTAGAACACTCCTAGTTGTCAGGGTTTTTCTAAGTCAATCTAAACAAGATAGGATAGCAAACACCAGCATAAAACCCCAATATATAGCTAAAAGGAAACATCTCTGGAAAGTATTTCAGTCCTCTGGAGTAACAGTTATTAAGCCTATGTCAAGAATAAAGGCAGTCAAGGGCCAGCGATTTAGCTCAGTGGTTTAGCCGCCTGCTGTGCAAGTGCAAGGACCCAAGTTTGATCCCCAGTACCAAAAAAAAAGAATAAAGGCAGTCATTATTAGGTAGGCAAGAATAAAGGTGTCAGGGAAAGACCCAAGTCTGGAAAACATGGCAGTGGTTCATGGGTTGAGGTCCTCAGGCTTCAGCTGTGAGTTGACCTGTCAGCATCCAGAGTGACAGGTAGGTGTAGGGCCTTGAGTGTGTTGTCTCCTCAAGGTGATCTTTAAGGGAGTTGTCTTGTCGGTGTGGACCTCCCAGGAGTCCTCATGAGGGGGCTTCTTGATTCGAGAGTGATGAATCTGGCTGAATCTCTATAACTTTAATAGCTCCGTCCAATAATCTCGGTGGAACTAGTGAATGTGTCTCAACTGTTTTCCATGTTGGATCCTCCCTGTGTTGGCTCCTGGAGGGCTGGCACCTTGAGGGGGGCCCTGTCTAACTGCCTGCATGATATCTAATTAACTTACCTATCTGTAATCCTCCCTCTGAAGAAGTACCCCTAACTGCTCTGAGGGGACAAAGGGCGAGGACCATTCTGGCTACTTCCAGCTGAAGAAGGTCGTAGTTATGATCAGTAGTCAGAGTTATTCTACAGAGGGTCTGTCTAGGAAGTGCTAAGTTAATAGTTGGCTGTATAGGTCTAGAGTTCAGAAAAGTCCTAAATGGCAGTATGTACTTGGGTATTGTGCAGTTAAAGCCATAATGTATATTAAATCACCTAGGGGAGAATTTTAGATATGAAAAAAAAGTTATTGGTAAGAGTATCAACCAGCAGGAAGAAAGTCTGGAAGTGGGAGCTGCCTTGATGAGTAGAAACCATCATTTCGTAGTCTTAGTAGAAAGTTTTATCAAACATAAATGGTTCTGAGCATACTTGCATTAAGTTTTTTCTCTCCAGTCTTTGAGATCATTTTGTTTGTTCATCTGCTTTTCTGTCTGCTTTGTTTATTCATCAGCTTTCTTGTCTTCACTGTCATTCTTTTTATCCATGCAGTCCATTCATTCACTCATTCATTTATTAATCAGTAGGCTTTTACAGCACTTTTATGTTCACCACTAAATCTACTGAATGGAAGAGTTTCAGTGTGGAATTATGAAGAAATTCTTAAGGTGAACAGAAGTGATGGTTGCACATTGTTCATATTTTTTAGTGGTACTGAACTGTGCGCTTCAAAATGGTTATGATGCCCAGGTTTGGTGGCACATGGCTATTGTCACAGCTACTTGGGAGGCTGAGGCAGGAGTGCAAATTGGAAACTAGCCTGAGCACCTTAACAAGACCCTGTCTCAAAATAAAAAGATTGGGAATGTAGCTCATCACTTCCTGTATTCAATCCCCAGTACCTTAAAAAAAAAAATAGTTACTTATATGTTATATATATTTTATTATGATTTTTTTTTAAGTTTTTAAGAATTGAGCAGAAAATGTAGGGAGTTCTCAGGTGTAACCTGCTCCACCATGCTCACAGCCACCTTCTCTATCAGCATCCCACACCAGTGATACATTTGTTACAATTAATGTACCAACATTGCCACATTGTTGTCACACTGAGACCATGGTTTACATTAGGTTCAGTGTTGGTATTACACATTTTGCAGATACTGACATATGCATGTCATGTTGCTACCACTGTTAGTATAGAATCATTCTCCCCACCCCTACTTCTTCCTTACCCTGCCTGTTCATCCTTCCCCAAACCCTTGGCACCCTTGATCTTTCTGTCTCTGTGGTTTTGCCTTTTGTGGAGTATACATTTAATTACCTCCTAGTCCGCTCATGCTTGATAGCTCATTTCTTTTCAGAGCTTCTTTTTTTATTACAGCTTTATTGAAATGAAATTGACATACAATAAATTGTATTGGGGTTTGCTAGGAATTGAACTTAGGGTCTTATACATGCTAAGCATATGCTCTACCACTGTAGACCCTAGCCCCAATTATTATTATTTTTTTTTTGGTACTAGGGATCGAACTCAGGACCTTGATCTTGCGAAGGCAGGCAGTGGCACCACTGAGCTAAATCCCCAGCCCCCAATTTTCATATTTTTGAAGTATATAGTTTGATGAATTTTGACCTGTGTATACCCATGAAACTATCTATAGCCACAACAGGGAATATAACCAGCACTTCCAAAACTGTTCTTATGGCTCCTTTTCATCCTTCCTTCTCTGCCACCTTTTTCCATCTCCAAACAACCACTGATACATTTTGTCACTCTTGATTAGTTTGCATTTTCTAGAATTTTATGTAAATGAACTCATTTTGTTTGTTTTGTTGTTTTATTTTGATTTTTTTGTGGTACTAGGGATTGAACCCAGGACCTTCTCATTGAGCTGTATCTCCAGTCTTTTTTTTTTTTTTTTGAGACAAGGTTTCCCTAAATTGCCTTGCTTGGTTCAAACTTGGAATCATCCAGCCTCAGCCTCCCAGAGTGCTAGGTTATAGACATGTGCCACTATGCCTAGCATAGTATACTGTTTTCTTTTTTAAAAAATAAGGTGTGGCTCTTTCATCCAAATAAGTAGATTTATTCATGTTGTTGCCTTTTTATATCCTTTACATCTATCTCATTATATAGATGAATGTACCGTGATTTATCCATCCATGGATGTGTTAATGAACACATGTGGTTTATTTCCAGTTTTTGCCTATTTTATACAAATAAAGATGCTGTGAACATTAGCATGTGAGTCTTTGTATGAACATATGTTTTCATTTTTCTTGAGTGAATTCTATCTGGGAATCATTAGATATGGATCATCCAGCAGGTATGTATATTTTTAACATTTGAATAACTGTTAAACTTGGGAATGTATCATTTATATCCACATCTGCAGTGTATGAGAGTTCTCATTGCTCCAGATTCACTAGCACTTGCTGAGATCAGTCTTTTTTTTTGGTACTGGGGATCAAACTCGGGACCTTGTGTTTATGAGGCAGGCGGTGGAACCACTGAGCTAAATCCCCAGCCCTGAGATCAGTCTTTTAATATTAGCCATTTTAGTGACCATCTAGTGGTTTTAATTTGCATTTCTATAGTGACTGATGTTAAACATTCTTTTATATATTTGCCATACATCTGTCTTGTGTGGCAAATTGTCTACTATAATCTTTTGCAAATTTCTTTAGTTGAGTTGTCTTATTAATTTAGAATTTGTATATTCTAAATTACGTCCTTTGCCAGACATGATAATATTTTGAAATATCTTTTCCTGGTCTGTGGCTTCTCTGTCAGTTCAATAATGTTTTTTTGCAGTGCAAAACTTTCAGTTTTAGGATTTAGGTCAGTGGCACTGCACCTCCCTCGCAAGCACAAGGTCCTGAGTTCAATCCCCAGTACCAAATAATGTCTAGTTTATTAATTTAATTTTTTATTGTATTATAAAATCTTTTCCAAACACACAGTCACTAAGATTTTTCTCCTTTTTCTCCCTAGCTATTTTATAGTTTTAACACCTATATTTAAGTCTGTGATACATTTTGAGTTATTTTTCTCCATACAGTATAATCTGTAAGGATGGAAGTTGATTTTTCCATTTGTTGTTTAAGTACTAATTGCTGAAAAGATTCCTTTCTCAAGTTTTCAGGATATTTGGTCGTGTAAAACTGCTTAATGACTGACAGACCTTCTCCATGGATTATTAGATTTTTGTTCACTTAAATATTTTCCACCAACAGGTTAAGTCATTGAAAACTCCAAGATGAGTGAATTCTATCAGTTTGCATCAGTATATCAACAAATACAAATGAATTTTTTGACCTGTGACTGTTAATATGTAAATTCACATTTGTAGAATTTTTCTTTTATTTTTAGCTGCTTAGTTTGAAGACAGGGAACATTAGACAGTGTGAGTTTCTACAAAAGAGCACCCACTTTGGAGAATGCTGTATGAGACAGCAAGACTAGTACTCTTTATGCCATGAAACCTGTGATTCTTGGTGAATCTATACAGTGCCTATACCAAAGGACAGTTAGCACTTTGCCCTGATCCCACTGTGGCTCCCTTTGCTTTGTTATTCTGGAAGAATTTCATTTCTCCCCTAATAACACTGTGTCTGCAGTTATCTCATACCTGATGGCTATCTCTCTCACAAGGTTCCTATGCCACCCAGCACATCGGTGACGCTTCCCAGTAAGGCTTTCATCCCAGTACATCTTTCCTCACTTTCCTGAGAATCCTACCCTGTCCCTACCCTCAAACAGTTTGGATCCTAGCTCAATGTCGCTCTTTCCAATACTGTTCTTATTTAACTAAATTCTTGTAACTCAAATATACACACGTATATCATTGCCTGTCAGTTTCTTGAATTAATTTATCTTGTCTTCCACACAACGTCAGCCACCAATTCCAATAGTCATGCCTTCTAAATAATATGTAATCCCTCCATGATGTTTTCCATTTGTCATTGTTTTACCACTACTTCTTGTCTTTGCATTGCACTATCTCTGGAAGTGAGACTTCAGTAATTCTTTTATTTTCTAATACCTGTTGGACTTCACCTTCATACTGTTTCCCTTTCATCTTAACTCAGCTGCGATTCCTTAGTCAATCATAATCACTCCCTTGTCCATATATTAGCCCTCCTTTCTCTTATTTGTATTGTTTGACTAAACCACAACTCGTGTTAAATCTAATGTTTTACCTCCTCTGCTCACAAATATAATTGAAACTTGCTGGGAAGAAAAATCACAAACATCCTGATACTGTATTTCCCTAGTCTCCTAATTCTTCTGCTCTTCTACACGACAGCCTCATACATTGTTTCTTCATACCTCTATGTAGTTCTACCTTTCTTAGCCTTCCCATCTGATCACCCAAGTTAGGATACATTCTACTTGTAAGAAAATTGAATCAAAAGATTTCCCTAGAACCCCATGTCTGCTTTTTATCCACCTTCCAACACCTGTTTACTTTGCCTTGCTGCCTGTTACTACTATACATGATCTGTAGTACTGAGCAGAACAATCCTACTCTTAAAGCAAGAACCCACACTTTGTGTATTGGATCTCATTGTCTCTCACCTACTCAAGATCATCATACTTATACTTTCAGTCACATTCATTAGCATCCAAGCAAACTTGCTTTTATTTCTTTTGTCTTTAAAAATACTTCTTCTTTCTGCCAGACATTATTTCATTTCTCTTCCCTTTTGCAGCAAAACTCCTGGAAGGAATAGTTTATACACAACTGTCTGGATTTTTCCCCTCGTACTCTCTTAAATTCAATTCCATCAGGCTTTTCTTGCCACCATTATATTAAACTGCATCTATGAGCTACATGTTGCTAATTTGAGTAGTCTATTCTGAGTCTTTGTCTTTACCTGTCAGCATCATGTGACTACCCTCATAAAACTTTGTGAATTTGGCTTCATGGATACTAGATTGTTTTTTGTTTGGAGATAATATTTAGCTAGATAGTCTAGGCTGGCCTTGAATTCACTCTGTAGCCTAGGGTGGCATCAATCTCAAAATCCTCCTACCTCAGCCTCCTGAGTCCTCAGATTACAGGTGTGCTCCACCATACCTGGCTTAGAGTATTTCTTCTAGTCCTATTTGCTGCTCAGAACCCTACGTCTTTCATTTCACTTAAAATAAGAGCCAGAGTATTTAGAATAGTGTATAAGATCCTAAGGAATCATGCTCTTTATTTGTTACCACACCAGCTTCATTGGCTGTTCTTTCCCTCAGTGGCCTCCTTGCGCATTTTCAGCTACATTGGGCATCTCCTATGCTTTTTTTTTTTTTTCTCTTTTATTGGTACATTTTAGGTATACAATTCATTTACATTTATCATTGGGTGTTTGTACCTGTACATGATATATCTTGGTTCTTTTTTTTTTTTTTCCCCATTACCTGTGCACCCTTCACCGCCTCTGCCTTTCCCTATTTACATAGATTTCATTTCCATTTTTTTTTTCTTTTCTCATAGTTTTCCCTTCCCTCTTTTCCTTTCCCCTTCCCCTCCCTTCACTCCTTCGTCTTTGGACCTTTTTTCCTATTTCAAATTATCAATTACTCATTTTAATCATTTTAACCCTTGTTTACAGTATCAGTTTCTCGCACTAGTGAAAGTATTCGGTATTTACACGTGTGTCCTATTTTTTTCACTTAAGAGTATGGCCTTGATATACATCCATTTACCTATAAATGACTCTAGTTTTTCATTCTTCCAATTTTAGTATATGTGCTGCCAAAGCAAGCACAAGTTTTTCATTCTTTATGGCTGAGTAGTACTCCATTTTATTAAAAAAACACATTTTCTTTATATAGTTTCCAGTTGATGGGCACTTGGGCTGCTTCCAAGCTTTAGCTATTACAAACTGTACCGCTATGAACATAGGTGCACATATATCACTGTGGTATGATTCTTTTAATTCTTTTGGGAAGATACCCAGCAGGAGAATAGCTTGGTCAAATGGGACCTCTAGTCCTAGTTCTTTGAGTTATCTCCATACTGACTTCCACAGTGGTTGCACCAGTCTGCACTCCCAACAGCAATGGAGAAGGGTTCCTTTCTCCCCTCAACCCTGCCAGCATTAGTATTTGTCATTGGCTGATTTCTTGATAGCAGCCATTCTTTCTGGGGTGAGGTGGAATCTCAGTGTTGTTTTGATCTGCATCTCTCGAATGACGAGTGATGTTGAACATTTTTTTCATATATTTGTTTGCTGCTTTTACTTCCTTGTCTGAGAAATGTCTGTTCATTTCAGATGCCCATGTTTGAATTGGGTCTTTGAATTTGGGGGGGGTCTGATTTTTTTCAATTCGTTATATATTCTAGATAGTAGTCCTTTGTCTGAGGTACAGCTGTTAAAAATTTTTTCCCATATTGTAGGTTGTCTGTTAGCTCTGTTGGTGGTTTCTCTTGCAGTGCAGAAGCTTTTTAATATGATGATATCCCAGTTGTTTATTCTTTCTGCTAGTTCCTGTGCTGCTCAAGTTTTGTTCATGAAGTCTTTTCCTATCCCAATGTCTTGAAGAGTTCTATCTAACTTATCTTCCAGCAAGTTTAGTGTTTCTGTCTCAATATTTAGATCTTTAATCCACTTTGATCTTAGTTTAGTGCATGGTGATAGTTATGGGTCTAGTTTCAATCTTTGGCAGGTTGAAATCCAGTTTTTTCAACACCATTTATTAAATAGGCTATCTTTCCTCCAATGAGGGTGGTTGGCTCCTTTGTCAAAGATGAGGTGGCTGAGCATGTCTGGAGTTGTTTCTTCATCTTCTCATCTATTCTACTGATCCTGAGGTCTGTTGCTTTGCCAGTAGCATGCTGATTTTATCACAGTAGCTTTGTAGTATAGTTTCAAGTTGGGGACTGTGATACCCCCAGCCATGTCTCTGTTGCTTAGAATTGCTTTAGCAATTCTGGGTCTCTGGTTCCAAATGAATTTTTGGATTGTTTTCTTTAGTTCTGTGAAGTTATATTGTTGGAATTTCAACTGGCATTGCATTGAATCTATATAGTAGTTTTGGAAGTATGGCCATTTTCACTATATTGGTTCTTCCTACCCAGGAGGAGCAAGGGATGTCTTTCCATTTTCTTGTATCCTCTTAGATCTCTTTGTTCAGAGTGCTGTAGTTTTCAGTGTAGAGGTCTTTTGGATGTTATTGTAAAAGGAATTGTTTCCCTAATTTCTCTCTCAGTGAGTGTGTTATTTGTGTACAAGAAGGCTATTGCTTTTTGAGTGGTGACCTTGTGTCCAGCTACTCTACTGAATCTGTCAATTAAGTCTAGAAGTCTTTTGGCAGAGTTTTGTGGGTCTTCTATGTAAAGTATCATATCGTCAGCAAATAATGACAGTTTACCTTCTTCTTTTCCTATCTTTATTCCTTTTATTTCTTTCTCTTTTCTAATTGCAGTGGCTAATGTTTCCAGAACTATATTGAACAGGAGTGGTGATAGTGGGCATCCTTGTCTTGTTCCTGATTTTAGCATGAAGGTTTTCAGTTTTTGACCATTTAGTATGATGTTGGCTGTTGGTTTTTCATAGATAGGCTTAATCAGGTTAAGATAAAGACCTTCTGTTCCAATTTTCTGTAGGGTTTTTATCATGAATGGGTGCTGGATTTTGTCAAATGCTTTTTCTGCATCTATTGAGATGATCATATGGTTTTTGTCCTTGACTCTGTTAATATGGTGTATTACATTTATTGATTTACGAATGTTGAACCATCCTTGCATCCCTGGGATAAATCCGACTTGGCCAGGTTGTATGATCTTCTTGATGACCCTCTGTATTCTGTTTGCCAGTATCTTATTGAGGGTTTTTGCTTCTATGTTCATTAGGGAGATTGGCCTGTAGTTCTCTTTTTGGGTTGGGTCTTTCCCTTGTTTTGGAATCAAAGTAACACTTGCTTCCAGGAATGAATTTGGAAGCCTTGCTTCCCTTTCAATTTCCTTGATGAGTTTAAAGAGTAACGGCAATGAAGCATCAGGACCTGGGCATTTCTTTGTTGGTAAGTTTTCTGTTACATTTTCAGTTTCACTCATTGTTATTGGGGTGTTTAGAATTTCTATATCTTCATTTGACTTTGGCAGTTCGTATGTATCTAGGAATCTGCCCATTTCTTCTGTGTTTTCCATTTTATTAGAGTATAGGTTCTCAAAGTAGATATTGATGATTCTCTGGATTTCTGTTAGATTTGTTGTGGCTTCCTTCACCTTTTCATTCTTAATTTCATGGATTTGAGCCTTTTCTTTCCTTTTTTTGATAAGGTTGGCTAAAGGCTCATCGATGTTATTTATTCTTTCAAAAAACCAACTCTTTGATTCATTGATTTTTTTTGTATAATTCTCTTAGTCTCCATTGGATTGATTTCTGCTCTGATCTTTATAATTTCCCCTCTTGTACGAGCTTTGTTTGTTTTATCCTGTTTTTTTGATAAGGGAGATCGAACTCAGGTCTTTGCGCTTGCGAGGCAGGCGGCGGAACCACTGAGCTAAATCCCTGGACCCCTCTTGTACGAGCTTTGGGTTTGTTATGCTCTTCTTTTTCTAGGAGCTTGCCTTAACTTGTCTAGGTTCTGCATTAACTTGTTTAACTGCGTTCTCTCTGTTGTCTTAATATGGGCATTCACTGCTGTGAATTTCCCATGTAGAACTGCTTTCATTGTGTCCCACCCATTCCTATATGTTGTACTGGCATTATCATTTACCTGTAGAAACTGTCTAATTTCTTCTTTAATTTCCTCTGTCACCCATTGGTTGTTGAGGAGGGTGTTCAATTTCCATATGTTTGTGGGTGTTTTGTGGATTCTTATGTTACTGATCTCCAATTTTATTGCACTATGGTCTGATAATATACAGGGGGTAACTTCAGTTCTTTTACATTTACTTAGACATGTCCTATGAGCTAGCATGTGGTCTATTCTGGAGAATGACCTGTGTGCAGTCGAAAAGAATGTGTATTCCGATTTTGTGGGGTGGAGCAGTGTCAACATCTGTTAAGTCCATTTGTTCAATAGCTTGGTTCAGTTCTAGAATTTCCTTGTTAGCTTTTTGTCTAGATGATCTGTCTATTTGTGATAGTGGGGTATTGAGGCCCCCCACTACAATTGTGTGTTTATTAGGTTTTTCATGTCTATTAATATTTGTTTTATATAGTTGGGGCCATTCGTATTTGGTGCATATATATTTAGGATCGTCTTCTCTTCCTCTTGGATTGTTCCCTTCACAGGGTTTTAGTGACCATCTTTTTCTCTCTTAATTAGTTTTGGTTTGAAATCTACTTTGTCTGCAAATAAGATTTCTGCCCCTGCTTTCTTCTGGGTTCCTGTGGCGTGGAGAACTGTTTTCCATGCTTTTACTTTCAGTCTATAAGTTTCTTTTTGAGTTAGGTGTGTTTCTTGTATACAGCATATTGTTGCATTTTCCTTTTTAATCCATTCTGCCAGTCTATTTCTTTTGATTGGTGAATTGAGGCCATTAACATTGAGGGTTATAATTGATAGATATTGATTTATCCTTGTCATGATGTTTTACTTTTGCTGGCTCTTTTATTTCTTATTTTTCCCCCTTTCCCTTTAGTTTCTTACCTTGCCTGGTGGCTTCCCTCTGTTGGGCCTCATGGAGTTGTGACCTTCATTGCTTTTTTCTAGGATATTGTCTAGAATTGCTTGTAGTGCTGGTTTGGTGTTCATGAAATTTCTCAGGTGTTCTTTGTCATGGAAGTATCTAATTTCCCCATTGATTTTGAAAGAAAATTTTGCAGGATACAACAGTCTAGGTTGGAAGTTATTTTCTTTTAGGGCTTGAAATACTTCAGTCCAGGCTGTCCTTGATTTGAGGGTTTGTGTTGAGAAGTCTGCTGTGATTCTGATGGGCTTTCCTTTGTAGGTGATTTGTTTCTTTTCTCTAACTGCTTGTAGGATTTTGTTTTTCTGTTGGGTTTCTGGGATCTTGACTATGATATGTCGAGATGTAGATTTTTTTTGATCATGGCTAGTTGGAGTTCTATATGCCTCACTTCTCTGTATGTCCAATTCTCTACCTCTGTCTGGGAAGTTTTCCACTATTCTGTCAACAGTTTTTTTATGTCAGTTGTGCTTTCTCCTGTTCTTTCATGGACTCCTGTCAGTCTTATGTTATTCTTCTTTGAATTGCTTGGAGTTGTTGGATTGATTTCTCATGGTCCCTTACTATTTTTAAGAAATCTCTATTTTCATGGTCTCTATCTGCGGTCCTGTCTTCTATGTCTGATATTCTATCTTCAGATTCCCTTAATCTGCTGTGGATACTTTCAGTGGAGTTTTTGATCTCCTGAATATCTGTTTGAATCTGATTAATGGATTCCATTTCTTTCTTATGTTGGGCTATCATGGTTTCCATTTCTTATGCTGGGTATTCATGGCTTCCAGCATGTTTCTGAATTCATCTATTTTTTTAATCTCTTTCTGTTCTAGATCCTCTAATCATGTCTTTCACTCTCCTCACCATCTCTGTGGATATCTGGGAGATTATTTCTGCTTTGCATTTTTCTAGAGCCTCATTCGTCCGTTTTGTTACTTCCTGTGCTATCAGTTCAGGGTATCCAGGTGGTTGGTTATGGGACTTTTCCGTCTCATTTCCCCCAGGATTTACCCTTGGTGGGGTGGAAGTCTGAGTTTGTGCCTTGCTTAAATGTCTTCTCATTTTTGTTTTTGGTACTGTCCTTGGTTTGACTCCTGGGTTGATAGTTTGAAATTGCTTATTGCAGGTATCTGTGTTGCTTGTAATTAGAACCCTTATGGAATGATTGCTTCTCAGAGGTGTCTTCCAGATATAGCTGGTCTTTAAGTTTTGAGTCTATTGACTAAGGCTATCTCATTTTCCTTATACTAGAAAGGTTTATTGACTAGGTCAATACCAGCACCTTTGCCCAAGTGATACAGTCAGCAACACCATTGCATCAAGTACATCTTTGAAAATGACATTTTGTGGTAGTTATTAATCTATCACCTTTAGCTGTGTGACTTAAATCAAGATCAAGGACCAACCCAACATATAGTGAATAAACTTCCATATAACAGCTTTACCCTTTGGGATGGGGAGTTGAGGGGTTTGGGGAGGAAGGGACAGATGGGAAGAAGGATAGGGGAAGGTTAGCAGTATGGTCAGAGGACACAGGTGAGAAGGAAAAAGAGAATAATAGGAAAATAAAGAAGAACTCTGAATGAAGACTAAAACAGGGACAAAAAGGGAAGATGAACAATGTGAGAGAGCAAGAGAGTGAGTGTAAGAGAGAGAAACAAAAGAAAGAAGAAAAGAAAAAAAGGAGAGAAAAACAAATCCTTGCAAAGAATAGGGGAAAAAATTAAAGATAGGGGCAAAAGAAAAGAAAAAAACCAAACTAGTAATACTAATTTTAGGAATAAAAAATAACCATGAAGATGAAGGGCCTCTTTCAGGTTATGTCTCTGCTGTCAAAATAGGTAACGTGGGTTGCAGTGTGCATATATAAGTCAATGAGTCTCAGGAAGCTAGTCGCACACCTGTGAGATTCAGGCAGATTTCTGGCTGCAAGTCCCAAGCTGAGCTCCCTGTCCTCCTGTTGGCTGAACTCTGCAGAGTTGTATTGCAGGTTCCAGCTATGCTTCCCCTGAAGATAGTCCGGGTCCTGCTGGGAGGTGAAGATGACTCCAACTTACCCAGTACAGTGGTCTGGTGGTCCAGTGTCCTCTGTGTCTTTGTAGTGTGGAACCAGGTGGCTGTACAGAGGGGAGGGGGGGTGTCCAGTGGATTGCTGCCGGGGCGTAGTCTGATTCAGCGCGTTCTGCGGGACCCAGGATGTTGCTATGGCGTCTGCAGTGGGCTGATTTGGTGGGCTCAGCTGGACTGCAAAGTTGCTATGGCGTCGCACACCTGTCTGCAGCGGGCTGATTCAGCACGTTCTGCGCGACTCGCGGTGCTGCTATGGGGTCCGCAGACCTCTCCTATGCTTCTATGGACTTTTGTAAGACCTGTCATTCAATCTTAACTGACATTTGCCCATTCCTCAGTGAAACCTACTGTTACCACCCTATTTAATACTGCTGCTACTACCCGTACACCCCATATTCCTATACTCTGTTGAATAAATGAATAAGAAATTAAACAAGTTGACTTTAAAATTTAAAAAGAATCAATTTGATCTTATTTTAGCCCTTGTCTTTGAGAATGATTCACCGTTCTAGTTTTCCATCAAGAATCTCCTGGACACCAATTGAGTCTCCTGTATTTTAGTTTAATTCTGTTACGAACTCCCTGAAGTAGCTCAAACTCAATAAGTTAAAGACAAAGTCCTTCAATTCTGAGTTAGTATAGACCTCACACGTTAAGGTAAGGCCCTATTCCCCCAAGCCTGCGTTTAAGAGGGTGGCTAAAAATGGGGTCCCCAGTGCACCCATACTTCCTCTGGCCAATTACAAATTCAAGGATTTCCTTACTCCCCAACCTTGAGGTTTGATTATTTATTAGAATGACTCACAAAACTGGAAAATACTGTACTTTATTGTAAAAGACATAACTCAGAAATACCTGAAAGGAAGAGAAGCATAGGGCAAGCGAGGTGTGGAATTAAGGTTTGTCAGCCTGGAAGATCCCAGGTGTTGTATACAATTTGTATTTGTAGTTCTGTTACATCAGGCATGATTAAGTCATTGGCCATGGATTGAACTCAATCTCCCGACCTCCTCTGCCCTTCCTAATAGTCAGAGTATGGGGTTGAAATGTCCTGGCGGAGGGGGAAGGTTGTTGAGACAGAGATTCACTTTGTAGTTTAGGCTGGCCTTGAACTCACTGTGTAGCCTAGGCTGGCCTTGAACTCGTGGCAATCCTATTGCCTCAGCCTCTTCAGTCCTGAGATTACAGGAGTGTGCCACTATGCCAGTTCTGAAAGTTCTAACTTCTCATTATATGACTGTCTTTTGAAACCAGCCGTGACCCTGCAGCTACCTGGGGGCCCCACCATGAATCACCTCATTAACATAAACTCTGATATGGTCAGAGGGTCTCATTAACTATTATGAGACCCTTCTGTCATGAAATTTCAAGAGTTTTAAGAGATCAGACCAAAAACCGGGACAAAACTTAAATGTATTTTTTATTTTACCACAACTACATGCTGATAAGTATGATAAAGTAGAAAATTGTGCCTCTCCGTTTTGAAAAAATAAACCATGTGAAATAAAATAAAAGTTAAGCAATCGACGGTGGAATGCATCATAATAAAATGACATTTTCAATTTTGTAGTGTCCCAAGTTGTGTGCTTTGGTTTAGAATTTATTCCTTATGTGCCTATATTGCTTATTTTGATTCGGGGGCTAAACTCTATTTCTGTTGTCATCATAGGTAAGAAATTATTCTAGTCAGTTCTCTAATACATAATTAATGGCAGTGGACCAATATGATTGTTTGGTGTTTTTTTATTTTGTACCAGAGATTGAACTGGGGACTTTGTGCTTGCAAGGCAGGTGGTGGAACCACTGAGCTAAGCCCTTGGCCCAATACGATTATTTTAGTTAATTAGGTCATTGGGAAATAGGCATACCTAGTGTCAAAAGATAAAATTAAAATAAATTTAAAGATCTCTTCCCCCTAGTACTGAGGATTGAACCCCAAGGCACTTTACCACTGAGCTACATCTGCAGCCCTTTTAACATTTTTAGTTTTGAGATAAGGTCTTATTAAGTTTCTCATATAAAGCTCAAACCAGGAATCCAACTGCTTCACCCTTCAGAAGCAGTTTAAAGGTCTTAACTAGCTTTTATCTATGACCTTAGAATTGGAAACACTTCCCTATATAAAATAGTATTCTCATGAGCCACAGAGAGGGTTTTATAGATAGAAAAGGGCTGAAGAAAGCAGAAACAGGAACCAGAAGCACATTGGTCATTTCATGTAATGGTTAAAACAGAGGGTACTTTTTAAAATCACACCAGATACAAACTGGCTATTATCTCTTGGTCTTCCTTTCATGGAAGGTTAGACAGCTTAATTTTGGCTAACTTTTTTTTATATCCTTTTATTGGTACATTTTAGGTATACAATATAATGTCATTCATCATTGGAAATTTGCACCTTTACATACTCTCTTGGTTCTTATTTTTTCTCCCTTCCCCTGCCCTCCCTTCAACCTCTCCATTCCTCCCTATTTACAAAGACCTTGTTTCCTTTTCTCATATTAATTCCATTCCCTTCTTTCCTTTCCCCTACCCCTCCCACTTCCCCTTCCCCTTTGCCCCTTTTCTTCCTGTTTCACATTATCTATTATACCTTTTAGTCCTTATTTACACTTTCAGTTTCTCACACTAGAGAAACTATTTGGTATTTACACATGTGTGTCCTATTTATTTCATTTAAGAGTATTGCCTCAGTGTACATCCATTTAGCAATAAATGTCTCTAATTTCTCATTTTTGATGGCTGAGTATTACTCCATTTTATTAAAATAACACATTTTCTTGGTCCAGTCTCCAGTTGATGGGCATTTGGGCTGTTTCCAAGTTTTAGCTATTACAAACTGCACTGCTATGAACATGGATGCACATATATCACTGTGGTATGATTCTTTTAATTCTTTGGGGAAGATCCCCAGCAGGGGAATAACTGCGTCAAATGGGACTTCCAGTCCTAGTTCTTTGAGGTATCTCAGTACTGATTTCCACAGTGGTTGCACCAGTCTACACTCCCACCAGCGGTGGAGCACGGTTCCTCTTTCCCCACATCCCCACCAGCATTTGTTAATTGGTTGATTTCATGATAGCAGCCATTCTTTCTGGAGTGAGGTGGAATCTCAGCATTGTTTTCATTTGCATCTCTCCAATGACCAGTGATATTGAACATTTTTTCATGTGTTTATTTGCCATTTCTACTTTTTTGTGTGAGAAATGTCTGTACATTTCAGATGCCCATTTTCGGATTGGGTCTTTAAATTTGGGAAGTCTGATTTTTTTAAGTTCTTTATAAATTCGAGATAGTAGACCTTTGTCTGAGGGACCGCTGGCGAAAATTTTTTCCCACATTATGGGTTGTCTCTTCACACTGCTGGTGGTTTCTCTTGCTGTGCAGAAGCTTTTTAGTAAGAGATCTCACTTCTTGATTGTTTTTGCTAGTTCATAGGCAACTGAGGGTTTGTTCATAAAGTCTTTTCCTACCCCAATATCTTCAAGAGTTCTACCTAACCTCTGTTCCAGCCGATTCAGCGTTTCTATTTTTATATTTAGATCTTTAATCCATTTTGATTTTAGTTTAGTGCATGGTGAGAGATATATGTGTAGTTTTAGTCTTTGGCAACTTGAAGCCCACTTTCTCCAGCACCATTTATGAAAGAGGCTATCTTTCCTCCAGCAAGGCTGTTTGGTTCCTTTGTCAAAGGTGAGGTGGCCGAGTGTGTCTGGAGTTGTTTCTGCATCTTCTAATCTGTTCCACTGGTCCTCAGGTCTGTTTCTTTGCCAGTACCATGCTGTTTTTATCATAGTAGCTTTGTAGTATAGTTTCAAGTTGGGGGTTGTAACACCCCCAATTTTGGCTAACTTTCGTGACTGGATTTTGATTTGGATTTTTGAGTCTGATGCAAGAGCTCAGTCCAAACCAATGGTCTCATAGATATTTTATATAACACTTAAGAATCAGCACATCTATAAAAATTATTAAAAGTTTGCTTATGAAAAGGCCATACTAAGAAAAGGAATCAAAATACATTTATTTTGGATTCCATCTGAATTTGGAGGAGTTCATAAAGAATTTTGCATTAAGTAATTATAGAAATAG
Organism: Heterocephalus glaber; assembly: GCF_053883595.1. Classification (NCBI taxonomy): domain Eukaryota; kingdom Metazoa; phylum Chordata; class Mammalia; order Rodentia; family Bathyergidae; genus Heterocephalus; species Heterocephalus glaber. The sequence continues at coordinate 45,286,023 of NW_028258308.1, forward strand.
AAATTTAGTAGATTTTTGTTATTTCTGTGAAAGTATTTGTAAGAGGATTATTTTTTTAGGAATTAAGGATTAAAATGAACGGGTTTTTCCTTTAAGCTATGACTTGTATATAATTACAGACAAGTAAATGTGTTATTGGTAAAATATAAGGAAATTATTTTACATATACATGTATATATTTTTTCTTGGCAAGGTCAGGACATAGGAAAAAGCTAAAGATGCCTTCTTATGAGAAATGTCCATAGCAAGATTATCAATTTTATTTACATGTCTGTGCAGAAATATATTAAGAGCTTTGAGAATATTGCCTTGGTGTTGTTTGATCCTAGAGTGAGACCATTAATTGAAGAGTACTTATAAAACATTGTTAAAATTTTAAACTACTTAAAGAAATGGAAGTTATAACTACTGGCCTGCATAGAACCAAAGTTTATTACTAGGAAAAGCCACATTGAATATAATAAAGTTGTAGTCTATTACTCATTCTTTTTTTGTTGTAGTTTTATGAGTATTCTATTTGAGACAGAATTTCACTGTGTAGCCCAGGCTGACTTCACACTTGTGATCCTCCCGCCTTACCCTCCCAAGAGCTGGGATTACAGGTGTTCACCACCATTCCCACCTTAGACTACTGTTCTGTCTACATAATAGATTGCAAGCTTATTAAATTTAATCACTTTCCAAAATTTTATTGAGAAGCTTCTATGTGCCAGAGTTGAGATATTGGGCAGTATGTCTAGCAGTAGTGACTAGCAAATGCTGGCCCCTAATTAATGTAGTGTCAGGAGTGATGTAATTGTTTTTCTATATGTGATCTGGTTTACTGAGCATTAAGAAGATAATTAGCCAAGGGAAGTAGTGTTTTGTTTTGTTTGCCTAGAACCAGTTATATGTTGAATTCTGATTTGACAAAATAATTGTACTCTCAACTCTGCCACTTAACTATCTGACTGAACTTGTGAAAATTACTTCATTTCTATGTCTGATGGTCCTTAACTGTAACTTAACAGTCGTCCCTTCATTGCAGTACTTTTGTGACTGCCAGTGCTTGGTATATAGCATATGACGCAATAGGTACATTCCTGATGTAATACATGACATACATATTTTTGTTGTCTGTCTCAGAGTTTCATTTAGTAATCTTTTAAGGAATAAGCAAACTATATCATATTGTTCTGATTTGAAACATTTTTTTCAGGCTGTTTTATTCATAGGAAGTGTTGTTCCCAATGAAGTATTTCATAACCTTGTAGTAGTCAGGGTATATAATTTGTTAAACATTCTAAAGCATTTTTAAAGCACTTTCTGGTGAAATACAAGTATCTTTTAGCCTTGTGAACCTGACTTCCCACCTAGCTAGTAAAGTAAGTGAGTGCCTTCGGCTTTAGGTAATCAGGAACATCAGGAATACACAGCACTGGACTCACAGATGATGATGACCCTGTTCATGAGTTTCTTTCATTGAAAAGATTGTGCCTTTTAGACTATTTTGGTATCAAAAATAACATTGAAAATTTTCTAACTTCTATGATCTTTAGGGTAGTTCTTTAATATTTTAGTAGAATCCACTTTGTTGTCTTTGGTGTTACCTGTTTTTCTTAGAGATTCTAAGCAAACAGAACAGTTGGGAGCTGTCTGCCGGTTTACAGCAGACCCTTTTTCTGTTCCCACACCTCTCTAACAGTCCTGGTCCTTACTTGCAGGCATGGGTGTGTCTTACTTGTAGTGTTGTCTCCTACTGACTATTTGTAATTGGATAGAACATTTGAGTTTTCGGGGGATTTAGAATTGAGACCAAATGCCAAGCTAGTCTTTCATTATTGGAACTGAAGTGATAAAGACTTCAAATACATTTGTGGCCATTTCCAGCCTTGTATATAGAGAAGGTCTGAAGAGCGAAAATGGCATAGATAGGCAGAAAGAAGCAAAGATAAAACTCAGCACTGTCTGGAATCTTACTCCAGTGTTTTGTTCAGCCCCCAGCTGTGTTTAGTGTCATAACACACCTCATTGATCTTCAAGTACGTAGCCCTTTTCTTGCATGAATTTGCTCAAATTGGTTTCTCTTACTAGCAAAAGATCCTCAACTAAAAACACAAAATTAAACATAGGTCAATATGAATATCTACATGCCAAACAACGAAGTTAGTTCCCTTCCTCTCACTATATACAAATGAGTCATCAACCCAAATATAAGAGCTAAAAGTATATAAAATTCTTACAGGAAAATGGAATAAATCTTTCTGACTTTGAATTAGGCATAGGTTTCTTAGTTAAGACAACAAAAAGTACAGGATATTGACCTTCTCAAAATTAAAAACCTGTGTGCAAAATAGGCCATCAAGACAGTGAAAAGAGGCTGGGTATGGCGTCTCACACCTGTAATCCTTGCACTCTGGGAGGGCGAGGCAGGAGAATGGCAAATTTCAACCCAGCCTCAGAAATTTAGTAAGTCCCTATCTCAAAATAAAAAATTTTGGGGTCAGGAATTTAGCTCAGTTGCTTACACCACCTGCCTCGCAAGCGCAAGGACCCAAGTTTGATCCCCAGTACCAAAAAAATAAATAAATAAATAAATAAAAATAAATTTTTTAGGTGCATAATGAGAAGGAAGAACCCTGAAGTCCAGTCTTGACCTCCCCTAGTTGGGGGAACATTTGAAAGCCCTAGACCCCTGGAAAGGCTTAGCTTGTGCAGTGTGTATGCCAGGAGTGCGGTGAATTAACAAGACTTTTTGTGATTGCCCTATTGAAAGATCTTCAAAGTATAATAAGTTTGCATCATGGAACTCTAGTAAATGTGCTTTTCACTAGGTTTATCCTATTTTTCAGTCTTTTGGTAAACATTTATGAAGCTTCTCCCAAATGTCAGAGTATATTACTTTGTGATCCCTGGGGTTAAGAAGATAAGCACACTCCCTGCCATTGAAAACTGCTGAGTGGAGTGAAAGACCACCCTGTAAACCCAAATTGAAATAAACAATAACTGCTATCAAAAAATTGTTTTTTAAGCTGGGGATATAGCTCAGTGTGAAAGCCCTGAAGGAAAGAAAGAAAGAAGGCAGGATGGGGGATTAAATTTGTTCTTGTATCCTGAATATTAAAACAAAAACCAAAAACTTACAATTTGATAATGATAAACACCCTAATTTTTCTTTTTTGCAGTAATAAGGATTGAGCCCGGGGCTTTCTCACTGAATTGCATCCCCAACTCTTTATTTTCTATTTTGGGATAAGATCTCACTAATTTGCCCAGGCTGAGCTTGAACTTGGTGATCCTCATGCCTCTGCGTCCCACAGTGCTAGAATTATAGACATATGCCAATTAGTCTGGCTCCAGTTTTTCAGTGCGCAAACAATCTGAATAGACTTGTCACCAAAGAAGATATACAAATGGCAAAAAAAAAAAAAAAATCCCATGAATAGTCACTTACCATCATTAGCCATCAGAGAAACCCCAAAACACAATTAGAAACCACTTCATGTTCATTTGGATGGCTGTCACTAAACAAATAATATGTTGGCAAGGCTGTGGAAAAATTGGAACCCACATACATTGCTGGCAAGATTGCATAATGGTTCAGTTACCTTGGGAAACAGTTTGGTTATGCTTCAAATGTTAAACGTGGAGTTATCATAGGACTCAACAATTCTACCCCTAGGCATATACCCACATGAAACTTGTCCACACAGAAACTGGTATACAAGTGTCAACATATCATTGTTTGTAATAGCTAAAAAGTAGAAATAGTACTGCATGTACTCATGTGTTGCCTAATAGCAGGCACAATGAGAAATGTATTATTAGACAATTTTTGTCATTATGCAGATGTCATGCTTATAATAGAAACTAAGGTAGCTACAGCATCACTAGGCAATATAATCTTTTTTTTCTTTGGTACCGGGGATTGAACTCGGGTCCTTGTGCTTGCGCAGCAGGCGTCGAAACCACTGAGCTAAATCCCCGGCCCTAGGCAATATAATCTTAAGAGACCACCATAGTATATGCTATCATGGGCCAGAATGTTATGTAGTATGTGATGGTATATCTATAAATGAAATATTATTCAGCCTTTAAAAGCAGCAGGGTTTTAATGCATGCTGCAGTATAAACTTTAACACACTAAACCACACAGAGTGATTTCCAGGTCAGGTCCTGCTCCAGCTTCCCTTGGCGTGCGCCGTGGCGAGCGGCAGTGGCACAGGGGTGACGAACCTCAATGTGGTGAGGGAGACCATGGACGAGCCAAGATACTTCTCTTAAGACCTGCTCCAGAGGGCTGAAGCCAGGTTCTGCTTGCAATTTCAAAAATTTTGAATTCTGGCTTAGATATGGAAACTGTCTATTTGTGTATGACTTTGTGAATAAGGCATTAACCCAGAAGCTTTATCGTCGGTCATTAAGGAACTTCACAAGGCTACTGAAGCACTAAAGACTGCCGAAAATACGACAAGCTGACTTTCTGGAGAAATCTTGATGAGATATGTCAAGCTCAGCAAGAGTATTTGAAGATTGCATTATAGTCAAGAATGTACAAGTAAAATTACTGCATGCAGCAGTATAGAAAAAATTTTCCTTTAAAAAGAATTATAAAACCATAGCTTTATAAATCAATGAAAATGGCTTATAGAGAGAACTATCAGATGTGTTTATAGCACATCTTTCTAATTTTTTTTTAAATGGCTCTAATGCTTTGGCATTGCTGTGTCCATAGTTATGTATTCCTTATTTATAGCTCTGATAGCTTTAATTTTCTAAGCAGTCTGTCTGGCAGCTGTGCACATCTGCTGTGCCTGGTTGAAGTATAGTGGAACCCATCAGCAGGGATGTGCAGCAGTTATGACTTGTTGACATTTCCATTATAAACTTTAATTTTGAATTGTTTATGCATAACAACTGTGGATTTATGTTATACTAGGCTGAAAGTTGACAGGATTTTAGCCACCATTTGTGAATTTTTTTTTTTTTTTTTGGTACCGGGGATCGAACTTGGGTCCTTGCGCTTGCGCAGCAGGAGGCGAAACCACTGAGCTAAATCCCCAGCCCACCATTTGTGAATTTTGATTTAGATTTCTTAGGTTTACCAGAATCTTATCTTTAAAATAAAACCATAGAGAACATTTCTTGTAATCTGCTCTTTAACAAAGAACAGTCTTTGAAGAGTTTTGGGAAGTTAATAGTGTGAGCCAATCATTTTTGTGTTGAATAAAAAATAAAACTTCTAGAAACTAAAATTTTAAAAGTACTGACTGTGCTTAGCATAGTATTTTAGTTTAAATCATTTAAATCTAATAGGAATATTGAGAATTTTTTCTAAGTTTTATATCCTATTAAAGCCTACACAATAATTTATACAATGAAATGTAGCCACCATGCAAAATTCCTTTTAACTTTTATTACCTAAAAGTAACTAGAGGGCCAGGGATTTAAGCCTGCCTCCCAAGCACAAGGACCCTAGTTCGATCCCTTGTACCAAAAGAAAAAAAAAAAAGTAACTGGAATGCTTACCTAGTAATCTTGGGTGGTTATTTAATAAATCAGTAGGTAGGTGGTATGTTTCACCAAATATTGTATTTTCTGCAGAAGTAAGGATTTGCAGTCCTTAAAAACCAATTAAATGTGAATCAGGAATTATAAGTATGGTTTGGTAAAATCCTTATTTGTCTTCATTTTTACCCTTGAAGTTTTAACTCATCAAAGAGATAATTTGAGAATAAATTTTAGGAAATTTAGGATAGAATTGGTTCTGTTCCTGTGACAGAATCTCAGTGAAATTTTTTTTGCAAAGTTAATAAAGATTTAATTAGATTTTACTGTTTCTTAAATTTTAAGTTTTGTTAGATGCCATTTAAATGGTGGTACAAGAATTTACTTTTCAGTAGCATTTCCTTTTGTTCAGATACCTGAATGATTTTAATAAGATTTAGCAATATTTAAATAGCCAGCTTCTCTTGACATTTAAAAAATAAATGTTGCCTTTTGGCTATTTCAGTTTTTCAAATATATGGCATCTTTACCAATTAAACTGAAAAGTCTTTTTGCAGAATGAGTTAAAAGACAGAATTTGTGGTAAGTGTTTGATGATAAACATGGCAAATACTGGCTGTTACGTATAAAATCAAAGAAAACACTTCTTTCAAACTCCAAATTTTGTGTATATTTTTGGGCCTTAAGAGTTGATGGTTTTATTTATGATTTTGTAGATTAAGTTATTTATGTATGAAACAAAGGAAAATATATTGAAATGTTTACAGAGAGGATTTTCATGTGTCACAGTTCTTAAACGTAAACATTTTTAATGCACACTTAAATAATATTTGAGAAAGCAAACAAAATAACAACACTGAAGTGTCACGTATGTGTCAGTGACAAAAATAAAGCCGTTTTGGTGAAAAAAATAAATAAACTATACACAGTGATGCCTATCTAACCTGACACATAGCAGGCTGAGGCAGAAGGATCATGATTTTGAGGCTAGTGTTGCCTACCAAGTGAGACCCTGTCTCAAGAAAAAAGCTCTAAGAAGCAAGACACCGCATGCCTGCCTGGCAAGTGCAAGGTCCTGCGTTCGATCCCCAGTACTGGGGGAAAGAAAAGCAAGACACAAAAGACCGTATAACATGATTTCATTCATGTGAAATGTCCAGAATAGGCAAATTCATGTTGGCAGAAATTAATGATTTCCAGGAACTGGGAAGAGGAAATAAGGTATGACAGTTAATTGTTAAAAAGGTTTCCTTTGCGGGATGATGAGATCTAAGGTTAGACTGTGGTGATGTTTGTATAATTTTGAGTGTAATATACTATACTGCTTGTATACTTTAAATGGGTATATTGTATGCTGTGTGAATTGTATCTCACATACAATGAGAACATGAAGCTGTTTTTAAGAATAGATAGAAAAGGGCTGGGGATTTAGCTCAGTGGTTCTGCCACCTGTCTCGCAAGTGCAAAGTCCCGAGTTCCATCCCCAGTACCAAAAAAAGAAGACTAGATAGTAAAGTTAATGTTATTGAGTAATAAGATACAGGCTTTTAGGCTGTGTGTGGTGGCAAATACCTGTACTCTCAGCACTTGAAAGGCTGAGGCAGGAAGATTTTGAGTTTGAGGCCAGTCTTAGGTACATAGCAAGTTCAAGATAAGCTTGGACTGCATAGCAAGACCCTGTCTAAAGGAGGCCCACATGCATGCACCTCTGCCCCCCCACAACCAAAAAGGTACAGGCTTCAAAAATCAGTTGATTTCTATAGAAATAACTTAGTTGTTGTAACTTTTTTTTAATACGTACTTATTATCTGAGTATACTTTTCTTGTTTTTTGGTCCCGGGGATCGAACTCAGGACCTTGCGCTTGCAAGGCAGGCGGCAGAATGACTGAGCTAAATCCCTGGCTGTTTTTCTTTTTTCATAAAAGTTAAAAGTGCTAAGTAACCTGTTGCTTCATTTAAAGCTAATTTGAATAAAATTTAGTACTGATTCTATTTATCAGTTTGAGTTAACAGTAAAAGTTTAAATGTAGCTTTTATTCCCAACCTGTCTCATTGCCATTCTGTTCTTTGGTTGAAGAAAGGCAGTTCTGGTGTTATGGAAAGATCTTGGACTTAGCAATTACTAGACCAGGATAAGCATAGGTGTTCCACTGTGGTCTTGAACAAATAATGTCATTTCTTATGGTATCAGCTTGAAAAAGGTTAAGATGAAGTTCATGCTTAGTTTGAGAAGTTTGGAGTTTTTCTTCTTAGCATTTGTTAAAAGTATGGAGTTCTTGCTAGGAAAAATAAGTATGTTTAGGTTCTATTCTTGTTTCAGTGTATTTGTTCACAGCAATACTTAAGCAGAAATGGTGTCCAACTTGGTCTAATGCCTAGTACTACATCTGAGGAAATAGGCTCTCCATTTATATTATTTGAAGAAACCGAAATTTAGTGACATTGTTGGTGACTATGGAATATTATTAGGTGATGAGGTAGTTGAAATATTAACTGAAAAATTCATTCTGCTTTAATCTGTCTTGTCTTTCTAAAAATTATACCATTGATTTTTGATTTTCTGGATATTTGTATGGTATCTACAGTTAATTCTAGTTCAGTATATTCAACTATAACTTTTAAAACTATTAACTACTTATTAGCATTTCTTGCCTTTTGATAAAAAATATTTTTATAGTGAGTTACTGATAAAGTTGCTTTTAGAGAAATCTGCTATATAATAATTATAGCTGCTCTCACATACTAAATTACTTAGTGACTGATACGTGGCAAATACACTTTTATGTCTCACTTAAGTGATGATAAGGAGTAGGATTCAATTTTGTTTTTTTTAGCATGATAGCTACATGATTTTAATAGACTAGCCTTTTCTTATTTTCAGAGATCCTACATATTTTGATGAAAATTGGCTAAACAGAATCAAAACTGAAGTGGGAGACAATTGGAGGCTAAAGGTATGTCTTTTGTTTTTCCATTTATTAAACCTTTAAGTATTTTTGTATATATAAGTATTGGGTTTTTATCTAATATGTCTAGTGAGCGTTAGACACTTAGCCTATGGTGAAATCATCTGACATTGAAGATGTGAAGGTAACCTAAGTTGCCCATTAAATGCAACATAATTAAGGCAGTAAAACAAAATGTGTGAGGGCATGAGCTTTGGACCCAGAGCACCTGTCTCTACATCACACCTCTCCCATTTATTGTCTGGTGGGCAAGTATTTGACCTTTATATGACTCAGTTTCTACATTGTAGAATGAGGATTACAATGGGACCTACCTCACAGAAATAAGAGTTAGGATATATTTAGAATAGTCACAGTACATGTGTTAGTTGCTAGTGCTGTTGTCAATGAGAAAATATTTATGATAATTTTTTATATTGAACTGTATTTTAATTTATGTTTGCCTTGTACTCAATTGCTGTCTCTTTAAACAGATTAGCAATTTAAAGAAAATTTTAAAAGGAATCCTGGATTACAATCATGAGGTAAGGACTTTTTCATTGCATTTGAAATTCATGGCATAAGTTTCAAGTTAAGGAAAAATTGCCTTCAAAATTCATAGTTTGTCTTCCATTGTACAGTTTGTAAGATGTTGGTACAGACATCTATAAGGTGTCTGTATTATGTGTATTTTATGTTTTGTTGATGACTACTAATTTATGTTAGATTGTGCTTTATGCTGATTATTAATTCTCTCCATTCATCCCTTACTTGTGAAGGGAGTCAAGAGCTTGTGCATCATTAGAATCAATTCCATTATATCTTTTGGCAAACCCCTGGCCCTAGAACTTACTTTATCCTCTTCAGTCTGCATCAGAAGAGTCTGGAATTGCTGGGGGAAAATTCAGATATTGGAAGGAACTGATTTTACTGGGTTTGTTTTGTTTTGTACTTGAAGTTGAACCCAAAGTCTTTGCACAGAGCTGCATCCCAAGCCCTTTTTCTGGTTTTAATTTTGTGATAGGTTTCACTAAGTTACCCAGCCTGAGCTCCAACTTGTGATCCTCCTGCCTCAATTGTTACCTTTCACTCTCATCCTGAAAATTCCTTTGTCTCTCCTGTTTTATATTCCTTTTACTGAATCAGTTTTCTTTCCTGGTTTACTTTATTATTTTGTTGGAGCACATTTTCCTATGCCATCTTCAGAAGAGTACATAGTAGGTAATATTTTCAGGCCTTATACATTTGAAAATACATCTTAGTTCTCCTTTAGATTGAATTGGCTGTGGAATTTCAGTTGAAAAATCGTAGTATTTCAAAGGTCTCTTACAACATTGTCCTCTGGATTTCAGTGCTGCTCTTTCAATGGCTTCTGTCTTTCGTGGGAATTTTTATAGTGGCTTGTTCATTTTGTGGAAATTTTAAGATCACCTTTGTAATCTCCAAGGTTTATGATTTGGTATAAGGTGCATGTGGGGGGAGGTAGATGTTTTATTATGCTTAGCACTTAGCAGTCCTTTAAACTGAATACCTACTAGTGTTTTGTTTTGTTTTGTTTTGTCTTGTCAATTTTGTTTTGTTTTTGTGACACTGGGGGTTGAACCTAGGGCCTTTCCACTGACCTTCATTCCAGTCCTTTTTAAATTTTGAATTTTGAGACAAGATCTTTCTAGGTTACTTAAATTCCCCAGGCTGGGCCTGAACTTATGATTCTTATGGGGCAGCCTCCCAAAATGCTGGGATTTCAGGTGTGTGCCACCATACCTTAATATAAATACCAACTAGTTTTAATTTTAAGGAAGTTTTCTTACATACATGTATGTCATTTTCCCCACATATTTTGTTTGCTTTTTTCCTAAAACTGTTCAGTCTCTGTACCTTCTAGATTAATCCTTAATTATCTGACTTTTCTTTTTTTCCCTCTTGTGTTTTGCTCTTTCTGTGATTATTACACAAATTTTATCCATCTTGCCCATTAATGCTTCTGTTTTTGCTAAATCATATTTTTGATTCTCAAGAGCTCTTTTTTGTTTTCTGAAGGGAGCTTTTATATATTCTTGCATTACTTTCATATTTTATTTATTTTATTTATTTCTTAACCCATCTGCCCAGATTCCTCCCAGTAAGCATCACTATGAGCAATTTTTGCATATCCTTCTAAAGACTGATATTCCTACTCAAGGCAGAAATTAGGCATAGTGGTACATGACTGTAATCTCCATACTCTGGGAGTTTCACGTAGAAGTATTGCAAGTTACAGCCCAGCCCAAGCAATTTAGCAAGACTCTCTCTCTACGAGAAAAAAAAAAAAAAAGTCACCCTTGTAATCCCATCATTGAGGGTGGCTAAGGCAGAAAGATTTCGAGTTCAAGGGCAGCTTAGGCAACTTAGTGAGACCCTGTCTCAGAATAAAAAGGCCTGTGAATGTAACGTAGTGGTAGAGTACCCCTGGACTCCATTCCCAAGGCTGCAAAGGAGGGTGGCACTGGGAATCCAGCTCACTCCAAAGGCACTGGACCCTGTGGCATAAAAAGAATGAGGATTGGATTTAATCTGAGTTGATGGTGTATTCCTATTCATTTAATTCAGTTTATTTTCCCATTATTTAGAATAAAATCCTCATCCTTAATGTAATTTACAAGGACCTAAATGATCTGCCCTCTACCCCTAATTTAACTTTATCTGCCCTAGCCCTGCTGGTCTTGGCTATTGCTGAAGTTAATCAAGTGCACTCCTACCTTGACCTGGGGTAATCTTTTGTGTAGTATATTTTCCCCTGATGTATTGCTTTGTGGTTTGCTTCTTAATTCTAGATAAGGAGTTTTTTGGGGGGTGGGAGGATGGGAGTGTTTATTTTGTTTGTTTGCTTACTTTTGGTGCTGGGTATGGAACCCAGGACCTCACATATGCCAAGCATGTGGTCTACCACTGAGCTCCACTTCCAGCCCCTCTGCTCAGTTTTTCTTTCAATGTAAGAGGCATTCCTTGATCATCTGGTTGGATTAGCAGACCTCCTTCCCCACAACCCACATCACGTTTTCACTGTAAAATAAACATGCATTCAGAAAAGTACATGATGTGTATATGTATGTAACAGGTCTGTGGAACACTGTCACCATCTTTAAAAGCTACTGTGTCTTCTGTTCATAATGTGTTTTCTCACCTCCTAGCCAAAAAAAACTATGATCTTGAATTTTTAAATAATCTTATTTTTGCTTTTCTTGATAATTTTACTCCTTATATAGATGTCTAATTGTAGGATTTTGTTTCCATTTCTTGCACTGTTTGCTTTCCTCTGACTTTGTTTTTCATATGGGAGACTTCTCAAACGTCTTAATAATCTTGGGTTGTTTGTTGATATTTAAAAACAAAGTAAAGCTGATTGGAATTTAAGTGAGGGGGTTTTTTTATACTGTTAAATTTCAGTTTGGAATTATCAGGCAGAAATCTTTACATTTGTTTGCATATGTCATTTCATGTGAGATCTGTCACTTTCCCCATAAAAGAATCCTCCATTCTTCCTGATATCCCTTGCTACTAGTGTTTTGGGAATCAAATGCAGTGAAGATGGCTAAGGAAAGTCTTACTGTTGACATGAATTTCTGTTTACTCAGCTCTTTCTGGTGCCCCCTAGTTGAGAACCTTCTGGTTCTAGTTTATCAGAAAGCGAACATGCAATCCTCCTTAGTACACAGTTTCTTTTTCAGTGTACATACCACATACCAGATTGGGGACTCAGGGCCAGGGATTTAGCTCAGTGGTTCCGCTACCTACCTCGAAGGCGCAAGGACCCAAGTTCGATCCCCGGTACCAAAAAAAAAAGGTAAACATGATAAATGAAAGTCCTAAAGAGAGCCATTTCAGATTAGGGACTCAGTTCCTACGACCGCAGATAGTTATAACTTAGGTGTGGGAGGTAAAAGTGGAAATTCAGAGTGAGACTGGCAGAACAGCTCTGTCCTTGGCAGTGAGTTTTTGGTAATAAATTAATCTCTGTCAAATATTTTATTTGGTTTATAAAAGCAAATGCATTTGTAATCTCTTTGTCTTCATTCAGATTTTGGGACAGCAGATTAATGACTTTACCCTTCCTGATGTGAACCTTATTGGGGAGCATTCTGATGCAGCAGAGCTTGGAAGGATGCTTCAGCTCATTTTAGGCTGTGCTGTGAACTGTGAACAAAAGCAAGGTAATTCATTCAAAGTTAGTGTATGCATTTAAAGTACTAAAGGAAAGTAATATATAACATATGCTATATGTTATATTTAAGCACCAGTATAAACAATAGCATCTTTGTAATGCTACCCAGTTTCTAGTTTGGTAGTAATTTGTTGCAAGCTTAAGTGAGTTTTGCAAATTAAAATAAATTTGATTGTGGTGATATTTTTTCCCTTTCTGCAAGACCACATAATTCTTTAAGTAGATTGTTTCATTATTGTGGTGCTGCTAGGAATGAAACTCGGGGCCTTCGGCATGCTCAGCACTCTGTCTACCACTGATTTACACCCCTACCCCAAGCAATTTGTTTGTAATGCATTTTATCCACACCTGGATGTGATAAAAAGGTACTGTTGATTAGACAAGGTCTGCCTATTAGTTTGCAACAAATGAACAGAAATGTATGTCAGTTCATTGCGTATTCAGATTTGCTTTCCCAACATACATCTATTATAGATGCCTTCCTAACAAGTTTGTCTTTATTGTGGGGAAAGAGGAGGGAAGAGATCATTATATATAGACTCTAAATAGATTTGGAATTAGGTTCCCTACTTCTAAATTTGATAGCTGTTCTTCCATTAAAAAATCACTTCCTGGGCCAGGGATTTAGCTCAGTGGTTCTGCCGCCTGCCTTGCAAGCACAAGGACCCGATTTCGATCCCTGGTAACCACCCCCTCCCCGCCCCACCCCCCCAAAAATACCACTTCCTAGAGCTGGGCATGGTGGCGCACACCTGTAATCCCAGTACTTGGGAGGCTGAGGCTGGAGGGTCACTGCAAGTTTGAGGCCAGCCAGGGCTACATAGTGAGTTCAGGCCCAGCCTGAATTACAAAGGGAGACCCTGCCTTAACCTGCCCTCTCAAAACAAAAATAAAAACACTTCTTCAGTTAAATTTTAAGTATTACCTTTAACTGTCTTTGAAAGTAAAGAATTCTGTTACATATTATCAAGATCTTTCGTTCTATTCATTTATAAATAATTATAAAACTTCTGAAAATACCACAAGATACTTCTTTTCCTTTTTTCTTCTTTTTGTCTGTCTTTTTCTTCTTCATTACTGGGGATTGATTTGTAGGGCCTCACACATTTTTGACTCTTATTTTTTATTTTGAGACAGGATCTCACTAAGTTTTCTAGGCTGGCCTCAGACTTGTGACAGATTCTCTTGGTTTAGCCTCCTGAGTACCTGAGACTACAGGTGTGCACCACTGCATCTAGAAGGATATTTCATATTGACATACTCTCAAAAGAAAACCTTGAAATTGAAGGGCTTTTGAAGATTTTTTTTCACAAAAATGAACAAAGACTTTAAAAATAAATCAGTGATTTTCCTGTTATCGCAGTGCTAGAAAAATCTCACTAACCATGTAAATCTGAACTATCATCTTTTATTTTCCCTTCTTTCATTTGTGTTATCTAAAATATCCAACTTTGTTTCCAGAACTGAACTGATCCAATATATTATATCATTATTGTTGTTGTTATTGTTGAAATATTGGTTGATTTACTAATTTAGTTTGTAAAATTGGAGTTCAGGAAGTAATTGTATGCTTGATTTTTAAAGCATGGGATGCAGTGCCCAGTCAGCTGTGTCTAGATGATTCCACTCTCAAGTATGGATGGCATAGGGCAGATTACTCAGTCTCTGTTTTAGTTTCTCAATAAAAAGAACTTTTTTTTTGAGACAGGGTCTCACTCTGCAGTTAAGGCTGCCCTTGAACTCACTACGTAGCCTAGGCTGACCTTGAACTCATGGTGATCCTCCTGCCTCACCCTCCAAAGTGCTGGGATTACAAGCATGCACCACCATGCCCAGCTAAAAAGAACATTCCTACTTCGTAAGGTTATTCTGGGGACTAAATGAGATAATTATGTAAAATAGTACAATTTCTTACATAATAATGTTACAAACTAAGTTATGTGGAAACAGTTATAGAGAGTATCTTTTAAAATTTTTATTTATTTTTAAAATAAATATTATTTTATCCCACTCCCCTCCTCAATCATTGATTTTAGTTCAGTTTTCTCTTGTGTGTTTTGTGGACTTTTAAAATGTCAGTTTTTATAGTTATCTAATGATTCAGTTATTGTATAAACATGTGGAATGTAAATTAGTAAAATCACTAGTTTAAACTTAGAAAAGGCTTTGCCTTTCCCCCCTCCCCCCCTCCCCCCCTCCCCCCCCTCCCCCCCTCCCCCCTCCCCCCTTCCCCCCTTCCCCCCTTCCCCCCTCCCCCCTCCCCCCCCCCCTTCCCCCCTCCCCCTTCCCCGTCCCAGGATCAAACTCAGGACCTTGCACTTACAAGGCAGGCGAGGTGCCACTGAGATAAATCTCCAAATCTCCAGCCCAAGACTATTCTTTTTTTTTTTTTTGGTACCAGGGATCAAACTCAGGTCCTTATGCTTGCAAGGCAGGTGGTGGAACCACTGAGCTAAACCCCCAGCCCAAGAAGGCTATTCTTAAAAAGTTACTTTGCCAGGCTGGAAATTTGCACCTGCCTGGCAAGTGTAAGGTCTTGAGTTTGATTTCCATTACCAGGAAAAGAAAAAAAAACTTAGTTTGCAGACTTTATTAGAAAAATAAGGTTCTTTATCCTTTTGTTTTTACTGTTTTGTTTTAGTTTTTGCGTTTTTGTTTAGATCTTGGAGTTGAAGCGGGTGTGGGGGGGGGCGGGGGGGGGAGTACCTGGGATTGAACTCGGGTCCTTGCACTTACGAAGTGGGCAGCAAAACCACTGAGCTAAATCCCTGGCCCCTTTTTTTTCTTTTGAAGTAGGGTTCTGCTATGTCATTAAGTTGCCCAGGCTGGCTTGTTTTGATCTTCTTGCCTCAGCCTTTCAGAGTGCTGGAGAAAAATATACAGTAGTACTTTTACGTATATATAACAAGTCCAAGGCAACAGAATTACATTTTTTTGAAGTTACTTGAAGTTTAGCTTTGATACATAGATAATGTAATTACATCTGTTTAAAGTTTCTTCCAAAGTACTTACCTAATCGTGTGTGTGTGTGTGTGTGTGTGTGTGTGTGTGTGTGTGTGTTACTAGAGATTGAGCCCAGGAAGCCACATCCCTGGGCTCCTACCCCCCTTTTTTGGAAACAAGGTCTCGCTAAGTTCCCTTGGCTAAGCTTGAACTTGTGATCTTCTACCTCAGCCTTCATTTAATCTTAAGTAGCTTTTCTGTTCGCTCTACTGACTGCTATTCTCATTTATATGGAGATTACTTGTTTTCAAAAAATACTAAGTTTACTATTTTACTTTAAATTTCTTTCTCCCTCTTCTCTGGTTGATTTACTTTACAAATATGTATTGAACTAATACATTAGAGTCTAGGAGAACAGCAATAGAAAAGATAACTGCCCCAGTGGAACTTGAGTGGAGAGAAAAAGTATTAAGTGATAATAGAAATAAGAACATGATCAGGGTAATGGTAAGTGCTCCGAAGGTGTCCTAGTTACTTTTTCATCTCTGAGGCATAGGTTTATTCTGGCTCCCAGTTTGTAGACATTTCAGTCCCTAGTCAGCTGTGACTCCAAGGCAAGGTGGCATGGCAGAGGGACATGGCTGAGGAGAGACAGCTCATGGCAGGGCAGCAGGAAGTGGAGAGAAGGATCAAGAGAAGAGGGAGAGAGCTAGACCCTTCCAGGGCACGTCCCCAGTGACCTACCTCCTTTAACCAGACTTCACCTTCCAAGTCACATTTAGCTGTACATTCATCAGTGAACTAATCCACTGATGAGTATCACACCCCCATGTTCCAGTCACCTCCCAGAAGCCCTACCTATGAGTCCAACAGAGGAAAAGTGTAATGGGGAACAATCAAGACTTGTGGTTTAGGAAGTTATTTAAGCAAAGGGTAACCTAAGTAGTAGAAACTGGATGTAACAAAGACCAAGATTGCTTCTGAGTGATTTAAAAACCCACAAAACTAGCTGGATATGATGAGGAAGGGCTAAAGAGAAATGAAGCAGAATAGATAGTAGGGGCTATTCTAAAGGATGATAGCACATTACAGTATTTTACACTGAAGAAGACTTTGTTTTTTAAGCCCAGGGATTTTATTCCCTTGTTTTCCCACACACCTGGTAACACTCAGCAGATTTCCATTACTTGTTCTTTGTACTTCTCTGGTGTTTTCATAATAAGTTTAGGGGATCAACACTGTTTCTTGAAGCCATGACTAGTTTTATTGGTCTTTGGTTCAGGATTTTTTTTTTTTTTCACAATGTAGCTTTCTCTTTAGCCTCATTCCTTTCAAATTTTATCATGCCTTGCTCATATAGTAAAGCTTATTCTGTTTTTTTGTTTGTTTGTTTGAGCCAGGGTCTCACCGTTGTAGTCCAGGCTGTTCTCAAAATCGCAGTGATTCTCCTTCCTCAGCCTTCCGAGTGCTGGGTGCTTACTCACTTAATTTAGCTCAGTAATTACAGAATTTTCTACATTTGTGATCTCTATATTTTATAGAAATATCTAACAAGTTTTCTGTCAAAGATTAGAAAATTGCTGTACATAAGGAGATGTAGGAACGATAAATCTCAAAGAAAATACTTTCATTTTAAGGTGAATGAGAAATTAATTATAGTTCATTGATATCAGATAATGACTCCTTATGTATTCTGGTAGGACATGCATCAAGTTCTGGGATTTTAATACACAGAGTTACATACAAGTATGTAGCTATTAAGCATTGGCTAACCTCATTTATTATAGAATAGGAATAAGAAGGGGCCAAGATATTATCTATATCCATATTCTATGGAAAGAAGATGGTCATAATGTTTACTGAAGTTCTCAAATCAACCTAGATTCAATTTTCTCCCTGCAATTGTATAAATGATGAAATTTTTAAATTAGGATTATAACATCTCCATTTTCCCAGATTTAGGATATTCTTTACTCTCAGAAACGCAAGTTAGAGCTAAGAATCAAATATGAGTTTCATTAATTGTGAAAAATAAGCTGTACTGTGTTTGTATGGTATATAATGTAAGGCTCACTAAAGTGGCTCTACCATTTAACTACCTAATTTTGAGCGGAATGCTTAACCTGTTTCTTTGTCTGCAAAATGAGCGTGCAGAAATCTCATCATCATGTGGAATAAATGAAATTGCATGTGTGTATTTGCTTTGTAATGCCTAAAACTATACAAATAAAAAGGCTCTGTGTTTAAATGTTTCCAGTTAGAAGTGAAGAGCAGCTGCTGAGAACTTCGACTCATTGTACTTTTATTTTCGTTGATTTCTCTAATTGGTGGAAATAAAATGGTGGTAAATTTGAAAAAGCAAAGATTACTAGTAGAAGATACTCATTCTTTTCTGTCTACTTTCTGGCTGTTACTATATCAGTCACTAACAATAAAAAATACTTTTACAGATTAAGAAGCTGGAACTCATAAATAAATGGCTTGCCAAGACTTCTGACTTGTGAAAGGCTAGACAAGGAAAAAAATCATGTTTCTTCCAGATTTAAATTTAATGATGTTCTTACTACACTATTCTGTAAATTTTGGTCAGCCATGGTTTAGGGTAAACTCCCTTACATAGAATACCTCTTTTTCCAGCATTGCCTCAAATGTGCACCCAGTAATCATATATCATTGTATTTTGCATTTTAGAGATTTGTGAATTTTTTTTATTTAAAAAATTGCACATTAATGTGGTTCTCATCATCATTTTATCATTAAATGCTTTACGGTGTTCTCGGGGAAGGGCCTTGACGTGGCAACACCGCTTCTTAACTAACGCTTCCCCTCTCACACCTACTAACTTTGTGACCTTCTTACCCTACTGTTACTGTCTTCACTCCAGTGGGCTACCATTAAATTTCCCTTCCCCATTATTAGTACACTGCTGCTTCTCTTTCATGTCCACAGTCTTTATTTTGAGGGCTGGTCAGTCATCCTTGCTTTGCTGGTTTCTGTGTCTGATGCTTTTGAACAGAATATCTAAAGGCACTCTTGCTGTACTCCAGAACACTCATAGTGCTGTTGTCATTAAGAAAACAGGACAAAAAATTGACCTTAAACTAAGGGAATTTCTTATTGGCCAAGTAACAGTCAAGTTATTATGTATCCTTTCTGTTGCTCTAAGAATAGTGCCTCAGACTTAGTTGTGTTGTTTATATTTGTAGGTGTAACCAAACAGTTGTTTCAGTAAAGTATCCTTATGACACTATTTCCTTTAAAAACATGTTTTTGATAATCTCAAAGCTTTGACATTAACAATCAGAATGACGTAATGTCATAATTTGACTATTTTGCCATTCCACATCCTATGTCTTATCGAGAGATTATTTTGATAGTTTCACATTATGACCCCTTCATATACTACTTTAAGGGGTCAGAAGATACTTGTGTGTGCGTTTATGTGTGTTTGAGATCTGAGAAGCAAATGAGGCCGAAACTTCACCTTATAAAATCTTTATCATTAAAACATACCATATTTATTGGAATTACCTGTTCTGATTTTTTTATAAGCTAAATATTGCTTATGTTACCTGTTGGATTTGAAGGAAAAAAGTTATTCCTGATAAATTACATACTGACCATTAAGAAGTTTCTCTCCGGCCACGGATTTAGCTTAGTGGCACCACGCCTGCCTCGAAAGCACAAGGTCCTGAGTTTGATCCCCGGTACCAGAAAAAAAAAGATGTCTTTTTCTCAGCAGTGATGAGAATGGTGCTGCCTTAACATATTAGACTTGTGGGGCTTTATTTTAAAGCTCAGGATTATACAATTTTCATTTAACTATAATATCAGCTTCTATTTTAGTGCTTTTTTTTTTTGGTACTGGGCATTGAATTCTGGTCCTTGCGCTTGCAAGCCAGGCGGCAGAACCACTGAGCTAAATCCCGAGCCTTCAGTTTCTATTTTAATTCATCTTAATTCTTTGTCCTAAACAAGTTTCCATTCCATAAAGTTTTTTTTCTCTCTCTCTAGTAGAAAACATTAAGGTACAAGTTAATACACAAATCAGTGGTTTGATGTCCCATAAAGATAAAGCACAGACTTCAGAATTTTTCTTTACTGTGTAGGAAAGGATAGTGAGAAAGATAATGTTTGGATTTTAGACACAGTAGGATGAAATCTTTCCCACTGAGTCTTATGATTTACTGCTTCATTGATTGATATTGATATATGCTCATGCTATGCTGCCCTCCTGATCTCACCTGCAACCTGATACACGGAATGGGGAAAATATCTTCAAGAAAGATAAATATTGTGATTTTCAGCCTTTGCTTTATTTTGGCACATACATGAAGCACATCAACCTCACAAGGAGTCTCTCAAAAGAATCAAAATACAAGAAACTACATTTATGGGGCTGGGGATGTAGCTCAGTGGTAAGAGTGCTTGCCTAGCACATGTGAGGCCCTGAGTTCAATCCCCAGCACCACCATAAAAAGAATTTATGAAGTGTTAGCCTTTACCCCCCTTGACTGTCTTTAACCTTAACAGTGACATTCCAGATTGTTCTTGTTTGCAGAGTACATCCAAGCCATTATGATGATGGAGGAATCTGTTCAGCATGTTGTCATGACAGCCATCCAAGAGGTATGTTGGAGCTTTGTGCTTAATTTTGTGAAAAATTAAAAAGAGCAAACACAAAGATGAGTTTAAATAGAAGGAGGAATTTAATTAAGAAAGCAGTCTTCTTACTCGTTTTTAGAGAATTTTTTTCTTTTCCTCTTTTCTTCTTCTCTCTTCCTTTCTTTTCTTACCTTTCCTCTCCTCCTCTTGATTGAACTCAGGCCCTCCTGCATGCAAGCACATTCTCTACCACTGACCTACACCCCCAGCCCAAGAATTTTCTTTTACATTTATGACAGAGCTTGTTTTATTTTTATCTTTAAAAATCATACTTTTTTAAAGTATCATTTTTATTTAAATATTAAACATTTATTTGCAAGTGTAGCTATAGCTATTCCTAATTTTTTAAAGTGCTAATAGACTAATTCCTAAAACAAATAATACCTGTCTTAAACCAACAGCCTGCCTCACATTTAATTATTGGTTTCCTGTTTAGCAAAAAAAAAAAAAAAATGAGCTTTCAACTCCAGCACACCCAAAGCAATCTCTAGTTGAGTATTTCAAATAAAAATACAAATAGAATACAGAATAATAGCTGGTCAATGTCAGGATATTAAACTATTTTTAGTCCCTTAAAGGGAATAGAAAATGGTATGTAGAGTATGAATGTGCACTAGCAGAGAAAAATACAAAAGGCAAACATGAAAATGCCAAATGCAAATAAATTTGTGATCTTTGACAATCTTTTTGCAGTGACAACACTCAGAATTGTACCATACTTCATATGTTAAAAGCATAGTCCTTACATCTGCCTTCTCTTCTGAAAGCAGCTCCAAGTTTAGGGATCCCCAGGCCTCCCTCACATCTGACCAGCTGGCTTCAAATTCAAGAATTCCCACTACCCCCTTAAGTTCTGTAATTCAATGCAAAGAGTGGAAACTCAGCAATGATAGTGATTTTATTATGGCAGATAGATACAAATAGAATTAAATGCATTTCTGAATTTTAAGTTTTGTTTATGTCAAAAAGTATGAAAGGTCCCCATATGCAAAGTTTCTGTTGCCCTCTCCCAGTGAATTCAGGACAGTATCCTCCTGGCAGATCAGCCTGTGAGAATACACAGTGTTTTTGCCAACCAGACAAGCTTAGTTTGGTATCCAGAGTCTATTGGGATTTCATTACATATGTACGATTGATTGACCCCTTGGACATATGGTTGAAATGACTTTTCAGCCGTCTGCTTCCTAGAGGTCAGGCTTATGTCAAGTGGCTCAACACATGACTGGTCTTTCTGGTATGGACAGCCCCCTTAGAGTCATCTTCTTAGTCCACCTTCTTAGTTTAGATTCCCACCTCCTAGGAACTAGGACGAAAACCAGCCAAGTTCTATTACACAGGTCCTTTGAAAAGTTGATCAAGCTGAATCACAGTGGCATGGGACTGTATTCCTGACTCTTTACAAGGCTGAGGCAGGAGTGCTTGAGCCCAGGATTTTGCGACACAATGAGACCCTGTCCAAAAAATAAAATGTAAGAAGTTGATGAGTTTGTCAGTTTTTGTGAATTGGTGAATCTTTTTAAAATGTTGTCCCTTTTTATATCATACAAGATTTAGTTGGGTCACAACCATTAAAATACCACAAATACAATTACTCACACAAGATGTCAGCTTAATTTGCTTTTAAGTGATCCTGGATTGGTATGCAGTCCCCACAGTCAGTGTTCCAGCTTTTCTCAACAGGATAAGCCTAATAAACTCTTTGCATTTTTAATGAGTAATCTGGCAGTGCTGATGCTGTTGGTGTGAGAATTTCATATTGAGAGCCACTATTACAGAGTAAAGGCACCCCTGAATCAAGGTAACACTTCAGTTCTCTGAAGAGCAGGGTGAAGGCCAAAATCACATTTCTGATTGTTTCTCCACCCTTTGTCCTTCAGAGTGTACATAAGAAAGAAACCATAGAAGATTGGGGCCGTTGGAGTCTGCGCCTAGCTTAATCATCCTCAGAATTCCTAAGTCTCAGCCTATTACAGGCCCTTTGGGTCTTCTCTTTGCAGTGCAGTAGTGAGAGAAGCAAATATGTAGGGGATATATATGTACATCCACACTCTCATCAGCCAGTTAATTTTGGCTAATACTGTCCACATTTATTACTCAGAAATAAGTACTTAATACTGTTATTTTGACTGTAAAGTTACTTTTTAAAATACCTAGCCACATTTTTAACTTTACTATTTGTCTTTCTAGTAATAAGTTTAACTTAATTCTTAATGGCTGGGGCTTAAAATGAAAATGAGCACCAGAAATCACACCTGTAATTTTATTATTTATGTACGTATGTATATATTTTGCAGTATTTGGGATCAAACCCAGGACTTTCACACTGAGCTGCATCCTCAGCCTTTTCTTTATTTTGTGACACGGTCTTGTCACTAAGTTGCCCAGGCTGGGCTAGAACTTGTGATTCTTCTGCTTCAGCCTTCCAGAGTGCTGGAATTACAGACCTGGGCCGCCATGCCCAGGTAGACCTCTAATTTAAATGAAGGCATTATCTTGGAGTGATAAAAATTTCCAGATTCAAAAGCATTAATTACAGGAAAATATTCCATTTACTTTTGTATTTTCAGTTTAATTTTTATATTTAAGTAGTGGCTATATATTCTTCTTTATATATTATATAGAATATCTTTGTTGCCTCACAATTATAATCATTTATATTTTAATTTCAGCTAATGAGTAAAGAGTCTCCTGTCTCTTCTGGAAATGATGCGTATGTTGACTTGGATCGCCAGGTATTTATTTATTAGTTTTGATACCTGAGATTGAACTCAGGACCTTGCCAGTTGCAAGGCAGGCACAGTGTCACTGAGCTAAATTTCTGGCTACCAGGTATATAATTGTGCACTGTTTTTAAATACTCAAGGAAACCACTGTTTTGTTTTTTAAAGGAGTCCTGCAATGTATTTTCATGTTTTTAATGGCAAAATTATTTGGTAATTTTTAATATCACTTGTTAATAAAATGCTGCTATACTTTTTTGTGTGCTCCAGTTCTGTTATCTCTTCCAATGCATGAACAGAAATCTTTGTATTGTCTTTTGTCATTTCTTCCTTATAGTTTGTAAA
Source organism: Heterocephalus glaber (assembly GCF_053883595.1). Lineage (NCBI taxonomy): Eukaryota > Metazoa > Chordata > Mammalia > Rodentia > Bathyergidae > Heterocephalus > Heterocephalus glaber. The sequence goes on from NW_028258308.1 coordinate 45,309,330, forward strand.
TGTCTTACATGAAAATCTTTAATGTAATTTTTAACCTAAAGTTGAAATTTGTCTTTTGGCTACTTTCTGGTATTGGTTTTAAAAGCTGTTACTTTGTCTTTTATTTTTTTGTTACGGGGATTAAACTCTGGTCCTTGAGCTTGCACAGCAGGTGGCAAAACTACTGAGCTAAATCCCTGGCCCCAAAAAGCTGTTACTTTAAATGTGCTTCTTTTTTTTTTTCCCATCTTTACTGCCCAGAGGTTTGGTAATAACAAAAGACAATTTTATTTTAATCATTCTTGTACGTACTTTTTTAACTTAAAAGTTTATAATAATAGGCACAGTTTGGAAATGCTTAATTTATATTGAGAATCAGAATAGTAGAAATCTTTTTATTTAAAAATGGAGCAATGCAAATTAGCTTAAAGATCTGATATAACCAAAAAATTTTGTGTTGAAATGTTCTAGCTGTTAATTTTAGCAATTGAAACCCCTATTCTGTCTTCTTATCAAAGTAAAATTTTCATTTATTGAATCAGCAAGTCAGGCGTGGTGGTACACACCTATAATCCCAGCATTCGGGAGGCTGAGGCTGGAGGCTCGCCACAAGTTCAAGGCCTGCCTGGGCCACATAGTGAGTTCAAGGCCAGCCTGAAGTACATAGACCCTGTCTCAAAAAACCAAAACAAAAGAATCAGCATTACCAAGAATCAAGTAGTCCATAAGGATGATGATGTGCAAGAAAACTTAATATGAGAGAAGAGCAAAATTCAAAGGACAAAAATGATAAGACTGAGGGCTAAAAGAAATTCAAAGCCTTTAATGGTGGTGGCACAAGCCTGTAATCCCAGCACTGGGGAAGATGAAACAGGAGCATCACCACAAGTTTGAGATTAGCCTGGGCTACATATTGAGTTCAAGGCCAGCCTAGACTACATAGTGAGACCCTGCCTCAAAAAGCAAAAAAAGAGAAAGAAATTCAAAGATAGAAGTGCTTTCTTTTGAGTCATACAGAAAAGATCTTGATATTTCTCCCTTTACCACCTCCCAAAAAATACAAGAAGAGAGATGTTTTAATTCTGTGTTGGAGTAACATGTATAATTATTAAGTGTTTCTGTTTCACCAGTTGAAGAAAACTACAGAGGAACTAAATGAAGCTTTATCAGCAAAGGAAGAAATTGCTCAAAGATGCCATGAATTGGATATGCAGGTAAGAGGTCTGCCAAGTGCTACCACATGTACTGTGTTCTGCCTGTAGTATAGCATGTGATGGTAGTTTTTTTTTTTTAAGGGAAAAAACAAGTTTCTGGTTAAACAAATTTTATTTCTATACTTTTCAGCAACCTATTAAATGTATAATAAATGAATTAAAATAGTACAAACCTACAGGGGAACAAGAAATGAGAGAGATCAGCACACATGTCTTCACAGTGTGCTAGTATTGACTTCTAGGAAGAGCAGGGAAGATTTTTTTAAAAACCAGATTTATGGAGTTTACCAGTATCTATAGTAGAAATACTCTTTCAGTGGCTAATTCAAGTTACTGGGAGGTTAATAGCCAGCTTACATGATTTTGAATATTTAAGTTTAGGTATAGGTAGCTCTAGTACATGGTCTTCTTCAGCCTCTCAGAAGCCAAAAGGCAGTAGAAAAGTGCTATATGGCTAAAAAAAAGCAAAGATTGCAGTGGCCAGGAATAGTCCCAGAGTGAGCAGAGGAGCTGCTGTAGCAGAACCCCAGAAACCTTCTATGCAGAAGGCTATTGTAAGCCCATGGCTAGAGCAGGTATATCCAGTTCACGCCCTGTGGGCTGCATGTGACCCTGGACATCTGGGAATGTGGTCCCATAAGATCGTATTCTTTTCACAGTTATTACATGAATTTTGTCAGTATTTTTCATGACTTGGTTGGTGCTCAAGCATGATCTGCATAGATGACAACAGAACACTGTAAGTGAGGGCACAATGTAGCACGTCTGCCCCCTGCACCTGCCATGCAGTCGGTGGAATTAAAATCTGTGTGTACCTAGCGTTTCATGTACTTGTGTGACTTGACAAGTACAATGCAGCAATATTGATAATAATATTTTAATATGTGTTCATGTGAAAACAAGCATTTATTGTTTTTAAGCAGACATGTTTTCTTATTTAATATTAAATTTAGGCTTCTGGTGTTGCATAAAGTAAGCTAAGAAGTTAAAAATAGCTTTGTTACTTACATACGCTATATTATCTATTTTATTAATTCAGAGAAACCAAGTCAAAATTTTGGATACCTATCGACTGGAGTTGCACAGTTCTTATGTTGTTCATAGTGTCTTGCAGTATATGTAGACCTATAGCCAGGTTCCAAGTCATACAGTTCTTATCTAAAGAGAGGTTAGAGTGACTATTAGCATTATAGGGTAAAGAGCTTCCAGTTGCCTTTTGCTGTTGCCAGTCTTTATAGTGAAAAACTACTTAAAAAAGAAAAAGGATCAAGATAAACAAAAAAATAACCTTAGAGGAAGTAGTAAAATTTGGGAGAGTTAAAAAGTTATTCTTTTCAATCTAATAGCCTTAATGAAGATACTACATCTATAAAATAAGGACAAGATGCTATTTTTCTAAGGCTGTTATTTTACTTTTAAAAAAGAAAAATCAGATCAAGAAAACACTTCAGTTGATTGAAAGTAAAATTGTCCAAAAAAGTTACTAGAGTAATTAAAGATGAGGAAATCTCATAAAACAAAAAATAAGAAAAAAGATTATGCATGTGGAATTTACTTCATAACAAAGGGGACTTGGAAGGAATGGAGAGATGTACCCTTAAGAGAAATGACTGTCCATGCTCTGGTACTTGCTGACAGGTACAAACTGGCCTGTGCATTACACAGAGTTTATATTGTATATTACGTGGATTTTACTCTAAAGGCACAGGACTTGGTCATTGCCGTGGATGCATGTAAAGGGCATATAATCATATCACACTTACTGAGTTACATAGGAAGTAATTGTTACATAGTTGAAATGTAAATGCATTATTTACTTTTCAGATTTTAGAATTTATACAGATAATAAGAATTATGACTTCATTATTTTTACAAGTATTATCTTTGATAATATAAAATTATGCACTCAGATGGGCAAACTACAAGTTGCCGTCTGATTATACAAAGTTTTGTAATACTTGCCGCAGATACTTCTCAAAGCCTAAATTTGCTGATCTGTGTTTATAACAGAAAAGTTTGCCAGTCTCTGGTTTGGATAGGTTGCAAGATCAGTGCTAGTGTTGCAGGGAACTTATGAGAAGAGAAGAGATAGCTGCGTAATATCCTTTTATGTGGAGAGAGTAGTAATAAGGCCAGAATAAAGGCATCTGTGTTATCATAATGTATACTTTATTGGTTTCCAGTATTCAGACTTGTCCTATAGAGGAACATTATTGTACATATTCCTTGGACAGAGGATGTATATCTAGAATATAAAAAGAACTAAAAAGTATTAAACATCTTCCCCAAATTAAAGACCCAATGAAGAATTGAGCAATGAAATAAATAGACACTTCTCAGAAGTATAAATAGCCAATAAATACATGAAAAAATGTTCACCATCTCTGGCCATTAGAGAAATGCAAATTAAAACAACACTGAGATTCCATCTCCAGAAAGAATGGCTACTGTGAGGAAATCAAATAATAACAAATGCTCGTGAGTCTATTAGAGAAAAAGGATCCCTTTTATATTGTTGGTGGGAGTGTAAACTAGTATAATCACTACAGAACTCATAGAGATTTTGCAAACAACTAAAACTAGAAATACCATTCAACCCACCTATTCCCCTCCTAGGTATCTTCCTGAAATAGTTAAAGATATATTGCAGTGATCCATACCCATGTTTATAGCATCATAACTCATAATAGCTAATTCTTGGATAAGGCCTATACGACCGTGAACAAATGAATGGGTAAAGAAATGTGGTGTTTATACATAGTGTAGTACTCTTCGGCCATTAAGAAGGGTAAACTTCATTGAGTCATTTGTAGGAAAATGGATGCACCTTGAGATCATAATGTTAAGTGAAATAAATCAGACATAAGTATAAATACATGATTTCTCTTATATGAAAAACCCAAAATATAAATAAATTAAAGTGGAAAATAAAAGACAGTAGGAAACAAGGAAATAGATCTTTTGCTAAAGAGAAGGAGACCAAGAGATGTGGCAAATGAAAAAAAAATGTGTCAGGTACATGTGCCAGTCCCCCACAGTGAATGTAATCATTGTATACTACAAGCATGTATTAATAAAATTTTTTAAACTTGTAAAGGTACAGATGACAGGAGTTGAGAAATAGAATGGGACAGGACAGATGAGGGAAGAGGAGAGCTGTTGACATCCTCATCTCACCAGGAAGGGTTGAGAACTATTCTCTGGTGCAGCAGCCATTGCATGGCTGGCTCCTCCTTGTGATCCAGTCTCAGCTCAAAGTCAGCTGATTCATTTGTCATAAAATATTTATCGGGCACTTGCATGCCTTAGGTATCACAGTAGATCTGGGGATGTCCACAGGAGGACTTCCATGATCGGCCAGTCTCTTATTTTAACCCTCTGCATAGCACTTTTTCTTCTAGATTTTGCATGTATTAATTCACTTTCTGGTTTTATAAGATTTGTATGTATATGTTTGTTTATTGTGATTGTTTTGAATATGTAACACATAGGAGTAAGGATTCTATGCTTTGTTCATCTGGCCATCCCTAATACTTAGCAAAAGGCTGCAGTGCTGCACCTATGACAGGCACACGGTGCATATCTGAGTTAGTGAGTGAAACCATGGATGGGTGGGTGGGTAGTGAGTGATTAAGCGAAGTAAACCAATAGGTAATTGAAGTGCGAATCATGATAGAACTATATTTGTGATAGGGAAGAATGGCTCAGCTTGCTATAATTTGTGTCAAAAAACAGAGTCACTAGATAATGTCTAAGGTTGATAAATCTAGAAACAATAGTATATAACATATTTAGAGATACAAAGTAATAACTGATGGTTAATCTATGAGAAGTTCATTTGTGGGTGTGTCTGGCTGGGTCATGGGCACAATGGCCATGGGGACTCTTATCTTGTCCCTGGCTCTTTCCTCTCTGTTGGTCTTTCTCTGTGCTCTGCTTTCTGCACCATGAAGTGAGTAGCATTGCACTACCAATATGTTTCTGCCTGGAGCCAGTTGACCATGACTGTGAGCCAAATGGAACTTTTCCTCCCTTAAGTTTCAGGTGTTGGATATTTTGTCCCAGAAATGTGAAAGCTAACCAATACAAAAACCAAAAGCCATCACATTAGGAATAGTTGAAAGTAATCTCTGAAGGGCCAGGGATTTAGCTCAGTGGTTTCACCACCTGCTGCGCAAGTGCAAGGACCTGAGTTCAATCCCCAGTACCAAAAAAAAAGAAAGTAATCTCTGAAAAGTGAGAAAACTCAGTAGGAAATTGTTGCTTTTCATTATAAGTTTCTTAGCCTTGTTGGATTTTTTTTTTCCATAAATCATATTTATGTGTTTCTAAAATTGTCTTTTTGTATGTATGTATGTAAAAGGATTTCTGCCATATATATTAAAATTCTTTAGCAATATTAGCTAGTCTCTTTTTCTTTGCTAGCTAGGATTGAACCTAGAATCTCATACATGCTAGGCAAGTACTTTATTAGTAAGCTACACTCCAGCCTTATAGCTAATGTAATAATTCTTGTATTAAACTTCTATATTAAACACTCAGCCATCATTAAATTTACCATGTGTGATCCTGTTAAACAATTCTTAATTAAATTTTGAAGGATCTATGTCATATAGATCATACTTCTGACCAATATATAGTTGACCTTAGAAATTAGTAGCAAAGAAATGAGTATTGGGAAGCTGGTATAGCTGAGTGGAAGACCACATGCAATTTTGGAAACACAGCAAGTATAGAGCTGACATTTCAGATTTATTCAGCAATATTGACTGAATATCCACTGTGTATCATGCACTATTCTAGTCTCTAGATACAGTTAGGAAAGGGAGAAACAGAAGTAGATAAAACATCCCTGACCCCAAAGTGCTTCCATTCCACTAAAGAAGACATGATAAATATAATAGTATGTTATGTGGTGATAAGCGTTCTAAAGAAAAAACACAGTCTGGGAAGTTGTAGCAGGAGGATCACAAGTTTAAGATTAGCCTGGGCAAATTAGCAATTGAGACCCTGTCTCAGAATAAAAAATAAGAAAGGAGGGCTGGGGATTTAGCTCAGTGGTTCCGTCACCTGCCTCACAAGCTCAAGGACCTGAGTTCGATCCCCGCTACCAAAAAAAAAGAAAAAAGGGCTAGGGATGTAGCTCAGTACGAAGGCCTGGCTTCAATTTCCAGTACCACAAAAAAGAAAAAGGGAGAAGGAAGAACGAAATAGGGAATAGAGAGGAAAATCCCAGTAACGGAAGTCAGTTAATCAGTTAATAAAGCACAGAAGATAAAGTTAAGGAATGCAGAGTAAAGGGAGTTTATTTAAATAAACAGGGTTGTCAACATAGGCCCTCATGAGAAGGTGATGGGTTAGTAAAGTCCTGAGAAAGTTAGAGTAGCAAGTTTGCTAGGGGAAGAGAATTACAAAGTAAGTATATGGTAGGTGCAAAAGCCCGGAGATAGGAGTGTAACTTGATACACTCAAAAACCATCAAGGTGAAGATGGCAGGAGGAGAAGAGAGGCTACAAAAAAATAGGAAGAGATAGTCTGAAGAGGCTTCATATATGTCTTTATAATGACCAAGTAATGTGCAAAGCCATTGGGAGATTATAGTTGACAGTACTTTATTGTATTTTTCAAAATAGCTGGAAGAATTTTGAATGTTTCTAGTACAAAAAATGTTAAGTTTAGGATGATAGGTGTGCTAATTATCCTACTTTGATCCTTACACATTGTATATATGTATGAAGATAGCACATGCACTGAACCCTACATGTATGTACAATTATTGTGTATTTTTTTTTAAATGTTCCATTTGGAAAATAAATTTAAGATGCCTGTTGGACATGTAAGTGGAGATGATCTCCAGTTTAGGGTTCTAGGCTAAAAATAGATGGTCTTTACACCCAGGGAACTGGAAGCTATCACTATATTTAGGGGGAAAAAGGTCTAGATAATTTGGGGGAACAGAAAGGAATCAACTCAGGAGAATGAGGTGAAAGCAGTGAGTTGGTTACAGAATCCAGGAGAGTAAGGGTCCCGGAAGCCAGGGAAAGAAAATGCTTTAAGAGGAGTATTGGTCCTGTGAGTGTTGTCGGAAGATCTTAGTGATAGGGAATTGTTGATGATTATGAAAAGCAATAAAGTGTTGGGGCCAACACCCTGACTAGAACCTGTTCAGGAGAAGATGGGGACTGGGGAAGGAGACTTAGTAATAGCAGGCAACTTTGTGTCATCTTATTGAGATATAATTGATAATACAGTAAACTACTTGTATTTAATGTATACAGTTTTGACACATTTTGATTTGCATATGAACTGTGAAATAAGTAACAAAATTTAGAGAGCCCGTCACTCTTCAGAAGTTTCGTTGTGGCCCTTGTCCCCACATAAGTCCCCAGTTCTGTGTTCTGTCACTACGGGTTAGCTTGCATTTCCTAGAATTATATTAAGGGGAATCATGCAAATCATGCAGTGTATCTTTTTTTTTTTTTTTGAGATTTTTCCACTCTGTCAGTGTCAATATCTAAATTTTTTTTATTTCCAAATAGTATTCTATCATATGGATATACTAAAATGTATTTATCCATTCACTTGATAAATAAAGCTACTGAAACCTTTTATTTTTTTAAATAAGGCATTGTCTGGGCATATGCTTTTATTTCTCTGGTATAAATACCTAGGAGTAGAATGGGTGGATAAATCATATGGTAGTTACATGCTAGTTTTTCAAGAAACTGCTGCACTATTTTACAAAGTGTTTGAAATGTTTTACAATTCTCAGGGAGGTGTCTGAGACTTCCATTGGTTCTCATCTTTGCCCACTCTTGGTATAGTCAGTATTTTTAACTTTATCCATTGTAGTGAGACTCCAGTGATAATTTCGTGGCTTGGGTTTGCATTTCCTTGCTGACTAATACAGATTTTTTTTTTTTTTTTTTTTTTGGTACTAGGGATTCAACTCAAGACCTTGGGCTTGCGAGGCAGGTGGCGGCACCACTGAGCTAAATCCCCAGCCCAGATTATCTTTGTGTGTGCTTATTTGCCATCTATACATCTTCTTGTGAAGTCTTTTTTAGATGTGAAATAAAGCCAGATGTTAAGGCATGCACTTGTAATCCTTACTGTTTGGGAGGCGGAGACAGGAAGATCCCTTGAGTCCTAGAGTTTGACTCACCTGGGCAACACAACAAGACCCCTTCTCAAAATAAATGAAGAATGAACCCGTGCTCATTCTACATGTACACTATTCCAAAATAATAGGAATGTGTATGCGCAGGTGACTGTACTTCCTTAGCGATTGAGCTGATGCCAGCATAACTGGATGGAACAACTGTTGTTTTTCTGTGTTCCAACAGGTTGCAGCATTGCAAGAGGAGAAAAGCAGTTTATTGGCAGAAAATCAAATATTAATGGAAAGGCTCAATCAGTCTGATTCTATAGAAGACCCCAACAGTCCAGCAGGAAGGAGGCATTTGCAGCTCCAAACTCAGTTAGAACAACTACAAGAAGAAACATTTAGGTAAAAGGTCGTTAAAATCTAATCTTTAAAAATTTGGTAACTTATTTAAAATTAAGAATGTAACATTAGGACTTCTAGGCAACTGCAGACCAAGAGGGCTGTGTAGTAACCAAATTGCCAAAATCTTTCCACATAACTTGAAAACTTCATGTCTAGGAAAAATTCTAACAAAGCTACATTCTCAACATTTCTTGAAGGCAGAGTGCTCCAACTGCAAAATGGCTGAGTGAAAGAAAGAAACCAAATCTCTGCATCCCACACACCTGACTCACTTCCACCTGCCATACTCTGCAGCTTTGTGGCAAGCAAAGACACACAAGAAAATATTAGAGGAAGACAGGAAGCATGCTAATGAAAGGTGCTGAAGGAGAATTGGAACAATCATCACAAAGATTAAATTCACCCAAGATCTGAAATTACTTTTTTTTGTTGTTATTTGGTACCAGGGATCGAACTCTGGACCTTGTGCTTGCGGGGCAGGCGGCAGCACCACTGAGCTAAATCCCCAGCCCTCTGAAATTACTTTTTAAAAAATTAATTGAGCAGAGTAGACCACAAACTGCAAGTCAGGGATTTCAAAGTACATCTTCTCTTTCTGTTGTTGAGTGTATGTGTGTTATGCTTGGAATGGAACCCAGGGTTTCCTGCATGCTGGGCAGGTGCTCTATCCCTGGTGTTATCCTTTTGGTTTTTTTTGGTACCGGGGATTGAACTCAGGACCTTGCACTTGTGCGGCAGGCGCTGGAACCACTGAGCTAAATTCCCGGCCCTTTTTTTTTTTTTAAATCTAACTGTAGATTTCTAGTTTTAAAACAGAAATTAGACATCAGTTAGATTTTTTTATATCATTAAGTAATATAGTAATGTATCTGCTATGTTTTATTCCTCATTGAAATGTTAGTAGTTACTTTTTCTCATTTTTCCTTATGCCTTAACAGGAAAAAATAAAAGGTTTTCTTAGCTGGGCATGGTTGTACATGCCTGTAATCCCAGCGCTCTGCAAAGCTGAAATAGGATCGCATGTTCGATCCCAGTCTGGGCAATTTAGTGAGACCCTGTCTTAAAATTTTAAAAATATTAAGGGCTGGGGATGTAGCTCAGTGCGGAGGCCCTAGGTTCAAACCTAGATGGTCACTACCACCACCAAAAGAAAGAAAGAAAAAAGAAAAGCTTAGTTTTCTCAGAAACCTTAGGCACAATGCATCTCCTGTGGTCTACATTAGTAGTTCAAAATGTGATCCAAGTACCCTGGAGGTACTTGTAGACTACTTCAGAGAGGCAAGGCCTTGTCTTCCAACTACATCTTGTGCAAGTGTAAATTTTTTTTATGTATTTCAGCAAAAAGCATGTTACAGCAAATGAATGTAGAAACAGGAGAACCCAGCTGTGTTCTGCTAAGCCAGCTATAAATCACAGTAGTGTGTGAAACAGTGCCACCCTTCTCACTTCTTAGTTTTATAAACTGTCTTTTTCATACATAGTCTTTATATTAGCATAATGGATTTATTATGTCATTTTCAAATAAACTAAGTAAATATATTTAACTTTTAATTACTAATATGACAATATCTATAGATTAAAACCAGCACAACCAAAAGTTCTTTAGGATTCTCAGTAATTTTGAGTGCAAAAGATTCCTCAGACTGGAAGTTTGAGATCACTATCCACATTTTCACTTTGCAAGAGAAACTCAGTAAGATCCAAGCCTGGCTTAACATCTTTTCTAAATTGTAGCTAGCTTTTAAATATGGCTTAGGAAATTGCATTTTCATTATTAAGGAAATAGTGGTTAGTGCTATTTCAGAATACATTTTTGTAATACTATATTTTGAAGTACCTTAGCAACTCAAATATTTTATCATTACCATACAGTTCAATATTTTTTTATTAACTAGTGTTGGTACAGTCAGATATAATGCTTAAGTTACTATTTTCTAACCAACAGGGAGAGTCTCAATTGTTTGTTAAACGGTTTAGGATAGTTTTTTCTGGTATCAAGAATCAAACTGAGGACCTTGTACTTGCCAGGCAGGCACAGCACTGCTGACCTAGCGCAGGAAAAGTTGGATCCCAACATTTCATCATATACCAAAATGAATTCCAGGGAAATTAAAAACTTTAAAAGTGAAATACTAACCAAAAATCTTTAATTGTACACTAAAAGCAGAAACTCTGAAATGTAAGATTAATCAATTAAATTATATAACACTCAGAACTCTGTGTATTAGGCTAGCTGTGGTGACACGTGCCTATAATCCTGAGGCAGGGGAATCCCAAGTTCAGGGCCAGCCTGGGCAACTTAATATAGACCCTATCTCAAAATAAAATTTAAACAGAGCTGAGGGTGAAGTAATTGATCAACTGCATAAGATGACAGGAGAGATGAAGAGCCTTGTAAATGAACAGAAAGATGTATGTTAACACATCTGGTTAATTTGAAGTAGGAAGAGTATTACCTGTGTTTTAGGGGAAAATATCAACGGAAGTGAGACTGGAGAATGCACTTCCAAAGTGTTTGTAACACTTACCTATCTGGATTAATATGTCATTTGTATTTGTGTTGTACATATTTTCAAGGAATATATTTTAATTTAAAGTTTACTTTCATAATCAAGGAATAAAACTTTCAATTTTTATCTGCAGTATTTGGGAGAACATTTTTGGTGTCTAGCTTCCCATCAGTAGAATGGTTGCCAGTTGTCACCTGTTCCAAATCTCGGAAGCAGGGAATCCTTTTCATGAAGTTATGACTTGGGAATACATCTTTTTGCCACAGATTCAGAGACATGTTAACAAAGAGTTTATTCCCATGTTTCATGTTTTTATTTTATTTTGCTGTTCTAAGAGAATTATGAGACAATAAGTACTACTTTCTTGATCTCTTTTGTTTTGGTTTCAGACTAGAAGCAGCCAAAGATGATTATCGGATACGCTGTGAGGAGTTAGAGAAAGAGATCTCTGAACTTCGGCAGCAGAATGATGAACTAACTACTTTAGCTGATGAAGCCCAGTCTCTAAAGGATGAAATAGATGTTCTTAGGTAAGCAGTCTTTCCTTTGTGTGGGATCACAGACAGAGCAGTTTTGTCTGTGCTGTTACAGACGAGGCTCTCTGAACAGCATCTTTCAGAGCCACACTACCTGAGTTCAGATCCACCATTTATTTAACCTCTCTGTAGCTGTTTTCTCATCTGTGAAATGGAAATAATACAGACTAGCCTCAGGTTTATATGAGGAATCAGATTTATATTTGTAAACACTTGGAATGATCTGGCAAACCCATGATATATTTGTTAAATAGAAATTAAACTGTAACCATGGCTTTGTACTTGTACTCCAGAGCTTTTTTTCCTCCTGCCATTGTGTAATTCTGAGCCCTTCAGGGACTCGATTCTCCTTTTTCTTAGATGTTGGCACATATCACATCATAAGGCTTCATTTCCTTCCAGATGTTCTTATCTTCCCTTTTAGTTATTGTCTCAGGCACCTCACTGCTTGCCATGTCACTGTTCTACCATTCTATGTCTTGTCCTCTGTTGAATTATTCCACCTCTGTGTTCTACATTTGCTCTTTGATAACTGAAAATGTTAAGAACATCACATAGTGATAGAGTTTTGTCCTACTATAGATTAATGATCTTAACATTGGATTCTTCCTCCAGCCCACCATTTTCCTATGCATCAGTACATTGTTTTCTGTGCTGTCATTGATGTTAAATGTTTTCGTAACTCTGCCCATGTCTCTGCCCACAGACCACACACCACCCTTATGCCTTAGTCTCAGTAGATGATCCTCTTGCCTGTTGCTCAGAGAGAAGAAGCTGTCACCTATTGAACTCTCCATGGCCCTTGTCTCCTGCTCCTCTGAACTTCCCTAAATTCCCACACCTTTTTTTGCTTTGAGAGTACAAACCTGTTACTCTTCCATCTATTCAGAATTGAAACTGTCTTCACTGTTGGGAGTCTCAAATGATACATAGGGACTGTGTTGGCTCAATTATCATTTCTCTTTGCATCTTGAATCTCCCTACACACACACACACCATGTCTCTTTAATATTAAAAAAGATAAAAAGACATCACTGCTCTCTTTCCAGAAATAAACTTAGATCACGAGGTAAAATGTGTAGTCTTTCCTTTGCTTCCTAAAATTTGCCACTGCCTGTTCTCCACTTATTTACCAAAACTTATTTACCAAAACTTCTTTCCTGTGATCTCATGACATACTCATTGCTAAATCATTTGGACACTCCACATCTTTCATTTTACTCTTGTGCTAAATGTGATTCTGCTGGGTACCTCTTCCTACTTACTTTTCTTAATTTATTTAGCATTATTCATATATTTTGCTGTAATTTTGGTCATTTTTCTTAACCTGAATAAAAAATTAACCTGGGCTCTCCTTTCATCTTGTAATTTCATTAGAACATGTTGTTTCCTGGTAATCTCTTTGAGCTTATCATTGTCTCAAGCAGCTTTCCAACCGTCAATGTGTTTCTGATTTTTAATTTCCCATCTCATTCTAGACATTCTTCTGATAAAGTGTCTAAACTAGAAGGTCAAGTGGAATCTTATAAAAAGAAGCTAGAAGACCTTGGTGATTTGAGACGCCAGGTTAAACTCTTAGAAGAGAAGAATACTATGTATATGCAAAACACTGTTAGTCTGGAGGAAGAGTTAAGAAAGGCCAATGCAGCTCGAAGTCAGCTTGAGACATACAAGAGACAGGTAAGAGCAGAAGCCACATTCTTAAGGGATGCAGCACCCCCTCAACACACACACACACACACACACGAGTGTCAAAATGCTCCTGACTTGTCTTCACAGCTTTTAACTAAATAGTGATAAATGTAGTAAAGAAAATGTAATAGAGAATTTTAAATGTAGGTCTTACACAGAGATTATTGATTGTTCCCTATAGCAGATTTTTAAAAAATTTTAAATTGATAGTGTAATAAATATGTGACCCCGAAAGAATAACACAGGAAGTGCACGTGCTTTAAACGTAAAACATGCTCTTCACTCCTTATGGGTAACCTTGGGACTGTTTTCAGATTTTCATTCCCGTGGATCTGTTTATATATTTTTTAACTTTTTAATGGTACATTTTAGGTATACAATATGGCATTCATCATTGGAAACTTGCACCTTTACATAATATATCTTGGTTCTTATTTTTCTCATTCCCCTGCCCTCCCTTCAACCCCTCCACCCCACCCTATATATTTTTATTCCATATATATTTGTCCTTAAAATTATATAACATTTGACATATACCAAAACATTATATAAATGACTCAGTGAAAATACTCTTGTAATTTACTTTTTTCCTCAGTAGTGCATTTGTGGGATACATTTATGTCAGTAGGCATAAATTTATCCTATTCATTTTCCTTGCTGTACAGTATCCCACTGAGTGACCATCAAAATGTATCCATTTTATAGCTGAAGGACCTATAGAATGATAACCACCCCCAACCCTCTGTGTTTGTGTGTGTGTGTGTGTACGTAAATTCCACTGAATACTACTGATCATATCTTCTTATGTATGTGTGTGTGTGTGGTTTTCTTATAGTATCTGTGCTGTAATTAGGTATTACTAGTTTATTTCCTGAGTGATTGTGTTCCACAGTAGTGTTTTATTCATTCCTTTGCTCCACATTATCACCAGCATAGTACTATATTCTCAAAACTTTTAAGTTTTGCCAATTGGATGACTATAAAATGGTTTGCATTACTTAGAATATATTTACTGTCTGTATTTCTTTTGCAAATTATCTATTTTTTCTTTTACTCATTTTTAAGAATTGAATTTCTCTTATTTTTAAATTTTTTTATCACTTCAGGCATACTGGCACATGCCTATAATCTCAACAGATTACAGGAGGCTGAGGCAGGAGGATCACTGCAAATTCAAGGCCAGCCTGGGATACATAGTGAGTTCAAGGCCAACCTGAACTGCATAGTGTCTCAAATACATACATACATACACATACATTTATTTTTATAACTTACATGTTTTTTTCCTGTAGGTCTCTTGTATTCCTTATTTACCAAGAGTTTTTACCTTAAATGAATGTTGGAATTTTTTTTTTTTTTTTTTTGGTACTTGGAATTGAATTCAGGACCTTGCACTTGTGAGGCAGGCAGCAGCACCACTTAGCTAAATCTCCAGCCCCAACATTGGATTTAATAAACTATTATTTCTACATCTGTTAAGAGAATCATAATGCTTCTCTTTTCTATTAATGTGGTTAATTATAATAATGGATCTTCTAACCTTAAACCATCCTTACAGTCCTAAAACAAATTTAGCCTGGTCACAGTGCATTTATTTGTTATTTTCAAATTTGTGTGTGTGTGTTACTGGGGATTGAACCAGGGCAATCCATCACTGAGCTACATTCTTTTTGTTTTTTATTTTGAGACAAGTTCTCCCTAACTTGCCCAGGCTGGCCTCAACTGGCAATCCTCCTGCCTCAGCCTCCCAATTAGCTGAGATTACACATGTGTACCACCATGCCCATTTTATTCATAATATTTTGTCCCTGTAACTCACTTGCAATTTTCTACCTCATATGCCTTTCTTTTCTGGTGTTGGTCTGAAACTTACACTAGCTCAGTAAACTGAGATGGAGAGTAGTCTGTCTTTTACCATTCTCAGAAAGAATTTGTGTAAAACTGAAAATTTCTAATTCTCAGTGTTTTAGTACAGCAGCCCTGAATGATACCATGCATGACTGCCAAGTTTTTTGATGGAGATATTTTATCCTCAGCACTTGAGAATGAAATTTTTCAAGTAAATGACAAAGTTGAAAGATTTGATGAACTTGAATATGGACTTAGAATTTACCTAAAATTAATACAGCCTGAAAAAACTATGAATTATATTTTAAAATGAAATATAAAATGAGTAATTTGATTAGTGTTTCTGAGGAGAAAACAAAAAGAATTGAATAGAAGAAAACATTTTTGTAGCACTTGAGTGCTGAGTTACACCCCTACTTGCCTGTCCTACCTCCCTCTTTTCCTCCCCCCCTTTATTTTTCTTTTCTTGAGACACAGACTCTCCAGGTTGCCACTTATAGCCCAACCTAGTGATCCTCCCACTTCAGCCTCCCAAATAGCTGGGATACAAGCATATGCCACCTTGCCTAGCAAGAAAAACATACGAAGGAAAAGATGGCTGAACTTTTTTCAGAACTAATCAGATTTTGTTGTTGTTAATGCCATTAATATTTTTGCTGATTCTTTTTTTTTTTTTTTTTTTTTGGTACTGGGGATCGAACTCGGGTCCTTGCTCTTGCACAGCAGGCAGCGAAACCACTAAGCTAAATCCCCGGCCCTTGCTGATTCTTGTTTATTATGCCTATGTAAAATTGTGGCCTGTGTCATTTTAGCTTTGGTTCATGTTTATCTTGTGGAACCGCGGGTACTGAGTTGAGATTTGGTTTATCCAGACAGTATGTGTTTTTGTGTCAGACAGATTTTCTGCATCACTAACCAGGACCACTCTAATTGCCTAGTTAAGGTTTTCCCAGACAAGATGAATAATAAAATTTCAAACACAAATCCATGTATATTAACTGATATGGTTACAGGTTTCCAAGTTAGGCTCTTTTAAACCCAGTTTATCTTGCTAGCTGATGGGTTTTTCTCCTAACCCACCTGTTTACTGTCTCGTCACCTTTTATATCCCATGGCGGTTTAATACCCACTTGACTCCTATTGACCTCAGAGCCCAGGATTCCTGTTAAGGGCAGTTGATCCCTTGTGGCACCCGTAGCTTCTGAAAGAATCTCATCTCTCACTTTAGTTTTAGCCTCTTTTGAACTTAGCTTGGATTTCCCTTTCCTAGGATCTCCTTCCTCCCTCCTTTCTTCCCTTCCTCCCTCCTTTCTTCCCTTCCTCCCTTCTACCCTTCTCTTCCCTCCCTTCCCCTCCTGCCCCTTTCCTCTCCCTTTCCTTTTCTGTTTTTCTCTTTTTAATATCAGAAGTGTTTCAGACTACCCAGTTATCTGTATTGTTGGAAATGAAAGTCCTATAGATTTATAGTTTCAATATTGTTACTCCAGATGATTCTGGTTTAGGAGCCTTGTAGTATCTAGGCAGATTTTGATTCCTTTTTCTCTCCATTGTATTAAGCTGCTAGATCATACTCATTTATTTGAGTATTGGTAAGGAAGAGGTTTTCATAGACATGCAGAAAAGAAAATAAGGTTATTTATTGGGGGGGGGGGGCAGTGCTGGAAATAAAGCCCAGGACTTTGTACACAGGCTCTACCACTAAAGTCCCAGCTCCCATAGGATGATTTCTAATGTTTCAGACTATAAACATTAATGTTACATTTCTGTATCAGGTAGTAGAACTACAAAATAGATTATCTGAAGAATCAAAGAAAGCGGATAAATTAGATTTTGAATATAAACGTCTAAAAGAAAAAGTTGACAGCCTTCAAAAAGAAAAGGATGTGAGTACTGTATACATACTAGGCCTTTTGGTTTTCAGCACTGCTAAGATTAAGGCAATGATAGTTAACTCATGTTTTGATTATTAATTTCATCTATTCATGAAAATTAGAGATTCTGTTCATTTTAAAATTAATTTCCATTTGCTTTAAAAAGATCTAAAATAAAAGATGGAAAGAAAATTTTTACTTCCATTCTTTAATACCTGTTTATCTTTTCTACCCCTGCTATTCTTTTATATTGTTGTATTCTTGACTTTTTTGTAAATTTAAGTAGCTCCTCTGTTTTGTAGGATTAATGTAGACAATAGTTCTTTTTGTTGAGCATATTTTAGATCTTTTCAAGTTCTTTTTGCTCTTTGTGATTTGGGACATTTAATTTTTATCGTTTGATCTTTTATATTTAATGAGAAGAATGTTAGGATGTAGTAGGTAGCTTCATTTCTTACATTTAACCATGGATAACATACTACTTTGCCATAGTTCAACTGTTGTTAAGTTTAAAAAAAAAAATGTTGCTTTTTCTCGTTCTGTGATCTTTCACAGATCCTTCTGTGATGAAAGATAAAACATGCCCATGTTCACTGTTGTTCATTGTTTTATTAGCTAAGGTAAAGAGCGTAGGTGAATATATTCATAAAACTTGAAATGAATCTTCTTTGTCTTTATGTCTATCTGTCAGAGGTTAAGAACAGAAAGGGACTCACTGAAAGAAACCATTGAAGAGCTTCGTTGTGTACAGGCTCAAGAAGGGCAGCTCACCACTCAAGGTAAAAATATTTTAGTAGCCCAAACATGCTTATTTCTGATATCCTTGCAAGCATTAGGTTCACTTTACGGTGATTGCCTCATCAGATAATGAAAAAATTCGAGGCCACAATAATTTTGATCTTTGTCCGGATTTTATGGTAAACAGGGTATAGTTTTTGGGCCAGATTTACTTGCCAACTTAAAAAAAAAATTTATAAACACTTTGAGTTGTATTAGATAAAATACATTTTTTAAATCATCTTTTTTAACCTAGAAAATTATATTCTGAAAGCTTCTCATGACCACTTTAAAAACATATTAAGCTTTTTAAATTGATGAGTTTTTTTTAAATAAGAAAAATGAAGTGGCTGTTAATACATCAAGGACTGGGGTCCAAAAGCTATTCTTTGTCATAGGGCAAGATCACCACTGAGTGTGAGGTGTGCCCACCTCACTTTGTCCTTGTGTGGGGGACTGTGGGAGAATGATTGATGCCTTGCATGGCTGCAATCTCTTCACTCCCATACCAGTAACCAGCCATGGATTTGGAGTTACCTAAAACTGGAATTTTTCTGTTCATCAGCTCTCACCTGGCCTTACCTTCCAGCTAACCCAATGTGTATATCAGCTGTTTACCTGTGTTCTCACCACTGCCCCCTTTCCTTATCTTTTTGACCTGTTCTAGGCCAAGCTTATCAAAACCTAATTCAAATAGCCCCAAGGTTTTTCTCTATAACCCAAATTACTAAAGCCAGTGAAAGAAAATTCTATCTTCCTTGATTGTCTTCACAAAAAAGTACATTTCTTAGTATAACTGGATCCTCACTGCTACCTGGTATTTATTTCATTTATCTATAATCAAATCTATGTAAGTTTTTCCCAAAATTTTGAGAATCTAAGCTGAACTTTGTAATACTTTTGTTCTTATCTCCTATTTTGTTAAGAAAAGGCAAGTTCTCACATTTGTTTCTTTGCTACCTAAAACCTGTGTTTTAACCTTCTTTGTGTACATACATCTATTTTGGAAACAAGGTCTCATGCCATATAGTTGAGGTGGGCCTTGAACACACTGTGTAGCACAGGCTGCCCTCAGACTCATACCAATTGTCCTGCCCCAGCCTCCCAAGTACTGAGATTATAGGCATGTGCCCCCACACCCAGCAGTGTATATATCTTTTGACCAGCAATTTTGCTCCAGAAATTTACCTTAAGGAATTACGGAATTATTTGAAATAATGAAATTTTAAAACAACCTGAAGGTTAAGCACTACAGAAATAGCATTCTCATTCATCTGTATACCGTAGAGGCATTAAAAAGAATGAAGTATATCCTGTATATACCTGCCATGGGCAGATGTGTATATCATTAAGTTAGAAAAGTAGGTGGCACCATTCTTGATTTGTTTCTGTATATTAACAATGAACATTTTGAAAATTAAATTACAATAGTATAAAAATATCCTAGGGGCTGGAGATACAGCTCAGAGCTCAGAGCACTTGCATAGTGTAAGTTAGGCTATTAGCTCAATCCACAGCACCACAAAAGAAAAGAAGTAAAAAGCTTAAGAATAAGTTTAACAACAAAGAAGTGGAAGATATGTAGTATAAAATATTGCTGCAATCAATTAAAATACACTCTTCAGTGGAGAGACTTTCCAGGGTATTGCAAGATTCAGTGCAATCCCAATCAAAATCTCTAGCAGACTATTTCATGGAAAGTGACAAGCTGATCCTAAAATTTGTATGAAAATTTGAAGAAACCGGAATGGAGAACTGACACATCCTGGTTTCAAAATTTACTATGAAACTACTTTAAAAGAAACAACATTATACTTGTAAAGGTCATTAATACACTATATTAGTAGAATGAAGGGAAAAACACACATGAACTTAACTCAGTTGATGCAGAAAAGTCATTTGCCAAAATCCAACACTTTACATGTAATTTTAACAACTCAAACTAGAAAGAGAAGAATATTTCGTCAATGTGATAAACATATACAAAAAAGCCTGTAGCTAACATATTCAGTGGTAAAAGACTGGATGCCTTCCCTCCACGATCAGCAATAAGACAGAGATACCCATTATCACCACTTCTATCTACCTTGTACTGGAATTTCTAACCAGAACAATTAGAAAAGAGACAAAAAGAAGAAAAAAAAGAGAGGAAGGGATTGCACAGTTTGCATATCCATGTGGAAAGCTGAACCCTTCCTTATGTATAAAAATTAGCTCAATCTAAGTCAAGGACCTAAATATGAGAGCTAAACTATTAAAATTTTAGAGGAAAATATTCATGACATTGAAAATTTGATAGTGATTCTCTAGAACTGATAACAAAAGCATAGGCAACAAGAGAAAAATAAATTAAGGGGTTTTATCAAAATTGAAAACTTTTGTCCATCAAAGGACACTATCAAGTGGAAAGAAGACAGTCCCTAAAAATGGGAGACAACTTTTGCAAATAACATACTTGATAAAAGATTAAATCCAAATATATAGAGTTTCTACAATTCAACAAACAAAAAACTTGAACTGAAATTTTTGCAGAATTTCACAGTCAATAATGTACATGAAAAGACAACATTACCTCCATAAGGAAAATGTTGCTGATTAATACAAATTAGGGTGACTAATACCCTCTTCCTTTCAAAAAAAAAAAAAAAAGGAAAATTTATATTGGTAAGAATGTGAAGAAATTGGAACAGGTGGGTATGTAAAATGGGGCAGCTCTGTAGAAACAAGTTTGGTGATTCGAAAAGTTAAACAGATTCCCATATAATCTAGTAATCCTATTCTTAAATGTTATCCACAAGAATTAGTAACTCCAAAAGAAAAAAAGACTTAGTAACTCAACCAGATACTTGTACATAAATGTTCATCAGAGCATCATTCTTAATAGCCAAAAGGTAAAAAAAAAAAAAAAAAAAAACCAAAAAAACAAATGGCCATTGACAAATGAATTTATAAATAAAACGTTGCATATGTCCATAGTATAATACTATTCTGCCATAAAATGGA
Source organism: Heterocephalus glaber (assembly GCF_053883595.1). Taxonomy (NCBI): domain Eukaryota; kingdom Metazoa; phylum Chordata; class Mammalia; order Rodentia; family Bathyergidae; genus Heterocephalus; species Heterocephalus glaber. The sequence goes on from NW_028258308.1 coordinate 45,330,270, forward strand.
ATGAACTTCTGATAAATGCTGTGTAACATGAGTGAATCCTTAAAACTTAAGTAAGCAAGACACAAAAAGACAAATATATTATTCCACTTATATGAGGTATCTAGAATGGGCAAAATACTGAAACGAAAGTGGAAGAATTTACCGGGGAACAAGGAAGATGGATTGGAAAGTTACTGCCTAATAGTGACATTTTCTAATTAGGTAGTGAAAAAGTTTTGAAAATAGATGGTGTCAATGGATATCTGAATGTAAATATTCTTAATGCTGCACATACTTTTTTTGCACATATTTTTTAAATGTTGAAAATAATCTTGTAAGACTACCATGACATAGTCTTCTCCTTGAGAAAAATTCTGATTTTAGCTTTTTACTATATTAAAATTGCATTACTCTATTATTACTATATTATATATTACTATATTATTAGAATTGTATTACTATATTAAAAGAGGTAGTTATTCTTTCTGTTAATCTTGCATTTATGTTTGTAGGGTTCATGCCTCTGGGCAGTCAGGAATCTTCAGACAGCCTAGCAGCAGAGATTGTTACACCTGAAATCAGGTAAGGAGCTTCACTGCATAGTTTCCCTAGATAGAGCCTGTCCTCTGCAGTGTGAAGGGCACCAGTCCCCCTCTATTTCTGATACTGTCACTCAGTGTTAAATCTCCATGTTAGTAGCTTTTTTCAGCTGGCCTAACAGAGAACTGATTTTCTCACTTCACACACGCAAAGCAAACTAATACCTCCTGTGCTTGGATGGCCTTGGCAAACATTTAGCAGTTGTTAACACTTAGTCCAAAGACAAGGGTTATGCTTAGCTATGAGCCTACAAAATAATTCATTGCCAAGATTTATTTACTAAATATTTGGAATGGTCTGAGGAAGATATACTGCTGCTATAGATAGGAGGACCCACCTTGTCTCTAATTACTCTTCTCTCAGTAATACCTTAGCTTTTTTATTTAGTCAGAACATTTTCAACATTCTATTTATTTTGGTATGTGAATGAAAAATGAAGTTGGGAAGAATACCAAGTGTGCCCAAAAGAGGATGATTAACCCTGAATACTGCTTTTACCTTTTCTGGACCTGTTTACCCCTTTAAAAAATGGGATTCTTGATTCTTCACAGTATCTTTAGGAGTATAAAATGAAATAATGATTGTGTAAGAGCTTTATAAACTGTAAGCATTCAAATACTCATTGAATAAATAAAGATAACTTAGTTTTTTGATGGCACTTATTTAAGAGGTATGAACAAAAGGGGTATAATGCAATGTCGCATCTGAATATATCTTGCATTACTTTTTATTTTTCTGACATCTGATATGCTAGTGTATAATTGAACCAATGAAATTATTTGAATGAACACTTAATTATTTATGAGTATTTATGAATAAATGGCTATGCCCTCCCAAAAAAATTTTTAAAGAAACTAATTGGTATACAGTTAGCTTTCTAAACTAAGGAAAGATCCAACAAGTATGGCTTTTCCATGTATGACTATATACAAATTAAAATATACTCCAGAAGAGCTATCAAGAAAACAAAATGATAAACAGTGAACAGGGGTTAATGATAATTATTTATTAATGTTAAGAGTGTTGAGAAATTGGAATCCTCAAATTAGGGGAAGCATAACTTCTAAGCCAATTAGCAGAATGCATTTTTGGTCTAAAAATGTGCCTTTTAACCAAAAAAAAAAAAATCACTTTTGGGGGGATAAATTCTAAGGAAATAGCCAAGAATAGACAAGAAGATATATTTTAAAAGCTGATTATTGAACTGGCAAAGCTCAGAATTGATCATCTAAATGCCCAGTAATTGAACATGTTAACTCAGCATAATAATATTTACTGTGACTAATACCTGAGATAAACAGTTTAAAGACAGAAAAGTTTATTTTGCACATGGTTTCTGAGGTGTCATTCCATGGTCACTTGGTCTCATTTATTTGTCCTGGGGCGAAGCAGAACATCACAGCCAAGAGGACATGGTGGAGAAGGGCTGCTCACCTTATGGTGTCTGTCTGGGAAGCAAAAAGAAAGAAAGGCAAGGACCAGAGACACGATACACCCTTCAGTACACACTTCTGATGACCTACTTCCTCCAACCAGAATTCCTTCAACCCCGCCACCTGAAGTTTCCACCTCCTAACAGTTACCTATTAGGCTGTGAATGGATAAATAATGGGTCAGTCCATTGACATTGTCAAACCCGTCACGAGCCAGTCACCTCCAGAGTTGGAACACTGTTGCAGTGGGGACCAAGCTTTCAAGTATAGTTAATAATATGAAAAAAATTATGAAACTTTTAGGTGTAAATAGGTACCAGTGCAATATGAACTGTGTGAGCCCATTTTTTAGATGATTGCAGCCAGGTGCAGTGGTGAATGCCTATAATCCCAGCACTTGGAAGCCTAAGGCAGGAAGGCCCCAAGTTCAAGTCCAACATGGGCAACTTAGCAACTTATTGAGACCCAGTCTCAAAATTTACAAAAGGGCTGGGGATGTAGGTCAGTGTGAAGTCCTTGAGCTCAGTCTCCAGTACCACACACAAAAAAATTATTACATGCATGTATATATGCATAGCACTACAAGGCTGTATTTCAGCAGTGGCTATATTGCTTCATATAGGGATGGATGGTTATTTTTTCATTTATTCCTTTTCCCCTATAATGAGTGTGTTTATTTTGTAATTGAAACATATTAAGTCAACATTGCCCACATACAAAATATCTCTCATTCTATTTAATTTCTGGAATTGGATCACAGATTTGATTCCTCTTTTAAGTAACACAGGTAAAAATGCTCTGTAAAATTTATGATGTTTAAGCTGTAATCCCAGCACTTTGGATACTGAAACAAGAGGATTGCTACAAGTTTGAGGCCAGCCTGGGCTAGACAGTTAGCTAAAGGCCAGCCTGGAGTATATAGCAAAATACTGTCTCAAAAAACCAAAAAGGAGGGGGATTTATTATTTGTATTTACAAAATAAGAGCTAATTTTTTCATGTATATGCTTGGTTATTTTGATTTTTTTTTTCCGTGGGAAGAATGGTTTTTCATAGTACAGTATCTAGTATCTGATACTGCTGTCTTCATGGAGCCATCTGTAGATGGCCCTGTGTAAAAATAAATGAATTATATCTTTAACGAGTCTTCATATGCACTGATATCCCATTATATCCTCCCTGCAGTCAGTGTGGTGTTCTGTGCATTGCTTGCTTTTTAACATCCCTCCATTACAGGTTTTAGGCACGGCACAAAAAATCTGAAACAACATAATTCAGTAACTTGACTAATAATTGGACTTGTTATAAGGATACAGCTTAACATAACTATAGGAATGGGTGTTCTGAATATCTTTTGTTTTTAATTCTTAAAATTTATTTTATTTATTTTTTTGGAGAGGGTCTCAAGGCTAGCCTTAAACTCATTAAGGCCAGGCTCGCCTCCAACTCATGATAATTCTGTTTCAGCCTTCCAAGTGCTAGGACTGCAGGTGTGCATCACCACCCCCACCTTCTAAATATCTTAGGGACAGTCCTCATTGAATACATCTTGCCACCAAATAATTGATGAATGGAAGAGTGTAACTTTAGAGGTCTTGTTTTCTTATAAGTACCAAAGAAAAATTTATTCATAACTTAAATATTTAAATCAGAAGGGAAATAGGATTGAAATTTCCTTCATTGTAAGTCATGACATATAGTGACTATTGTCTGCAGATTATGCATTCTGAAAAGAATTTAATACCTGAAATGTAATGTCTTAGCAGTTTATAGAGGAGCTAAATTCATTGCTGATACTTTCTTTTTATTGTTTATTTACTGTAACTGCATGGCTGGAATTTAATACTTATATTGTATTAATATGCCAGATAATGGTTTCATTTTGCTTACTCAGGGAGAAACTTATTCGTCTTCAGCATGAGAATAAGATGTTAAAAATTAACCAAGAAGGTTCCGACAATGAAAAAATTGCCTTATTGCAGAGCCTCCTAGATGATGCAAATCTACGCAAGAATGAACTGGAGACTGAGAACAGGTAAAGTGTGTGTAAGTGGTGGCATCTAGCCACAGATTACCTGTTTGCCTAATTTTGATTCCCTTAGAGAAAGGTTTTGTGTTTTCGAATGTTTTCCTGTGCTATTGTATTTCCTTTTAAAGGCACTTTAATCCACATTTCTGTCTTTACACAGATTTGCCAAAAAGTATTGTACCTGTTTATGCCAGCATTATTCTGTTAGTTTTGTTCAAACAAAGTGATGCTCCCCGGTACCAAAAAAACAACAACAACAACAAAAAAATGATGCTAAAACTCCACCATTTGTCCTTTCTAGTCACTAGTTAGAAGTAGAGGATTTTAAAAAAAAAATCATGAATTCGGTGTTTTACAACAGTTGTAATTCATATTTTATTTTCAGGTTTATGTAATTTACTGCATTTTTGCAGGGTATTGATTCAACCCCACTGGTGTGTGGTTGAATCAACAAAAGAACTTTTTCCCCCTAATCTGTTACTTACCCTAACCCTAAAAGAAATCATTCGTCTTACGAGCAATTCAGTTATTTTAAGACCTTAGAATCTGTAAATTTAACAACAAAATCTTTTTGTTTTGCTTCTCAGTTTTTGGTGTATTGTGTTATATGATCATTAAAGTCAGATACTTTTTTGTTCCTTATTGTTAATGTATGTTTCCAATACACAATAATTATATTCATATTGACAAACTGGTACATATATGTAACATCTTAATCATTTTCAATCCCTTTACCTATTGCCTCCTTTTAATCCCCTTCCCTGTCCTGAATAAGTCTGGCTTTTTGTTTCCTACCATCTCTCCTTTATTTTATTCCTTTTTTTTTTTTTTGGTTATGGGGATCGAACACGGGACCTTGTGCTTGCAAGGCAGGCAGCAGAACCACTGAGCTAAACCCCTGGCCCTCTCCTTTATTTTATTCTTTTCTTTATTTATATTTTAATTTTCTCATATAAGAGAAACTGTAAGATATTTAACTTTCTGTGCCTCACTTAATACACTTAACGTTATAATCTCAACTCCCATCCATTTTCCTACAGATGACATGATTTTGTTCTTCTTCATGGCAGAATAATATTTCACTGTGTATTTATACTACCTTTTTTTTATTCATTCTTGTGTTGGTGGGCATCTAGGCTATTTCCAGAACTTATCTATTTTGAATTGTGTTGCTATAAACATGAATGTATGCATGTATCACTATAGTATGATGTCTTTAGCTCTTTCAAGAGTATACCAAGAAGAGGTACAGGTGGGTCAAATGGAATTTCCTCTTTTAGTTGTTCTAGAAATTTCTATACTGATTTCTATAGTGGTTATACTAGTTTACCTTCCCACCAAAATGTAGAAGGGTACCTTTTTTCATACATCCTCAACAGCATTTGTTTTTTATGTCTTTGATGATAGTCATTCTGACTGGCATGTGATGGAGTCTCAGAGTTGTACTGATTAACATTTCCCTAATGGCTAAAGATGATGGACATTTTTTCATATACTTATTGGCCTTGTTTATTCATTTCATTTACCTATTTTTTCATTGAGTCATTAGGAGGGAGTTAATGTCTTAGAGTTCTTTATATATTCTAGAAATTAAACCTCTATGAGAAGAGTGCCCAACAATAACTTTTTCCCATTCTGTAGGTTGTCTCTTCACTCTGTTGGTTGTTTCCTTTGCTGTGCAGAAGCAATAATAATTATAACCATCTCCTCCCAATATTTATGCCTGCTCTTTGACCTTTTTAATAATATCTCCCACTCTAAAACCAATGTGATCTTTCTAAAATACTTTCTGATCGTGTTTTCTCTTTCTTCCACTTCTTCACCATTGAATAAAGAACCAAACTGTTACTAAAGCATGCATCATAATGGAGCAGAGAAATTATGAACCTTAGAGTCATAATTATTAAAGTTTATTCCAGTTTTCAGCCAATTTAGAGGATTGATTACAGAATAAATTTTGAATACTTGGCATTTCATACACAGTACAGATGGAGCAGATCCAGTCAGATCTTTTCTTCTCCAGTTTCAGCCTTCCCCTCAGAACTTATTCATTCCTGAACACTGTACCCTCTCTTTTTGCTATACATTTTTGGACATAGTGAACTGTCTTGAATCCCTTTTCTACCCCTTCACCACCTAGGTATTTTATTTATTGTTCTAGTTTCATTTCAAGCCATGCTTTTCTTAACTCCTGCACTGAGTTCTTTACCAAAACAATCATCATTTGTTTTGTACATTCTAGTGAAGTGTCCTGAAGTATTCACCTCATTGTGTTCACTTCTTGACCTTCTACCTCTCCACTGGACTGTACTCCCCTGGACTGGAGTGCACAGTGCCTGACACCAGTCTACATAAATGTATAAAAATGAATTTCAGATAAATAAATGACACATTGGTTTCAAAAAAATACTTCTACAAAAAAGACTATGTAAGAAGTCCTCAGGTTGGGGATTTAGCTCAGTGGCACTGCACCTGAGCACCTTGTACAAACACAAGGTCATGAGTTTGATCCCTAGTACCAAAAAAAAAGAAGTTCTCATTAGAAATTTCAAGCCTGTCAGGAAACAGTGACATAGTTCCCATCGAACTTTCTAGATGAGGAACAGGCTGAGGGAGGCCAAGCCACATGCCAATGGTAACATATCCAGCCTATCTTTTCTGTTGGAGCCCTGTCCTCAGACTGCAACATCCTCAGGGCCATAACAGGCCTTGGGCATTCAGGACATCTGGCACTGGGACCTCTGCTCCCGTGACAAAGCAGCCACGCACCTGGGGCAAGTCGCCTCATTCCTCTGATACTTGAGGTGCCATAAGTTGTGGTAAACCTAACATGCCTTTCCAATATCCTCTTCTTCTTTACTTACCTATATGCACTTTTTGGTATTGGATTTTGAGTGGTTTTTTTAATTCAACTTAATATAGATAGATTATGTTTGGCCAAAAAAGAGAAAAATTCAAACAGTACAAAAATAATATGAAAAGTAAGTTTACTTATGATATGAGGCTTCTACTATACTACTGTTACTATATACTACTGCTATAACATGGGCTTTCATCTTTGAATGATGTTTGCTTTGTAACCATATGACAACCAAAGGAAAAAAGGCATAAGTAAGTCTGTACTTGGAAAATTAATGTACATTTGATTTCTAGGCTGGTGAATCAAAGACTTTTGGAAGTACAGTCACAAGTTGAAGAACTACAGAAATCTTTACAGGATCAAGGCTCAAAAGCAGAAAATGTAAGTTTTAATACATTCCAGAAACAGTCAAAGTTTCACAGTGTAGAGAAAAGCTATAACTTTTTTAAATTTGATAATCTTTATGAAAATAATGTAGCATTATACTAGTTACGGAAAAAAATAATGTTTTCCTTCTACTAACATTCCTTACAGAAAGGATCAGGTAACATTTTATTGTCTTTCAGATTCATTCTGCTATGAATTAAACATTCACTTCTACTTATTAAGAGAAAGTTCATTTGAAGCTTTCTGTTTTAAATGGGCTCAGTATCAGCGGCGAAGTATAGGCTTTCTGCTCTGGTCAAAAAGAGAAAAAAAGATGCTTGTTGAAGTAGAGTTTTGTGGGTTTTTTAATGTAAAATTGATATTTCAGAAAACAGTGCTAGCCAGATATGTAATCCTAACACTGTGAAAAAGCTGAGGCAGGAAGATTGCAACTTTGAGCCTAGGCTGTATGGTTTAGAATGACCCTGTGTTAAAAGTTTTTTAAAAATTTTAACAGACTGGGCATGTAGCTCAGTGCAAAGGCCCTGGGTTCAATCTCCAGTACCACAAAAGAAAAAAAATTAAAAGAAAAAGGGGAAAAAAGCAAAGAAAACAATGCTGTCTTTTGAATACCAGGGCCTCATACATGCTAGACAAACACTGTTGTTACCGAGCTATATACCCAACCCTTTCTTTATTCTTGTTTTGAAATAGAGGCTCACTGAGTTGTCCAGAACTTGGAATCTTCCTGCCTCTGCCTCCTGAATAGTTGGGTTAGAGGGATACGCCTCCACACTCAGCTTTTTTGTCCCTTTAGTGCTCTGCATGTTGCATATCTCTGTCATAGCTCTGCCTGCATGGTTGGCAAATTCCCACTGGAATATGGCACATGTTCAGCCAAGGACAATGTCTTTGCTCGGCTCAACATGCTACCATCCATCACAGTGCTGAGGGAGCACACAGTAGTTATCATTCCCTGGCAACAGTGCAAGTAAGTCATCGTTGGGAAGTCCTTTACTTATATAATGAGCAGCATAAAATAGAGCTATGACTTAAAACCGTTTAGTTAGTATGATAAGGGGGAAACTATTACTGACCAGTCTTTGCTTCAGGTCAGCTTTTTTGTTTTTCCTGTTGCAGTGTAATATTTTGTGATCTCTGGCCTTTGACAGTAACCCTACTTGACTGTGTCATTGATAGAGACATTTTGGGGATCAGCTTCAAAACTGTATTCATCCATCCAGCATTGTTAATATAAGAAGGTATCAAAGCAAAATTGAACAAAGAGGGGAAGTTAGTTACTTAAAGCTTGAATACTAAATGTGAAAGTTTATAAGAGACCTAATTTTTTTTTTTGGTACCAGTAATTGAACTCAGGTCCTTGCACTTGCGAGGCAAGGGGACCTAATTTTATCATTTGCTCCACACATACATCTAGTTTATATTGGTAACATGGCCTTGCTGATCAGTGATTTTAGTTTATCCTTTAATATGTTGGTGGTCATTTTAGATTTCCAAACTGATTATCACTTTTCTATCATAGCACCAACATTTAAAGTTCCTTATGCTCTTACTAAAATAACTAGCTTATAGTGGCTTTTTTTTCCTTGTTTATTTTTTGGGTTTTGTTAATTGTTATTTTCTGGTGGTAGGCATTAAACCAAGCACTCTACCACTGAGCCATATTCCCAGCTTAGTGCCATCCTATTTAAAAGTATGTTTTATCCATAATACTAACCACAAAGGGGTAAAACAAATGTACCATACGTGTACTAAAATATTAACTCCAGTGAAGAGTTCCTTAGATAGGCACCACAAAGTGCGTTATTTCTCTAATTAATTAACATCTCTAGGTCCCTTAAACTGAAATGAAGTAAAATTCATTCTGATTTCTAAAATGTTAAGGAGACTTTTATGAAAACTTTAGTGTTACAGTGATATCATTGTGCTTAGTTCTCTTGTTTTAAAACATAAAGGAGCTTACTATTTGTTCTTTCTAGTGTTGGGATTCAGACCCGAGGCTTTGCACATGCTAGGCAAACACTGTATCATGAGCTATTCCTCAAGCTGTAGAAGTTTTTTAAAAACAATTTGTCATAGTCAGGTATAATGGCTCGTGCCTATAATCCCAGCACTCTGAGAGGCTGAGGCAGAAAAATTACGAGTTTGAGCCTAGCCTGGGCAATTTACTGACTTACCAAGACCCTGACTCAAAAATTAAAAATGGGCTGATGATGTAGCTCAATGCAAGTGCCATGGGGATGGATGGATGGATAGATAGGTAGATAGGGCAACCACCTGGTTAAATATCAAATTTAATTTAAATACACTGTGGGCCATTACTTTGAGCACATTTTTTGGAAATGGGCTGCCAGCTCTATCAAATATTGTTTGCATAAATTGGTCGATTCATTGACTGCTGAGATGTAAGTGTGCTATCTTCATGTGAATTAAGCAGAAAGTTACACTGAGTTCTTTTCTGTATGTAGACAGGATGCAAGTGGAAAATTTTGTTTTGAAGCTCTCTCTGCAAATAGCTTAAGAGAAATAAATAGTGCAGTACCGGATATGAAATTATACTTTTAATGTTTTCTTTTTTCTTCACTAACAATGTTGCATCTCAGGAATGCTTAATAGTTGAAATTGGTCCCCTCCAAAGTACACCAACATAATTTCTGCCTATTATAAAAAATTTATTCCAGTCAGGCATGGTGACCCACACCTGTAATCACAGCACTGGGGGCTCTGAGGCAGGAGAATCACCACAAAGTTCAAGGCCTTGGACTGCATAATGAGTTCAAGGCCAGTCTGAAATTCAAGGCTTTGAGCTACGTAATGAGTTCAAGGCCAGTCTGAAGTACATAGTGAGATCCTGTGTCAAAAATCAAAAACAAAAAAACCTGAGTCCTTTCATGTGACCTTAAGTCAGACATTTTATTATTTTTATTTATTTTTATATTGTGCACATTTTTATTATTTTTACTTCATTTGTTTTTAGCATGGAAGTAGAAAAGCATTGTTATATCCAGTCATATTTGAGCTAGCAACAGTATGTAAAACTCCAGATAACAAGACAGGATGAGGAGACTATAGAAGAAAACAAAATACACATTTCTGGGGGGAAAAAAAGTGTATCTTTTACTTCATAGTTTACTAAATCGTTTCTTCTATTGGCTGCTGTATTTGCTTCACACTAATATGTCTTCTCTGTCTCTTGGCATGGTTTCTGCTCAAGGCTATTGTAAGTATGGCTTCCTATTTCTATATATTGAACCGTTTTTAGATTTGTACATTATGTGACATCATAGTTGATGATATTGAAATCTTAAGGCAATTGTATGTAAAATGACTATACAGTATTACTTGCCATATAGGTTTATGCCCTTTACAATCAATATACTTATGGGATATCAGAGGTTTTTAAAAAATCAAACAGAAATCATGGTTGTCCCCGTGTCCTCACCCACCCACCCACATACCATTATTTTAGCTGATTCCTATTGCATCTGGCCCTCCTGCCACACATCTTGTCAGTAATAGGGAGGCACTGCAGCATAGAAGGATTGGAGGGAGAAAGATTGTGTGTGGACTTTGAGATCTGGTACCACCTGGCTTTTAATTTTGGATGCCTCGATGACTTTGGCCTCATCTTCCTCATTTGTAAGCTGGGGCTAGTATTACAGTATGGTAAGGTTTACATAAGACAGCAGTATATGACATATGTCAGTGCAGTGCCTGACATATTAACCACTTAAGTATTACATGTTATTTTAGAGTTAATAATTTTGCTAGAGTTTAATCAAAGCATAAGTACAGAATTAAAGTTAAGTATTTCTTTAAAAGAATTTACATTTTACCCTTTCTCCTAAGAGAAGACAAGTAATAATCAAAAGGCTAAGAGCATTCTCTCTTGTATATTTGGGATTATCTCATATATCTTTGCATCAGTGACAAGGAACATCATGGTCCACTGATAAAACTATAGTCAAAATGAATTGAGCAGGGCCAGGGGTTTAGCTCAGTGGTTCCACTGCCTGCCTCACAAGCCAACGACCCGAGATCGATCCCTGGGTACAAAAAAAAAATGAATTGAGCAAAGACGTGAATTTGAATTATTGCAAAACTTGTTAGAGTAGACATGAATAAGCAGTTTATGGTGATCATTATTAAATAAAGCAGCTAAGAATTGAAGAACTAATGAGGGGTTTTTCTCCCCTCGTTCCGACTGTTGATCATTTGGACAGTTTGTTTTATAAGACTGTATTAATTTGATTTTGACTGAATTACATAACTGTTTACCTCAAAATAAAATGTTTTATAAAATTCATTATCAATGAGTACCCTTAGGAGTATTTGTGAAACTTAGTGTTCCTATTCAGAATACCTTTATTCTTTATTTTTGGGTCAGTTTTCATCTCTTACCTTTTAGGAGACCTGGGCCAGGGATTTAGTTTAATGGTGCTGCCTCCTGCCTTGCAAGCACAAGGTCCCGAGTTCGATCCCCGGTACCAAAAAAAATCTGAGCATATTACTCAGCACCCTTTGTAGTTCCCATACCATTGCATAAATTGTCTGGAACCATAGCTTTTTAGTTCATTTTCTCTACTGTAGATGGAAAGCTGAAATCTCTAGTTTCTGGATGTTTTATACTAATTGCTACCAATCGTGAACTGGCTACTCTCTCCCTTTATGAAAGAGAATAAATTTAGTTATATTGTGTTTTGAGTTCTTCAAAGAAATTAAGGAAAACTGACTCAATGTTAGTTACTTTTTATTCTTAATTTCTTTTAACATGGTTTGTTTAAGGAGTTAATAAACTGATTTTTATTTTCCATTTTCAGTCAGTTCTTCTCAAAAAGAAGCTTGAAGAGCATCTGTAAGTATAAAAGTTGTGAGGCTCATTATATCGTGAAAGAGAAGTGTTTTGCATCAGACAGTTAATCAAGGGCCTAGTCAGAGGCACAGGTGGTCCTTGAAGATGAAGAAAGTTGTAATCCATGTTAGTATTGTCCACAGGGTCATGTCTACCTGCAGTATCAAGTCAAACAGTGAAAGCATTAGAACTGATTTTTCACATGAGATAGCAGACTTTGTGGTAGTGTTTATCATCAGTTAGGAGCTTGAGACATACAGCAAGGGTCAGCTGGGTCAGAGAGTGATGACTTAGGCTCTGTGGTCCTGGTGTCTGTCACAGCCACTCAGTTCTGTGATTTTGCAGCCATGAGCAGTACTAAACTAGTAGCTGTGACTGTGCTCCAAAAAGCCATGTATGGAATCTGGGTTTGGTAGTGCACGCCTCTAATCCCAGCACTCTGGGAGCCTGAGGCAGGAGGATCTGAAGTTTGGGCTCATCCCGAGCAATTTAGGGAGATTTAAATAATAAAAACAGCTGGCCAGGGATTTAGCTTAATGGTGCTGCCGCCTGCCTTGCAAGCACAAGGTCCCGAGTTCGATCCCCAGTACCAAAAAATAAAAGTAAAAATAGGCTGGGGCTGTAGCTTGGTGCAGTTGCTCTGGCTTCAGTCAGTATTTCTATAAAACAAAAAAACAAAACCCTTCATACACATGGTGTGATTTTTAAAATACAGTTAATGTTTAAATATTTTTCAAAAGCTTTATTACAATAAAAGACACATTGCCATTAATCTCCCTCAAAAATCTTCCCCAGGGTTTCAACCCACTTAATCCCATTGTTCTTGTCACTTTCTGAAGTGACAAAAGTGTCTTCAGTTGCACTGTCATGGCTACCTTGATGTCCTGAATCAATTCAAAATGTTCATCTGTCATGATCATTTTGACTTTTGGGAAGAACCAAAATTTGCGTAGTGCCAGGTCCGGTGAAAAAACCTGTATGTTTTTATGAGCCTGTTTTTCTGTGAGATGTCACTTGGCATCAGCATTCACTCGTGAAAACATGAAAGAGGACTTCTCAGGTGCTTCAGAAAGTGACAAGAACAATGTGCTAAGTGTGTTCAAAGCAGGAGAGGGATGATTAATGGCAGTGTCTTTTACTGTAATAAATTTTTAAAATTTCAACACACCATACTAGGCTCTAGTTTCTCAGCTCTAAAGTTTGACCAGCTGAATATTCCTTTTTAAGCAGACTTACTAGTTTTCTATTAGTAGTAGATTTTCAATTATTTCCTTGAATTAAAAACATATATAAATAGGATTGTGTAATCTAAGAGATAGAGTATTTGTTTTCTTGTGAAGAAATCTTTATCTGAGGTTGACTATTAAGAATGATGTGAAGAATGTTTCATAATTTTTCTCACACTCAGTAACAACCTTAATCTTTTATGTCACTTCCTAGCAGAACTCCTTGCAGCCCTTGGATATAGTGTGGCCATGAATTAGTACTGTTGGAGTGTTACACCTGTACTAAACCAGACATCCTCAATGTCATAGAGAAAATTTTCACTTGTTCTACTATGATTGAAAAGAAATTTTGTTGTCTGGAAGTTTGACTCATGTTTTCCTTTTTCCTTTCTTCCCTTCCTTCCTCTCTCCCTTCTTTTTATCTTTTTTTTTTTTTTTTTGGTACCAGGGATCGAACTTGGGTCCTTGCGCTTGCAAGGCAGGTGGCAGAACCACTGAGCTAAATCCCTGGCCTTCCCTTCTTTTTATCTTAAAATATGAAAGATGTGAGATACTCCTAGCAACTAAGAATTGTTGACAAGTCTTAACAATAGGCAGGTTCTTTTCTTTTTTTATTTTTTTAAAATTTGTTTGCAGTACACAAAATTTACATTCATCTTAGGGAGGAGGTACATGTACGTAACACAACTTGATTATTATTTATTCCCTTTCTCCTTTCTTATTCCTCCTTTCCTTTATCTCTGTATCCCTTTTTCCCATTTTCGTTATTACTGTTGTTATATTTACTTCATGTTTATAACAGTTTACATTCATTGGAAGTATTTGGTAAATGTACACGATACATCTTTTACTTCCCCTACCCCCAACTTTTGCCCTTGGTCTCTTGGACCCTTTCCCATTTGCAAAAGATCTGTTTTCTTCTATCAGTCCTTTATTTTGCTCTTTATTTGTGCTTTGCCTTACTCAAATGATAGATACCGTACAGCATTTAAACTTCTTGTGAATCTGATTTGACTGAACATTATATTTTCGAGGTATATCCTTTTTCCTACAGGTGCCTCAGATTTGTCCTTCTTTATAGCTGAATACTAGTCGTATCTCATGTATAAATACCACAGTTTGTTTATCCATTCATCTGCTGATGGACAAACAGGCTGTTTCCACCAATTAGCTGTTATGAATTGTGCCAGTCCAAACATTGGTATGCATGTATTGCTATAATATGATGTCTTTAGCTCTTTGGGAAAGATACCTAGAAGAATAGCTAGGTCAAATGCAATTTCTAGTTTTAGTTTTTTAAAGGTTAATGTTGGAACATGGTAGTTACTATCTGATGGATTTTGATGGTGTCTATTGTTATTTCATCTTTTTCATTTCTCCCCCCCCCATTAACTTTATTGGTACATTTTAGGTATACAATACAGTTACATTCATCAGTGGGATCTTGTACCATGACATGAGTCTCTTGGTTCTTATTTTTTTTCCCCTTCCCTTGCCCTCCCTTCACCCCCTCCACCCTTCCCTGTTTGCAAAGACCTTGTTTCCATTTTTTTCCTCTTCTCATATTTTTTCATTCCCTTTTTTCCCTTCCCCTACCCCTCCCAATTCCCCTGCTCTTTTAGACCTTTTCTTCCTGTTACACAATATCAGTTATACATTTTTAAAATTACAATATCAAGATCTAGGAGACATTACCACAGATTTTACAGAATTTAAAAGGATATAGAAAGCATATTGCAAAAATCTTTTTTGAAATAAATTTGACACCTTCTAAGAAGTAACTTAGAAGACAAATTAATGAAACTAACTCTGGAGGAAATATAAAATTTGAATAGCACCTACTAAAGAAAGTATATTCCTAGCTTGAAAACCTACCTATATGACAACAGCAGGCTCATAAACCTTTTAACTGATTAATTATATCAAACAAAACAGAAAAAAGAAGGAACACTTCTGCCCTCATTTTAGGAAATCAACATTGTGCTAATCCTAAAACTGGATAAAGATAATAGAAGAAGAAAGTATGAACATAGATAAAAATTTGTTTAACAAAACAAACTCTTAGAAGTCAGGTCTGGCAGTATGTAGAAAGTGGTTTTGTTATAGGGATGGCAGTGTTGGTTCAGCATTGGAAGATCCACCCCTAAAAGTCGTCATTTTAACAGAGGAAAGGAGAAAGCCATATGATCCTGTGACTAGTTGGAGAAAGAGTGTTGGACTAAATTCTACAGCTGTTCATGGTAAAAGCTATCAGGAGACTAGAAGTAGAACAGAACCTTCTCAGCAGATCAAAGACATGTACTCCGTATTTCCAACAAAAACTCCTATGAATGGAGACGATACAATGCTTTCTCCCTGAAGTGGGGAACAAGGGCATATATGCCTACTCTTCATCTGTCCATTAGACTTTGAAACATAGGTCTAAACCAAAATAGTCTGGCAATAAAATGATAAAACTAGGATAGGATTGGCACGGCAGAAGCAAAATCTTTATATGTAGATGAAATGATCATCTACAGAGAAAATACTAAGAAATCTCTAGGAGCCCCTAGAACTTGTACTTGAATTTAGCAGGATTAGAAAACACAAGATATACATAAAAATTCAGATGTGTGTATACTTGCTATAAATGAAGAACTGGATATTGAAATTTTAAAGTTATGGGGGGGGGGGTGCTAGCGCGCAGGTGCGGCCAGCTTGGTGCGTGTGTTGGGGCGGGTAACTGCCACCAGAATCTCAGCGAGCTGTAGTCGGCACTGCATCTCTAACCCGTCGCCATGGCCGCCTATGAACTAGTGCAGATCCAGCACGGAGAGAGTGCCTGCAACCTGGAGAACCGCTTTAGCGGCTGGTACCACTCTGATCTGAGCCCGGCCGGCCACGAGGAGGCGAAGCGCGGTGGGCAGGCACTACGAGATGCTGGCAATGAGTTTGACATCTCCTTCACCTCAGTGCAGAAAAGAGCAATCTGGACCCTCTGGACAGTACTGGATGCCATTGACCAGATGTGGCTGCCAGTGGTGAGAACTTGGCGTCTCAATGAGCAGCACTGTGGGGGTCTGACTGGCCTTAATAAAGCAGAAACTGCTGCCAAGCTCGGTGAGGCTCAGGTAAAGATCTGGAGGTGCTCCTATGATGTTCCACCACCTCCGATGGAGCCTGATCATCCCTTCTACAGTAACATCAGTAAGGACTGTGGGTATGCAGACCTCACTGAAGATCACCTGCCTTCCTGTGAGAGTCTGAAAGACACTATTGCCAGAGCCCTGCCATTCTGGAATGAAGAAATTGTTCCCCAGATCAAGGAAGGGAAACGGGTCTTGATTGTAGCAAACGGCAACAGCCTTCGGGGTATAGTCAAGCATCTGGAAGGTCTCTCTGAAGAAGCTATCATGCAGTTGAACTTGCCAACTGGTATTCCTGTTGTCTACGAATTGGATAAGAACTTAAAGCCCATCAAGCCCATGCAGTTCCTAGGGGATGAAGAGACCATCTGTAAAGCCATGGAAGCTCTGGCTGCCTAGGGCAAGGCCAAGAAGTGAAGGCCAGCAAGCAGCCTGCTACCCGCATCCATCCATTCCTCTGTACCTCTCCCCCACACCCATCACACTGATCACATCTGTAGGCATCTTATATTGTAGTTGCAGATGGGGACCTGTAGCTCCCATTTTCATTTTAGCATTTTAGCTCCTGCACCCTCTCCCTTGATAGAATCTAGTCAGAATAGTACCTCTAGGACACAAGTTCTCAGTCCAAGCCCAGGGAAGGCTCTTCTTATCCCAGAGAGTTGAGAGGTAGTAACTTTTTTCCTAGAGCTTCTGCTTTGTTTACTAAGGATGTCCTTCAGTAGAGGACAGGGAGGAACCATGCCAAGGCATGACCAGTGAGGAGAGGCCAGAGAACATACTGTGCTCCTAGGAGCCAGCCCTGTACTCTAGCCTGGTCACTGTAGGAGAGCTCAAGTCATTCCAGTGGGAGATGAATGTAACCTGCATGGTGATTAAAAAAACAATGATTTCCTCCCTCACCCTAGAGGAGCTGACTCCAGAAGGTTGGGATTAATCCTAAATTAAATTTATGTGTTAAATTTTTCTACAAAAAAAAAAAAAGGTAAACAAAAACCCTTCTGGGGTTTCTAGTGGTGGTTGAATAGTTCCACATGTGGTCACCAGAAAATAAGCCATTCCTCACACTAGTACAGGATAAACTCTGGCCTCTATGGGGCAGGAGTGCATCCTGCTGTGTATCTTAGGATCCCTCTGCCTTGTTTCGGTGGCAGTGAAAATGCCTCTTGACCATGTCTAAGTGTGTCTTTCACTATGTTTGATTTCTGAATCATGTTCCAGTTGGCTTGGCCCTGCCACATGGGCCCAATACTCATTTTGAGCATAACTTAACTTTTTACCAAGTCAGTATAATAAAGGAGTGATGTGCAATTAAAAAAATAATAATAATAAAGTTATGTAGGCGTACAAAGGACCCAGAAAAGCCAAAAACAAAAACAGTGTTGGAAGACGGTTAGCACCCAATTTTAAGACTTCTTCTAAAGCTACAGTAATCAAGGCAGTGTTGGTGTAAGGAAAGACATATAGATCATTTGAATAAAATGGAGAATCTAGAAATAGAACCACACATATATGGTCCACTGAGTTTTGAAAGATTATTTAACATTAGCATTTTATAGAATATAAACTCGATTCAAGAGCCAAGGAAGAGATGGTGTCTTCAGCAAATGGCACTAGAACACCTGGTATCCGTATATAAAAAATTAACCTCAACCCTTTTTTTCCATACATGAAAATAACTTGAAGGGATCTATGAACCTAAATAAGAAAGCCTAAAAGTATGAAACTTTAAGAAGAAATTATAAGGGAAAATATTTATGAATTCAGGGTAGGCAAGAACTACCTAGGATACAAAAACCATGATGTATAAAAGAAAAAATGATGAGATTCCATCAAAATTTAGAACTTTAAATGACATTAAAATGAAAAGTCCTTAAACAGACCATATTTACAATGCATATAACCTATGAACAGAATATATAAAGAATTCTTAGAGCTCATTAATAGACAACCCAATTAAAATGTAGACAATAGCCAGTATAGCACAAGGAATGGTGTGCAATTCTAGAATCAGAAAAATACTAATCAATACAATAATAAGATTGAATTATACACTCAGGAAGATGAAGTCAAAAGTTTTTTTTCTTTTTGTTGGACTCTCCCCCTTTGCATTTTATTTTGTCACGACCAATGGATTCATTCTTCTGGGTTTCCTGGGGTTGTGATCCTCATTGTCTTTTCCTAGGATATTGTCTAAAATTTTTTGGAGTGCCGGTTTGGTATTCATGAAGTTCCTAAGGTGCTCTTTGTCATGAAAGCATCTTATTTCTCCATCCATTCTGAAAGATAGTTTTGCAGGATACATCAATCTGGGTTGGAGGCTGTTTTCCTTTAGGGCTTGAAATACATCACTCCAAGCTCTTCTTGCCTTGAGGGTTTGCATTGAGAAGTCTGCTGTGATTCTGATGGGCTTTCCTTTGTATGTGATTTGTTTCTTTTCTCTCACTGCTTGTAGAATTTTATTCTTCTGTTGGATTTCTGGAATCCTAACTATTATATGCCTATGTGTAGATTTGTTTTGATTAAGGCTAGCTGGAGTCCTATATGCCTCCCTTATCTGTATGTCAAGTTCTTTTCCCCTCCTTGGGAAGTTTTCTGCCATCACTTCTGTGAAGAGTTTTTTTATGTCATCTGCACTGTCTCCTGTTTCTTCATTGACTCCAATCAGTCTTATGTTATTCTTCTTTGCATCGTCTAGCAGCTGCTGGATTGATTTCTCATGTTCCCTTACAATTTTAAAGCAATTTTTCTTTTCTTGGTCACTAATTGCAATCTTATCTTCTGTATATGAAATTCTATTCTCACATTGGTTCATTCTGCTGCGCAGACTTTCGATGGAGTTTTTAATCTCTTGGAAATCTGTATCTGTTTTATGGATTCCGTTTGTTTCCTATGTTGAGATTCCATCATGTTCCTCAGATCGTCTTTTTTTTATCTGTGTCCTCTCTAGATTTATTAATCATGTCTTGCACCATGAGCAAAATCTTTGCTGTTATCTGAGTAATTATTTCTGATTTCATTTTTCCCAGATCCTCTTTTGTTACCAGTTCAGAGAGTCCAGGTGGTTGAGTACCAGAGTGTTCCATCTCATTTCCCTTTGGGGTTGCTTTAGGTGATCTGGAAGTCTGTTTTTGAGGCTTGTTTATATGTCTTCTCATTTCCACAGTGGGGTGGGGGGGGGTCATTTTGGCACCCACGTGGCTCACCTTCTCTGCCCTAGGAGCTTGGGATGGCAGCAGGGGAGCTTCCTTCCGGGTGCTGGGACCTGGCTGAGCTTCACTGCCCTAGGAGCCTGGGATGGAGACGGGGAGCTTCCTTCTGGGTGCTGGGACCGGCTGAGCTTCACTGCCCTAGGAGCCCACCTTTTTCATTTCTAATTGCATTAATTAGTCTTTTCTTTCTTTCATTTGGTAGGTTTGGCTGAGGGTTTATGTATTTTGTTTATTCTTCCAAAGAACCAGCTCTTCAGTTCATTGATTTTTTTGTATTTTTTTAGCCTCACTATCATTAATTTCTACACTGATCTTTATGATTTTCCTTCTTAAATTTTGTTTGGGCTTGGATTGTTGTTTTTTGCGTATGTTAAGGTTCCTCCTTAGGTCATTTGTTTGAACTCGCTCTGTTTTTCTGATGTGAGCATTGATTGTATTAAGCTTCCTCTTAGGACTGGTTTCATTGTGTCCAATAGTTACTGGTGTGTTGTACAGGAATAGTCTTTTGATTCTAGCAATTGTTTAATTTCTTCTATGATTTTATCTGTGACTCCTTGGGTGTTCACATCTGAGGAAAGGTTGCAGATTTTTAAAAAACATTTCAATGGTGTCTTCTGTGATGGATTTCTACTTTCACTGTGATTCTTTTATATACATTTAAGCAGCCTTTGTGGATTAGTATGTGGTCTGCTCTGAAGAAAGTTTCACACTGCTTAGAAGAATGTATATTCTGTTTTGATAGGGTAGAACATTAGATATCTATTAAGTCCATGTGTTCAAAGGTGTTGTTCTGCTTTGATATTTCTTTATTGATTTTTTTAGTTGATCTGTCTCTTTCCAGAAGTTGGGTATTGAGTTCACCCATTGCTTGTATTAGTGTTCATTTGATTTTTTATGTCCAGCAGTGTTTGTTATATAAAGTATAGTGTTCCAGTATTTGTGCATATATAATGACAACTGTTATCTCTCTCTCTGTTTTTTTTCGGTACTGGGGTTCGAACTCGGGACCTTGCACTTGCAAGGCAGGCAGTGGCACCACTGAGTTAAATCCCCAGCTCTGTCACCTCTTTTTCTTGGATTATTCCTTCAACTAATATGTAGTGACCTTTTTGTCTCTCCTCAGTAGTTTTAGTCTGAAGTTTACTTTGAGAGTAAAACTGCTACCCATGCTTTTTTGGGGTAGCACTTTTACCTTTTTTGATGCATAAAATATTTCCATCCTTTCATTTTTAATATATGAATTTTTTTTGGATTATATGAGTTTTTTGAATTCAACAGACTGTTGGATTCTGTTTTTTGATCCAGTTTTCTAATCTTTCTTTTCATTGGGGAGTGAAGGGCATTAACATGGAGAGTTACTACTGAAAGGTATTTATTTCCCTTTGTTTTTCCTTTTTCTTTGTTACTGGGGATGGAACTCAGGACCTTGTGCTTGTGAGGCAGGCGGCAGAACCACTGAGCTAAATCGCCAGCCCTCTTTTTCCATTTTTAAAAAATCTATTCATCTTCCTTGATATATTCATTTCATTTGGATTTTTTTACTTTTTTGGCTTCATTATCTCTAGTATATTCTTGAAGTATTTTCTGCAATGCTGGTTTGATGTTCACAAATCTATTGAGTTAACGCTTTTTTATGAAATCTTATTTTTCCATCTAGTTTGAAAGAAAGTTTTGCCCAATATATTAATCTGTGTTAAAAGTTGCTTGCTTTTAGGTCTTGAAATACTCTACTCCAAGCTCTTATGGCCAGTAAATTTTGTGTTGAGAACTCTGCTATAATTCTAATAGGTTACCTTTATATGTGATTTTTTTTTTCTTTTGTCTGACAACTTAAAATTCCAGGATTCCAGGTTTTTCTTGGCCATCTGGAATTTTAATTATAATGTGTTATACATGATTTCTGTTTTCATCATAGTTGGTCAGTGTTCTGTACGCCTCACTTGTCTGTACGTTGAGCTCTTTCCTCATACTTGGTAAGTTTTCTGTTACAATTTCTGTAAACCAATTTTTTATTCCATGTATGCTATCTTCTAGTTTCTCTCTAACTCCATTTAGCCTTAGGTTGGTCTTTTTGTCATTCTAGTAGCTGTTGGATAAATTTTTCTTGTTCTCTTATTATTTATAAGGCTTCTCTGAGTAATCTTGTAATTTACAATTTTGTCCTCGATTTCAGAAACCCACTCTTCACATTGGTCGTTTCTCCAATTTATTAATTCAATAACAATTTTTTATAACTAGTATTTTTGTCTGATACCTTTTCATACATTCTATATCTTTGTTAAATTTGTCATTCATATTTTGAACCATTTTGATCAGCTCTTCCAGTGTTTTGTTTTCCCCAAATCCACGTTGGTCATTTGTATGATAATTCCATAAAGTTTTGGGTCATGTCCTCTTTGAACTCCCCAAGTTTCTTTAACTCTTCTTCAGTCAGTTTATAGAGCTCTGCTACCTGGTGTTTACTTTTCCTCTCCTCTCCATTGGTGTCCCTCAATTTCTGCCTTGGAGAAGTTGGGAGACCTTGGGGGTCTTTTGTTGCCTTGTTTTACCGTGTGTGTGTGTGTGTGTGCGTGCGTGCGCGCGCGCACATGTGTGTGTGTCTGTCTCCATTTTTTGTTTGTGTGGGGATTTTTGGTACCGGGGATCAAACTCGGGTCCTTGTGCTTATGCAGCAGGCGGACAAACCACTGAGCTAAATCCCCGGCCCTGTCTCCATTTTTTGATGCTAAGAGTTGAAGTCAGGTAGGGTGGGAATAGTTGTAAATGATATGGAGAAGTGGGTTGGACTCTTCCCCTGTGTTTTGAGGAAAGAATTATTTCTGGTTATAACAGAATCAACTGATTTGATTATACATCACTTATATGTGATAAACCTTGCATTTATACTTTTACCTTTTATCAGTAGTCTTTGCAGCATATATTTCATTGTTACTAGCAATTATTCTGCAATGTGGAAGGAAAATGAAGGGATAAGATGGAAGGATAGGTGATGAAATGAGTGTAAGTCAGCAAGAGGAGAGAAATAATAGGAGAAATAATAATGGGTGAAAAAATCAGGCATAGGTCAGATTCTGTTGGAGGCCTTACAGTTAGATTGAAGGGTTAGTGTTGATATTTGTAGGAGTGAGGATAGGATATAGCAAGAGGAAACTGTACTTTGGGATTGAGGAAAGCCACAAGCTTGTCAGAACCTGTTGATACATTTGTGCTCCAGTAAAATGAAAAAGAGGCAAGGGAAGATGGGTTAGGTATGAAGACAAAGACCAAAAGGAATCTATTCTATAAAGAGGACCGAAAGTTAATACAAGAAAAAATAGGAGTGACTGAGAGAAAGCAGAATATACCAAACTAAAAATCTGAGAGGAAGAATTTAAAATGTGGAAGAAACAAGTAAAAAATAAGAAAATAATACTGCTATGGAAGCTTGAGTTGTAAAAAAATAGACAAGAAGAGGTAGAGAAAATAAAAACAAACTAAACTGAAGCAAAAAGAAAAAAATCTATCAGAAACTCAGATCAAATACTCCAGCAAGAGAATGCACATGCAGTTCACATGTGTCTGCTACACCAAAAACCCTGAGTGTTCATAGTTCCCTTCTTGCCTTAGTTGTGTTCTGATTGCAGGAAACCACACCAATTTCCCTTCTTTTCCTTTGCACACAAAACCCACACTAAATCAGCCTCAAGAATTCTCTCCAGCTATGGTAGCTGGTAGAATCTGAGCCTGTCCCTGTTCTGAGCCTAAGGCATAATCATGTCCACAGGACTCTGTAAGTGGGTCCATTCTTAAGTGGGGGTCCACAGTGTTGGCAGGAGTCTTTGGGTGCCATTTGCTTGGGGGTTTTTTTTGTTTGTTTCCTGCTGGGGATAGATGGGGTGGGGTGCGGGGTCCTTTCTCTTTGCCGTCTTCTTTTTTTTTTTTTTGGTTCTGGGTGTCGAACGTGGGACCTTGCACTTGCGAGGCAGGCAGCGGAACTACTGAGCTAAATCCCGGGCCCTGGGTCCCTTCTCTTTGCCGAGCACCATTGAGGATGCCTCTGGGCTGCACCATTCTCCAGTGTTTTGAGGAGAGGTGATGAGAATAAGAGGGTGCTCTGTTCAGTCTGACCCAGGACATTAGCCTCTGCAAGGCTACTTTGCTCTCTTAATGGCTGCTGCCCATGGGGGGCGGGGGGGGGTGTCCTATAGCAGTATGAATCAGCAGCGATGGTGCCATTTCCCCTCTTCAATGATCCAGATGTTTGGTTTGGTCTGCATGTATCATCTTTCTCATTAATTTTGTTTCAGAGCATAATTCCTTCCCCCACTAGAGAGGACCTGTGGCTTCACTGAATCCTCTCTGAGCGTCTGACATGATTGCTCCTCTAGTCAGCCATGTTGGATCCCCCATTATTATTTTTTTAGTAAGCACATTTTTGATATAATAGAGGAACAAAAAAAGTTACTTCCCAGCCTTTGTGAGAATGAGAAGTTACGTAGATTGAGAAGTTAGTATTGAATTCTGTCTTTTTTTACATTTCTTGGGCCGGGGATATAGCTCAGTGGCACCCTGCTGCTGCCTGGCAAGTGCAAGGTCCTGAGTTCAGTCCCTGGTAACAAAAAAAAAATTCTTATTCCTTTATGACAAAAACTAGAATACTCATCATTTCATAAAACTACTGTTTGACGATTGTTTTATAGTCATTTACATGGTAGAAATCTTCATTAGAAAGGATTTATTAGTAAACATGAAGTCTGTTTTCTTTTTCTTAGAGCTGCCATAATAGATTACCACCATCTGGGGCTGGATTAAAAGAACAGCAATGTATTTTCTCACAGTTATGGGGCCTGGAAGAGTAAAATCACGATGTCAGTAGTTTGTTCCTTCTAGAGGTTCTGAGAAAGACTTCCACGCTAGCCTCTCTGTGTGTGGTGGCTGCCAGAAGGCCATGGTGTCCATTAGGCTATGGATATGTCACTCCAGTCTCTATCTCCATCTTCACCTGACATTCCTTTTTCTGTACAGTAGCTCCCTCATCTTCTGGGGTTCCTTCTAAGACCCCCAGTGGATGCCTCACTGGATAGTTCTGAACCCTCTATATATTACTTTTCCTATACATACATACATGGATAAAGCTTAATTTATAAATTAGACCTGATAAAAGATTAACAACAGTATCTAATAAAAAGCTATAAACATATAATAGTACACTGATCCAGTGACATTGGTTCATGAGTGACTGATAGGTAAGTAGCAATTACAGTGTGGACACACTGGAGCAAGGGATGATTCACTTGCCAGGCAGCACACACCAGGACCACATGAGATTTCCTCACTACTGAGAACAGCAGGTAATTTAAAAGTTATCAATTGTTTATATCTGAAATTTTGCATTTAACATTTTCACTGTAATTAACCACAAGCAGCTGAAACCAAGGAAAACAACCATAGAGAAGAGGAGACTACTGTGTTTCTTCATACGTCCTTCCTATAAGAACACTAGTTACTGGATAGAGGGCCCACCCTCGTCTCTTAACTAATTATAAAGGTCTAATTTCCAAATAATGCCGCATTCAAAATACTCGTGATTAGAACTTATGTTATCTTTTAGTTGTGTTGTTTTGTTTTGATTTGTTTTCTTTTTTGATACAAGATCTCACTGTAGTTCGAGCTGGCCTTCAACTCACCATGTATCCCAGGCTGGCCTTGAACTCACAGTAATCCTTTGGCCTCAGCCTACCTAGAGCTGAGATTACAAATGTGAGCTACCATGCCTGGCTTCTCAGATTATCTTTTTGGAAAACACAATTCAACACAACAAATCACCTCTACCTATCTAAAAAGATGTTAAATCTCATTCAAATTTAAAACTACAGTGGAGACCATTTTAAACATACCAAATTAGTAAAAACTAAAAAATCAGACACAGTATGTATTGCTGAAGACAGTGATAATTCTCATTCACTTCTGGTAGGAGTTTTAGCATCAGTAACGTAGTAAACTTTAACATGCGCCTATTCTTTGACATAACAGTTCCACTATCTATTCCCAGGATTCCTAGAGCTATTATTTGCCCATGTGAACCAAGAGATAGAGGGAAGAAAGTATGAAAGAATTTTTTTTTTTTTTTTTTTGCTACCGGGGATCAAACTCGGGTCCTTGCGCTTGTGCAGCAGGCAGCGAAACCACTGAGCTAAATCCCCGGCCTGAAAGAATATTTTTTATAGTTACAAAAGTAGAAATAATACATATATCCACTAATTGGAAATGATAGAGTGTTCAAACAGTAGGACACTATTCAGCAATTTAAAAAATATATAGTGCCGGGGATTTAGCTCAGTGGTTCCGCCACCTGCCTCTCAAGCGCAGGGTCCTGAGTTCAATCCCCATTATCAAAAAATAAATAAAATTTTTAAAAATGTGTAAACTAGGGCTGACAATCAACCTAGATGAATTTCAAGAACATAATGTTTACCAAAAGGTACAAATTAGAATAATATAATTATGTATAAAGTTAAACAGCAAAATTAAGCAATGTATTAATAGCAGAGGCATGAAAATCATGAGAATGATTTTAATTCTGGACTTGATTACTTCCAAGAGGGAGCCAGAGAGACATGTAACTTTAAGGTTTTGCATGAATTGTTCTGTAACCTGATGGTGATTCACTCAGCTTTGGTTATTTTTAATTTTTTAAACTATATATATTTGTGTTGTATATGTGACATTATACTTTCAAAAATAATTTATTGGGAGAGGCTTTATAGTATTATACATTGAAAAGATCGGAAATAGATGCAAATAAGTACTCAATTTTTATTAATGTTTTTCTGTGTCTTCCAATTTCTGCACCCTTTTTCCTACTCATAGTGCCACAATAAATACTATCAAGGGACAATTACATATACTATATAAATACCTGGAAAGAAATGTAGCTTTCCATTAATTCTTTTACATTGAACTATAACATATAGATAGATAGATAGATAATAGATATAGATATGATAGAGCAAGTACACATCTCAAGTTCCTATATGTAGGACTTGATGAATGTATACCTACATACATAGGCAGTTTGGGCCAATATGCAGAGTACTTCTAGCAGCTTAACATAATTAATTCTCCCTCTTGTTTGATTGACTACATTTCCAAATTTGCCACAATGCTGATCTTTATCACCTGTCATTAGTTTTGACACCTCAACTTCACATATAACTAAAGTCATACATTATTGCCCTTTAACTTCCTTTGTTCATTATTCTGTGAGATCTATTTATGTAATTATATGTATTACCATGTACTTCATACTTCACTCCTTTTTGTTGGTGTGGAGTATTCTTTCCTTAATCTTTTTCTGCAACAAGGATTTGTAATATAAAACCTCTACAAAGTTTGAAATTTAACTGTTAAAATATCCTTATTCCAAGAAAAATACTTGTCCCCTCTTAACACCCCTTCGCATACAAAGAAACCAATACTGTTTCAAATTAAATATTTTGTCTTAACAGTACTTGTATGCAAGTGTCTTTCAAGTATAAAGAACGCGGTTCTTTAATTTGAAGTGGAAGAAAGATACAGAGACAGTAGTGATACAGTGTCATATTTTGCTACAGAGAGAAGCTACATGAAGCAAATAATGAATTGCAGAAGAAGAGAGCCATTATTGAAGATCTTGAGCCCAGATTTAACAACAGCTGTGAGTTTCTTCTATATAGCATTAGCTTTAAGTTGAGTTAACTATATACTACACTAGAAATAATGATTTTATATAAATATAGGCCTTATTACTTATCATACCAATTGAATTTGTCTTGTTTAGAGTAGTTTACTGACCCCCCAATCCCCGTACCCTGGATCGAGCTCAGGACCTTGCCTTTGCAAGGATGGCACAGCACCACTGAGCTAAATCCCTGGCCCTAGAGTAGTATATCCTTTTGTCTTAAATTACTAGTTACACTAGTTATGCATAAAAATTTTTCTTAACTGTGGATTCTAAAGTAAGTTGAATTTACACATCTATTTAGAGTAAGCTGAATTTACACATCTATTTACAGTTACATCTGTAGATAGCTTGGCCTTATTCTTTTTTACTAGGTGAAAGAACAAACTTTTACTTTTTAAAAAATTCTTTGCAATACGAGGAATCAAACCCAGGGCTTTACAATACTAGGAAAGACCTCTACTGTTGAAACACACACCCCCTCCGCCCTGCTTTTTTTTTTAATGGTAGTAAAATATACAAATAAGACTTAAACCATCTTAACTGTACTGTCCAGTGCTGTTAAGTCCTTTTACATTATTATGCAGCCATCATTACCCATTTCTAAAACTTTTTCATCAGTCCATACTGGAACTCTGTACTCACTGAATGATAGTTCTCCCTCTCTTGTCAGTCTATTTTACTGTCCTCATAAGTACAGTTATGAATTACTTCTCTTTTTGTGCTTCCATACTTCCCTTAGCATAATGTCTTTTATTTTTACTTAACATTATGTCTCCTTGTTGTAGTATGTATCAGAAATGATTGAATGGTATTACATTATACAAATATACGACATTTTGTTTATTCATTTAACTATTAATTGAACTTTATAAGTTGATGCTGTTCTATATTGGATTTCTTGTTTATTAAAGGAAAGCTTTTTGTAAAAAAAGTTTTTTGAATTGGTGTTTTTAAAAAATTATATATGGTAATAAGTGAAACAGCCTCTCAAATCTGTTAACTATTATAAATTTGTCAATTAAAATACAGTTTAAAAGTTGTTAAAATATAAATTTCTCTTTAATATTTCCCATCTACAGCCTTAAAAATTGAAGAATTACAAGAAGCTTTACGGAAGAAGGAAGAAGAAATGAAGCAAATGGAAGAACGATATAAAAAATATTTAGAGAAAGCCAAAAGTGTAAGAATAAATATGAATTTGAGAGTATCTCGTTGCACTTTCTGATCATCCTTCACTAAGGTTTGGGAGGGTTTTTTTGGTTTTTAGAAACAGGGTCTCACTGTGTACTTCAGGCTGGCCTTGAATCCATTATGTGGCCCAGGCTGACCTTGAACTCACAACAATCCTCTTGCCTCAGCCTCCCAAGTGCTAGGATTGCAGGCATGTGCCACCACCCCCAGCATGAGATCTTAAAATATAGAATATATTCAGTATGAAAAACAAAAATCTTTGAACAAAAAAAGAGCCTGAGCTAGAAGCAGTTTTCAGAATAGGTCTCTGCAGAGATTAGTTACTGATTCCTAAGAAGAAAATGTTATTTTATGTAGGAAATAAGTTCCAATCACCATCATAACCAATAATTAAAATTAATAACACATGGTACTAATACACAAAGACTGGTGCCTCCTTGTGGCGTGTCATTTCAGTAACAATTCACCTGAATTTAAACAATCTTCTAGACCTTTCAGCTCAGAGGAAAAATGAGGTTATTGGGACAAATTCAAAAATATCTTCAGGGAAAATCAGGTAAATCCAGAATTGGAGGTAAAAGCCTCATGAAAATAAAAATAGGCCGTGGAATCTGCTTTAAGAAGCTCCACTTAATCACCAAATGCAGCAAGCACACTGATATTCAGGTCCTGGATTGGGAGCAAAGAAGGTCAGTTAAAAGACATTTTAGGGATATTTGTTGGAATGTGGATTTGAACCAGTTAGTAACATTTCTATAGAATTGTTAATTTTCTCACCAATGATAATATATTGTTATTATGAATAATAATATCCTTGATCTAAGGATATACACAGTTGAGTATCTAAGGGTTATATGTCATGAGGTCTATGGATTATTTTTAAATAGTCTCCAAAACAAGTGCATATGTGTGTGTAGAGAGAGAACTCAAATATAGCACTGTAGCAATTGGTGAATCTGGGTTAAAGATAAGTCTGTTTTTATCGTTTGAACATTTTGATAGTAAAAGTATTAGAAAAAGAAAGACCTCTCCGTCTAGTTGGTCAGCCAGAATTGCATCCCATGCCCAGTCTGAACTATTAGCAGTGGAGGAAATAGAAGCACAGGGATGAGGGGCGAAGGATTTAGCTCAGTGGTTCCGGCACCTGCCTCGCAAGCGCAAGGACCTGAGTTCAATCCCCGGTACCGAAAAAAAAAAAGAAGAAGCAGCACAGGGATGGGCTTGTGCCAGCTGGGACCCTCTGGAATGCCTGTCCAGAGGCAGAGAACCAGCTGAAGAGAGGATAGAGTGGAAAGCTGCCAGTAGTGTCTACTTAACAGTATTTGAAATTTTAAGTCAGAATTCCTTCTCATAAATGATTTTCATTTAATTCAAAAGTTGAAAAAAGTGTTATTTCATAAATTTAAATTATCTTTGTAATATACCCCTTTGTTTTTATACTACATCCATTTTTTTTTGTAATATATCCTTTTGTTTTCTTTACAAAAATAATTGCTTTCTTAAGTGTTACCCTTTAAGACGTTTAGTTTGTTTATTTGCTTGCTGCAGGACTAAGGATTGAATCCAGTACCCTGCAGTTACTGTGCAAGCAGTGTACTGCAGAGCTGTGGCCACAGCCCAAGACTTTTTACATTTTTCTTTCATTACTCTGCAGGTTATCCGTACCTTAGATCCTAAACAAAATCAGGGAGCAGCGCCAGAAATACAAGCTCTCAAAAATCAACTCCAGGAACAGGACCGACTATTCCACTCATTAGAGGTAGTTTACTATACTGTACAATAAAATACTGATTTTTTGATTCTTTATTTTCTGGGAGCCTTGCTATGTATACACAATTGTATCTGTGGATTTAGATAATTGTAGAATTTTGTTTAGATTGAATTATCTTGTATATTTATATGTTTACATGTGCTTGTTCTTTAGAAAGAATATGAGAAAACGAAGAGTCAAAGAGACATGGAGGAGAAATATATTGTTAGTGCCTGGTACAACATGGTAAGAAAATAGCACTTTAAAACATGATGCAAAGTTCATTGGATATATAATACTGCCTTTACTGTAGAAGTAATTCTGCCAAAAATCAGAAAGTAATTGCTGTCCTAACTCAGACTTACAAAGGTGCTCATCACCTTTCTGACCTCATTTAACCCTGTGTGTGAGACTGTCTCAGTATCTTTTCAGGACTTACATTTAGGACAGCAGGACAGTTTAACAATCTCTCAGGATTAGAGCATGTTCACGGGCCCAGACCTTGACCCACTAGAGGCTTTGAAGTTGAATGTTCAACACAAAACTGTAAATAATATACTTCAGGGAAAACTGAATGGTCATCAGCATTGTGGTCTGGGTATAAACAACTGTAACTTTTCAAAATGTAGCACTTTTTCAGTATTTCTTCCCAGACATTTTGTCTTCCTTTTCTTTTTGTTCTTCCCAGTGAAACAGCTTCTTTGTCTTGAACAGATAATTAAACCAGATTCCTTTCAACATCCTCTTCTGGCCCCTGTAGCTCTGTTGCCATAAAACCATTGTTTTTGTTTTTCAGTTATAATTGCTACTGCCTCTTAAAGGTTAGTGTCCCTGACCTAATAGTAAGATTTGATCTTTGCTAAAAATTCACAAATTTTACAACATATCAGCATTTATTTGTCTTGGTCAAGACTTAAGATTTTATCACAACTTTTTTTAGAAAAGAAATAATTTTGGATTTAGAATATTAATAACAGATTTGGATATCTTAAAAATCTAAACCTAGAACAAAACCACACATTTAATGAAGTTCTCTAGGAATTAATCCTGACTTTTACTTTTCTTTGTCCTCTGTTAAATTTAGTAATTTCATTCTTGTAGGTCTATGCCTCAATCCTCATTAGTAATCTTGTATTCTTAAATTTGTAGGGTTTTACATATTGTTTCTTATGGAACCAGATTCATTCTGTTACATGGTACTAAAGAATTGTCCTAATTTTTAACTCTTCAGAAAGTAAATAGATTTATACAAATTACATTGAGATTAGATAACCAGTAACTGCATCTTGCTTACATTCAGAAAGCCCTGCATCTCAGACAACTTTTATGGAAATGGAGATGTGAGTGCTGAGAAAAGGTATTAAGTAGCTCAGAGAAACTTTGTGATGGATATGGTGGTCTTAAAAGTGTGAAGAGGGCCAGGGTTTTAGCTTAGTGGTTCTGCCACCTGCCTTGCAAGTGCAAGGAACTGAGTTGGATCCCTAGTACCAAAAAAAAAAAGAAAGCGTGAAGAATTTGAAGAAGTTGCTGCAAGTATATAAGTGAAAATATGATGATATTTTAAATAAGATAATAATTTCAACATAGGTAGCTGAAATAGTTTGTTTTATTGTAATACAAAGAGATTCATAAATACAAAAGGCACTCTTCTATAAAAAGACAATTTCATAACAAAATAGAGAATAGCAGTAGTTAATACACTGTCACGATTGTAAAAGAATTGCCAAAATGTTGCTCAAAAAACAAGTTATAGACAAAAAAGATTCTTTTTTACAAAGAAGAAACAAAGATAATAGCACAAAACTTTCTTTTCAGTGAACTAACAAACTAGTAGTATAAGTGAAATAAATTAGCATATATATTAAAATATTTTTGAAACAATAGATAATTTGGGGAATTATTTTGAGCTTCTACTTCTTATTTATCTATTTTGCTATTATTTATTTTTTGAGTTTCTCATATAAGAGAAGCCATACAATATTTAAACTTGTGTGTCTTACTTAACATTATGTTCTCAAGTTGAATCCTTTTGCCTATGAATGCCTCAAGTTTATCTTTATGCCAGAGTAGTACTTCATTGTGTATAAATATCACATTTCCTTTATCCATAATATAACTAACTCTTTTGGGAAGATAACTAGAAGAGGAAGAGCTGGATCAAATGGGATTTCTAATTTTGTTTTTTCGCAGAATCTGCATACTGATTTCCATAGTGGTGGTTCTAGTTTACGTTCCTACCGACATGTAGAAGAGTTCCTTTTTCCCCCATCCTCAAATGTTGAACATTTTTTCATGTATTTATTGGCCATTTCTACTGCTTCTGAGAAGTGTCCATTCATTTCAGTTGCCTTTTATGTTTGTTTGGTTTTGGTTTTTGGGGGGCGGGTTGGGGGGATACCAGGGATCAAACTCAAGACCTTGATGCAGCACCACTGAGCTAAATCCCCAGTAGTTGCTAATTTTTTGACTGGGTGTTTTATTTTGGGAAACTCTAATTTTTTTAGTTTTTTTTTAATATAGTCTCTAGATGTTAGTTGGCAAAAGTTTTTTCTCATTCTGTACATTGTCTCTTCACTCTGTTGTGTCTGTTGGGTGTGTTGATGTGATAATTAAAGATTATCAATAGATATTTGATTTTATTCAGATCTTTAAATTATTTGATTTCAAACTGACTTTAAAATGTTTTTCTGGAAAATTGTTATATCTGTTGATATATGGTACACTGAAATTGTATTAAAAATGCAAAGCCAGGACCAGTATCTTCCTAGAACTAACGAGTGATAAAAAAAAAACTTACCTCTAGCCTGGCATGGTGACACGTGCCTATAATCCCCAATATTTGGGAGGTTGAGGCAGGAGGCTCACTGGAAGTTCAAGATCAGCCTGGGCTACACAGTGAGTTCAAGGCCAGCCTGAACTACATAGTGAAAACCTGTCTCAAGAAACCAAAAAATTTTTTTAAAAAAAGAAAGGAAAGAAGGAGAAAAAGACAGACAGAAAACAAACTTCTAGTCTTTTGTGCATTGTTGTTTCTTCCTGGATGTCATCCTTCATTTTTTCCTAACAGGTTACCTGTGTCCAGCCTAAACAGCACCTCTCAATTCTTAAAAGTGTCTCTGGGTTCTGCATTGGTTTATTAAAATAATACCCAAACTGCTCTTTGCCTGATCTTCTCCTAGACTTCTGCCTTTATAAAGTAGTGCTATTGTTGTTGTCATTCTTCCACCTGGGAACACCCTGACATCTCCCACTCCTGTGACAGTGTTTTGGCCATTTCTCGCCTTTAAGGCAGTAGTAGGCAGTCCTTATGTTTTCAGGAGAGACCCCTTTGCTCTTGGTTGGACCCTCTATGGTAGTCTGTTAGGAACTTCTCTTAATTTATTTGAGAATCCAAGTCTGTCTTGAAGTGAAGAAAACAGCATGGTGGTATGTATAATACCCAATGTGACTTTTCAGGATAAGAAATAAGTGCATTGGTGTTTTTCAAAATAAGCCCTGTATTTCCAAAACCTGTTAATCATCTACTACCAATCAGTTACACTTTTTTTTTCTTAGAAAATCAAATTTTATACATTTAATTTGAATGGAAAGTATGGGTAACATATTCCAAAAATCTTTCCCTTATCTATTGTAAATTCAGAAAATTAAGCCTTAATTTCTCCAAAAGATTGGTACTTAATTGTCGAAACTAAATCCCACTACAAAATCTTAATCTGTAATACAATTAATATTCCTAAACTGTTTTACTATATAGTGTAACAAATTCTGCATAATGAAATTTTTCTTTGGTGAGAATATGTTCCACTTTTTTCATTGATTCCTTTTTTTTTTTTAATGTTACAGGGAATGACTCTGCATAAAAAAGCAGCTGAAGATAGACTAGCTAGCACTGGTTCAGGGCAGTCATTTCTAGCTAGGCAAAGACAAGCAACCAGCACAAGAAGATCTTATCCAGCCCATGTTCAACCAGCTACAGCAAGGTAGAGAAGTCTTACCATTAGAAATAAAAAAAAAACCCTTCATTGAAGCATACTTGTGTTACATATAACAACATTTTGGGAAATTCAGCCAGCTTATTTTTTGTTTCTCTTCTATTTTAATATTTAGTGTTTCACATTTGAGGACTTTTTCTCTCTTGTATCTTTGTTTTAGGTTCTTTGTCCTTTATTTGTAGACTTTTTAGTTCTTTTAATGTGCCAAAAATTTGTAAATGTCCAATTAAAAGTGTTGTATAATAGTGTAATACTTTTCTTTGTATGGAAATGTCCTCTTCCTCAATGGTGTAGGCTTTGTATGGAATTAGATTTTCTGCCAATAATTGATATACAATTTATATTCTGTATTGTGCTTATGTGTTACTCTGCTTTATAAGAATGTCTTTGTTTAAAGGGAATTAATCTTTTTATAATGTATTAATCTGTGTTTTCAGTTGTTTTCCAAATGCATTTGAAATAACTTACATATTTACTACACAGAATGGTTGGCAAGTGCACTTTTTGCAAAGACTTAAATACATTGGCAGAGGTGCTAATTAAATCTTACCTAAAGCACCTTGGCAGAATTATTTAGAGGGAAAAAATGAGTAATTATTTACAGGAAACTAAATTGTCCTAAGATTTGGAGAAAATTTTGAAAACATAAATATGTGAAATTTTATTATTTTATGCTATTCTGTTTTATGGCAGAAGTAAATATATTGGTGATGTTATTTGGGGAGAAATTTTAGAAGAAAGAAGTCAGGTAGTACATTAATTTTTTTCCTTGCTTTAGAATATCTTAGTATCTGAGGATCAGATTCTAGCCATGTGCTTTACATTTATACTTTTCAACTGTTCTTCACAACTGAAAGATTTATTTTTCATATACTTACGGTTATGGGAAGCCTTATCTGTTGGACAGTTTGTTGACTTGTGCCTCATTTGTTTTACTTATTCCTTCATTTAAACCTTTCCATTTCTCAGTATTTCCTACTAAACATTTTCATATCAGCCATTAAGATCATAAATGACTTCTATATGTAATATTATGACAGATCTCTTAATAGTTTTTCTTAGTTATATCTACTAGTCCAAGAATTTGTTTCTCAATAGATTTTCTTGGGTATTTTCTTGCCTCAAAGTGCTTATAGACCATTTATTTACATTGAAGAATGACTGTCAAGAAATCTTTGTAAAATTGCTTCTCGGCCTTTTGGCTAAGATCAAGTGAAATCTTTGTAAAGCACTTTCTCTATATAAGGTGCTATGTAAATGTGAGATCTCATTCACTTGAAGATGAAATGCCTTCGGTCCAACTTTTTCCATATTGACTTGTGTAAGTTATTTGGTCCCAAATTATATTTAAGTGCCCATCCAGATTTTTTCTTATACCATAGCATGTTTCTTAAAAGCAAAACAATCCTGAAATTAGGTCAGTTTTTTGTTTGTTTTTACATAGGTCACCTAATAGGATGATGTTATTTCATGTACTTGCTATTTGGAAATTGGGTTTCATTTAGTACTGTGTATTAAATTCCAAATAAGTAAGGGCTGGGGATTTTGCTCAGTGGCATGGTGCCTGCCTCACAAGCCCAAGGTCATGAGTTCAATCCCCAGTACCAACAAAAAACAAAAATAAATTACAAATAAGTAATTTAAACCAAGCTCAGTGGTTCAGAAACTATATATGTTTGATTTTTAAATCCTATTTCCTTTTTTGTAAGTTGACTTAAAAGTGTAGTGTTTTTATTTATTCTCAGAAATCATCCTTGAAGAAAGGTATTAGAATACACACAGAAATGACACCATGAACTGTGCAGTTTTTTACATTAATGCGAAAGTCTGAGGACAGTATGAGTACTTCTGCCCACTAAGAGTATAATGCAGCAAGAATTAGTAATAATAAAGCCAAGTGAGTAGAATCATTGTGGGGTTTTTGGCAAAGTAGACTCAGTCAACCTATCTGCCTGCCTGCCTGCCTACCTGCCTGCCTGTCTGCCTGCCTGTCTGTCTGCCTGTCTGTCTCTCTTGACAGTCTCCCTATATTGCTCAGGCTGGCCTCAAGCTATCCTCCTGCTTCAGCTTCCTGAGTATCTGGAATTACAGGCATGTATCACCTCCCTGGCTAATGTATCAAGTTTTGACAATAAAAGATTTTTTTTAAATGTAAGAAGGCTCTGACCCCCAACCTTTATTTCACAAATGGCATAAAGATTCAGTCATTTTCAAAGCAAATTGAGATGTGAACACTAATCTTGGTAAAACTTAAATTATGGAGAAATTATGTCCACAGAGTAAAGTAGATGAAAACAAGAGACTCTGAACTACTCATTAAATGAATTATGTCTATAAAGTGAGGGGCTTACATTTTAATTCTGAACTACTGCCCATTCCTGAACTCCTACGCACACATTCTTTTTTTTTTTTTTTTTTGGTACTGGGGATCGAACTTGGGACCTTGTGCTTGCAAGGCAAGCGATGGAACCACTGAGCTAAATCCCTGGCCCCAATTTTTTTTTTTTTTTTTGCAATACCAGGGATTGAACTCAGGACCTTGCGCTTGCAAGGCAGGCGCCGCATCACTGAGCTAAGTCCCCGGCCCTCCATACATTCTTTACAAAAGGGGTTGAAAGTTGTCAAACTTTTTAGAAGGAAGTTTTACTTTGGATTTTCTTCAGCATGTGTTGTCTGCTATAACTAGCATCTACAACCTTTACACTGTATACCCTTAAAGTTTGGTGTATTATTTTCATTATATTGAAGAAATTATATTTCTAAACATTTTATCATGTTTAAAAACAAAACAAACTTTTATTAGAAGTAGCATCAATATATTTTGGGTGTCAGAAACCCAAGAACAGGGCCAGGGATGTAGCTCAGTGGCACCCGACCTGCCTGGCAAGCGCAAGGTCCTGAGTTCCACAAAAAAAGAAAAAGAAAAAAAAGAAACCCAAGAACAAGATGGGATAGGAATGTAGCCCACTGGTGGAGCGCTTGCCTACTGTGTACAACGTGCTAGGTTTGATCCCCGGCACCAAGAGAAAGGAAGCTAAAAATAAAACTTAACTGTGACAGTGGCAACTTTTCCCTGTCCAGATTTGGAAAGGTTTTATTACATTTGTATTTCTTCAGTAATGATTAATAATTTCTCAAGGAGTTTGTGATGATCCATGCTCTATCTAGAAGTTCAGAGACATCAGGAGCTTGGTGTAGATGTGAACAGTACTTCCATGTATTTTTGTGCACTCCTGGCATTCAGTAGCTCCTGAAGCCATACTGAGCCTGTACAGTGGACCTGCTTCTGGTGTGGGGAGCAGAGTGAGTGCACTGTCACTGCCTCCAGTGAGATAAGCTGTCACCACACCCCCTGGTTCCCATACAGAAAAGCTGATGTTCTGTTCTCCTTCTGACCAGGACAGGAAAGTCAAAGTCAATAGATAAGAATGGGAGCTAGGGATATAGCTCAGTGGTGCCACACCTGCCTGGCAAGCACAAGGTTCTGAGCTTGCTCCCTAATACTGGAAAAAAAAAATTGAAATTAAATAAGAACATTAATATTTATGTTCCACAATGTGCATTTAAGAAGTTAGTAGGGAAAGAATCTAGTAAATACAGTTTTTTATATATGAAATGAGAATAATTCATTTGTACATACTTTACAAGAACTTTAAAAAATTGAATCACACTTTTTACCATTTGTCCAATTATGTTATAATACAGTACTAAAAGAAATCTCCAAATAAAAGACCCATGTTTCAAAATGTATCAATAAAGAATTATTTCTATTAGATACCCTTAGCCTGGAAAAATTAGTTTAATGGTTAGATTATAATAAGCATAATATTATAGTCTTTGATTTTCTTCTTCAATTTCTATTATTTTGTTAATATAATAAAACCTCAGGGCTGGGGATTTAGCTCAGTGGTGCCACTGCCTGCCTCGCAAGTGCAAGGTCCCAAGTTCCATCCCCGGTACCAAAAAAAAAAAAAAAAAAAAAAAACCTCAGTTGTACAAAATTAAGCTAAATGTTATTCAGTCAGAAACAACATTCTATTTCATTAATTCTTTCAAAGAAATGAAAATCCATGCTGTGCATAGTAGAGAGTTGCTGAATGAAGGATGTTAGATTGAAGGAAAGACAGGTTTTATTTGAGCCACTTTGCTCACATCTTTTTGGTAACAGTTTGGTTTAGTCTTAAGATTTAAAATATTTTTGAGTGTCTACAGCTCCCATTCAAGCATTCATCTATTATTTTAATGATAACACCATGTTTTAAACTTTAAAATCTTTATCCCCATGTAAGAATCATCTTACCAAAAATGTAAATTTTTAAAAATTTTTCTTAACTTTTTACATTTAATCTCACATAGCTGTTCAGACCTCATATTCCAGGAATGTTACAATTATGCAGGGTTTGGAAATGTGAGGTTGATTGGTCTGAAAATGAATCCACAGCCCACAGCTAGTAGAAACCTAGCTAATTTATAGCCATGTGGATAAGAATATCTTTGATCCTAAAGTAAGCAGAAAGCGCTTGGCCTCTTGCTTTTTGCTAAGGGCAAAATAATAATAATATTATAAAATGCCTTTTGTTGTCTGTTCATTAAACTGGGTGGAAGAATAATTTGGCTTTTTTTTTTGAGACAGGGTCTTGCTATGTAATTCAGGCTGGCTTTGAAGTCACTATGTACCCCAGGCTGACCTCGAACTTAGAATGATAACTCATGCCTCAGCCTCAACTGCTGGGATTACAGGTGTGTGCCATGATACCCAGCTGACTTTTTATCATATCATAAAGGAATGTTTTTGCCTAGAAATGGCCATCTAACTGATGTAGCTTTATACTTAACATTGAAGGCTATGTGGTATTCTAAAGTAGGGTGAAAGAATATCCTGAACACAATAAAATGAGATAGCAGAATCCATGAAAATTATTTTATCATGTTTTTTATTTTTGTTTTATAAGTTAAAAAGGGTTTCGATAAAGGTACACTCTTTCCTGTAGCCCAGTCAAAATGTAAATTTCTCAGGTTATTCAGCCTGGTTTAGAAAGAAGCTTTTGAGCTTATTCTTTTACTTGTTTTCAATTTGGGGAGAGGGTTGTTTTTGTTTTTTTAAGACAGGGTCTCGCTATGCAGTTTAGGCTGGCCTTTAACTCACTAGCCCAGGCTCACCTTGAATTCATGGTGATCCTCCTGCCTCAGCCTCCCAAGTGCTGCGAATACAAGTATATGCCACCATGTCTGGCAGGTTTATTCTTTTATAGTCATTTGAATGTCTTATTCATCAAACCTTTTATATGAAGGAGGCTATTCTTAATACATCTGTTATTCTTTCATCCCATGTTTATAGCTTTTCTCCCCTGCACTCTGCTCACGTCAGTACTAGAGATTGAACCCAGGGCTTTTGCACTGAGCGACATGCCCTGCCCTTTTAAAAACTTATTTTGAGACATGGTCTTACTGTGTTGTCCAGGCTGGGCTTGAGCTTGTGATTCTGCTGCCTCAACCTCCCCAAAGTGCTAGGATTACAGACATATGCCACTGTGTGGCTGGCTTACAAAGAATATTTAAATAATTGGTACGTTTCTTTCATTGAAATTTTTGAAAGTGTGTTCTTTATTGTCCAATTTTAACACAATAAAGTTCTAGAGTTTTATAATGAAAATATTCTCAGAAGCCTTAAAAAATATAAAATAATTTGCTGCTGACATGGCAAATTTCTATTCTTCCCTATTCCTCTGAATTATGAAAGAAGAGTATTTAGCATCCTTTTTATAAAATGAAGGACAACTCAGTTGTAATCACATCCATCTCTTAAATCACCGATTATGTTCTTGGGAAGTACATACTGATTGCTGATCCAATTCACATGTATTATGTTTATGAATATTTAAAAACCTATAATTAATATCTTAAAATCATAGATTCTTCCCATTGAACTAAAATAATACAGATGGAACATTAATTTTTTTTGAGAAACAAGAGACCTGAGCCAAATTAGAGCAAGTTTATGAGTTTTGGCAATTGTGGGGTTCCATAAATGCTTCCCTAGAGATGCATGTGTCTGTGTCTATGTATATACTCACATATATTTATATACATGTATTTATATATTAGAGATTATTTACTCTCCAGTATTTTTCTCTCATATTGTGTAAGATTAAGTTTACATATAGCATATAAATGAGAATTGAAGTTAAAGTAACAGAAAGCAGTTAAGGCAAATCCTTCTGTAGAGTAGAATGAGGATACTGGGATAAGAAGTGGCCTATTAAATATCTAGGCAGTTAAAAATACTAATACAGGGCCGGGGATTTAGCTGAGTGGTTTCGCTGCCTGCTGCGCAGCACAAGGACCCAAGTTTGATCCCCAGTACCAAAAAAATTAAATTAAATTAAAATAAAAATACTAATACAATGAAAATTTAAACTGTCTTAACAAATGATCTTAAAATAATAGTTTACATAAAATCTGTCTTATACATGAATTTGATAACAGTGATCAAACATCTAATATCTAGTTGTCTTTCCTTTCAATGAGTATTAACTAAGCATATAATATAACTATGTTTATTAGTGCCCAGAAAATTATTTTTTAGGAAAATTATTTTCATTGTAAGACTTAAGTTACTGTGATGGTTTTTTCAGGCCATTAAAGATACTGTGATGAGATGAGGAAAAAAAAATCTGTTGTGGCTAAAAATCATGACTAACAGTTATCTGTGTGGTTTTTTGTTTGTTTTGTTTGGGTCTTCTCTCCTCCCCATGGTATTGGGGATCGAACTCAGGTCCTTGTGCTTGTGAGGCAGGTGCGGCACCACTGAGCTACATACATTCCAGACTAACAGTTATCTGGATCTGCCTTTTTATCTAGATAAACACCATTAGCTTAAACTGTATATCCCCCTTAATTACATTTAGCCCCACAAAAAGTATTGTTTTAAATGAAGACAAAAATAAACATTTTTAAAACTATATTTAAAGTGACCCTTTATATGCAGACTACATTACCACTAGGCTCAGAATCAAGATTAAATCAGAGATGTCCATAGCCTCAAAATTTTAGAATCGGGGCTATCAAATCCAGAATTATATCTGCTTTGAGCTTAAAGGAAAAATTAAATATCACAAAAAGAGTAACCTCAAAGAGAAAACATGCTGAGGAGTTAATGTGCTATAAATGTACAGGACATCTCTGAACAGGCTTTATCACTTAAGAGCTCTGAACTGGCAAAAGAAACTAGTATAGCACTGTTATAAAATTAATAAAAAATGTTCTTGATGTTATTTGTCAACCTGTGGACAATGAATATACACATTCCATAGTGTTTATATATCAGTATTAAAAATGAGTATCTTAATATTTACTGTTACTTTTAGTCATTTATGTGTTATTTATACTTTGCTGCAAGATTTACAGCACTTTACTAATATTAGATAATTATTTTACCTTTCTACTTTTCTGTGTTATTTTCTATTAATATCTTGAAGTTAGGAATATGAAGTTCTAAATCTAGAAATCAGTAGCTGGATTGGGCTACTAGGCATCAATTACTTCTGACTTGTCACATTAAGAAGCTTCTTTTGTAATGTAACACCACAAAACCAGATCCTCTGAAACCCTAACACTTGAAACTTGAAACTTTGTTTTCTGAGGTTGGATAATAAAACCAAACCATCTTCTGGTTAGGTTTTCTTAACTTTTTTTGTACTGTCTCCAGATATATGAATCTACAAACTGTCCCTGGCTTTAATAGTGTCATCACGAGCAAGAATGTAGTTTAGTGGTGCTGTGCCTGCCTGGCAAGTACAAGGTCCCGAGTTCGAACCCGGTACCAGAAAAAATAAAGTTTCTTCATCATCAAATACCCAAAGCAGAGGAAGAAAGCCACTGTCAAGTCAGAGAATCTGAAAAGTGCTGGGAGAGGTGATGAGAAAAGGCAGACACTAAATATACCAAAATGCCAAAAAAACATTTAGTTTCATAGCAGATAACAGCTTTTGAACTTGGCTATTTTCCTAGATTCATACTGGGCAAGATTTTCAGCTTGTTCTATTGAGAGGTTTTTTTTTTAACAGCCAGAACTTTTCTATTTGTAGCATGAAAATATTAATATAATTAATAATCCGAAATTTGTCACATAAACACAGACATAGTTACATCCAAAGAATAGAGATATTTGCTCATGGGGATATTGTCTTATTTCATCTTGTTTTTAGATGAGATACATGTTAAATTATATAAAAAGTTTCTAAATTGCAGTTGGGGGAGTAGGTCAATGATAGGGCACTTGCTTAGCATGTGTGAGACCCTAGCCTTCATTCCTAGCACCACACACACATACAAACAAATTTTTTGGTATTTGTTTTCTTCCTTCCATGTTACCATGATTCCCACCCTCATTGTACTGGTGAGCTTCCCTTTAAGCCAGTCCATCTAGAAGACAGCATCACTGAAATAGAAAAATCTAGTCTGACATTTGGGGAAAAGCTGCTTGCTGGCTGTTTTTGTTTTGTTTTGTTTTGGTTTTGTTTTGAGACAGAGTCTCACTATATAGTCCAGACTGCCCTTGAACTCACTATGTAACCCAGGCTGGTCTAAAACTCACAGCTATCCTTCTGCCTCAGTCTCCCAAGTGCTGGGATTACAGGCGTATTTTTTCTCCTCCCAAAGTAAAAAACTAAAAATACACAGACATGAGAACAAAATAAGAGTTTTAAGTATCTTCTACTAATTCATTGTTGAATGGTGGATACGTCTCTTTCAAAAGTCTTTTAACATTCAGTGGCTTCTGGTTAATCTAGATAAGAATAAATTGTAAACCAATTCAGTACCACCAGTCACATGTGACAGTTAAAATGAATTAAATCAAGTTAAAACTTTAGTCCTCATCACATACCCACATTTGAAGTGTTCTGTAGTCACTTGTGAACAGGGCTTACCATATAGGAACAGCACAGATAGGACATTCCCATCATTGCAGAAAATGCTGTTTGACAGTACTTGCTATACCCAGAGAGAGGATGAAAACAGAATAAACCAAGTCAACTTGTGACATACATGGCTTACCACTTATTTGAAGAAGGCTTTTTTTTTATAAAAATAAGTATAACCTTGGAACTTGAACTCACTGTTTAGCCAGGCTGGCCTCAAACTTGCAGTGGTCCTCCTGCCTGAGCATCCCAAGTGCTGGGATTACAGATGGGCACCACCACTCCCAGCCAAGTAATTTTTGGTCATAGCCTCCTGCTCTTAAACTTAGATCTGTATAAACCAAATATTTACTATTAATAGAATGTGATTTAGCTAATAAAAACATTTTAAAATATCTATTATAAATTTACTTGGCCTAATACTAAAATGCTGAATGTCTTTAAAATTATC
The DNA here is from genome assembly GCF_053883595.1 of Heterocephalus glaber. Taxonomy (NCBI): domain Eukaryota; kingdom Metazoa; phylum Chordata; class Mammalia; order Rodentia; family Bathyergidae; genus Heterocephalus; species Heterocephalus glaber. The sequence continues at coordinate 45,373,979 of NW_028258308.1, forward strand.
TACAGTATTCTGACATATCTTTGAAATTTTTTTGGTGAAAACAAGGGATTTGTGTGTGTGTGTTCATGCGTGTGCATGTGTGGGAATTTAACTCAGCACTTTCCACGTGCTAGGCAAGCATTCTGCGTATAATTCTTTCGAGTAAGTTTGGTGCTTGGTTAAAACTATCCTGTTAGGAAGTCATGAGACTTTCCTCTTCCTTTTTAAAGTTCTGTGATCATACAATAGAATTGATCCAATAGTAGTGTGAAACTACAAATGATCTATGTTGAAATTAACTGTATTCCAAGTATAAGTGAGTAAATACATTAGAGTTTGCTTCATTATTTTCCTCGTGGCCTGATTTAATATGTGTTCTACAAATACTCATACTAGTCAAGAAAAATTTTCAATATGCTTGAAATTTTAAAAAGCCTTTAAATATAGGAAATTACACAAATGCCAATCAATGATTTGGGACCTTTTAATTTTTTATCAGTAGTCTTGTTTTTTTATTAGCCTTAGTTACTTATGATTCAGATGCACTAAAATATCATTGCTGTCCCAAATTTTGCTGTTTACAAGTTCTGTGTAATTGATAAATGCTTTGTACTCTAGAAAATAATTTCTAGGTTTATCATGTTTTACAGTTTTTCATATATCAACAGTTGCCTCCCATTTATAACACCCAGCTTTTGATTATGGTAAAATTATGGTAAGATTCAGACATTTAATAATTTACCTTATTTTGATTAATAAATTCAAACTATCAAAAATTTAGACATATATAGTGGAATTATTTCCCTGGAGTATTTTTGTAACTTTTCAGATGATCTAGAAAGCACCTTGGTACATTAGAGTTCAAGTTATGTTGGTTATAGTCCCAGCTCTAAAGCCTTATTATACTCATGTCTTAAGTATTGTTGATTATTCTGTTAATTGTTGGTTTCATTGCCCACTTTGCATTTTAGCCTTTGCAAAAGAGATTGCTAAGTACATTATTATTTCCTATTGACTATTGAATTTATAATTCTACAAATTTACTCTGTCATTTTAATCAAATAATGATGTCAAACAGGACTCTGAATTCCTCACTTCACAATTAAAAATACAATACGGATCCATTGTACATAATAGTGGGCACACATTTTTTACCTGTTAACCAACAACTTACTGTTTCTTAAAATTGGTGTATTTCTCAACCATTTTTCTGAGGTGAATGACTTGTTAAGAGAATATCAGCCAAAAAAAAAATTGTAACAAATAACAAAAAGTCCAAGGAGCCATCAAAAGATGGATATTTAGGGTTTTTTTAAAATTTTGGAATCACATTTTCACTTTAATTTGATTATTGTCAACTTGTTATGGTATTGTGTTTATATGTATGCATATAATATATGTATATGTATATGAAGAATAAA